>NC_091183.1:39495645-39575645 GCF_040958095.1 Procambarus clarkii | reverse complement strand
TAGAGGGGTAAAGAGAATGGAAACCACACCAGGGTAAAGAGAATGGTAACCACACCAGGGTAAAGAGAATGGTAACCACACCAGGGTAAAGAGAATGGTAACCACACCAATATACAGTCAGGACATACCGCGTGAGCGTTGAGATGGGACTCGAAGGATGGTTGGCGAGCCTCCTGCAGGCCCCTTGGAGAGTCTATAGTCCGCTGACGGAGGAGGGGCGGCAGGCGGCTCCTGGGGGTCACTACTACTGTTCCTTCATCCTTGCACAGTGACCCCTGACGGAACCACGGCAGAGATATCTTGCGTCGGCCTTTCCATGCGAGTCCCATGGTGGTGGTGTTGGTGGTGCCACCACCATTGTCCCCGCCTGCTCCGTCGCCGCCCCCGCCATGGCCCTTCCTGGACATGGGGGGGGAGGTTCGAGGGGCAGGAGGTTCGAGGAGGAGCAAGTTGGGGTGCCTCAGGGCCACATGACCTCTACCGCATGAGGTAAGCACCTGACATCCAGTGACACCCGGCTCTCTTACTAGGCTGCGGGTGGCACCTGTGTCTCTTTCCAGGCTACGAGTGGCACCCGGGTCACTCGGCGAGTGCCACCAGGTTCCTCAAGAGGTGAGCGCCGCCCCCCGCTGTACTAACTTGTGTGATGGGGGAGGAGGCAGGAGAGAGGCACCTTCAAGGGTGCCTCTTGCCTCTGACCCCACACTGCCTCGCCCACAGTCTTGCCTCTGGCTGCCCCAGTACCTCCGCCATCTTGTCTGCCCTTCACCTTCACTTATAACAACAAGAACTACAGCAACAACATTTTCCTTATAGGCTGCTAAAACAAACAGGGAGCATATTACATATACTGTAGAGGTATGCTAACAAGAGGTAATATATTAACACCCACAGATTACGACTTCTGGTGGTATATCAGCAAGAGTAAACTTCTGAAGGAAACCCCAACTACGAAGGCACTGGATCCCCCCCCCTCCCCCTGCACCATGCTCTGGGGGGCTCGACCCCCCCCCCTCTCCTTCTGCCACATGCTCTGGGGGGCCTCGACCCCCCTCCCTCCCTCTGCACCATGCTCTGGGGGGCTCGACCCCCCCCTCTCCTTCTGCCACATGCTCTGGGGGGCCTCGACCCCCCTCCCTCCCTCTGCACCATGCTCTGGGGGGCCTCGACCCCCCTCCCTCCCTCTGCACCATGCTCTGGGGGGCCTCGACCCCCCTCCCTCCCTCTGCACCATGCTCTGGGGGGCCTCGACCCCCCTCCCTCCCTCTGCACCATGCTCTGGGGGGCCTCGACCCCCTCTCCCTCTGCAACATGCCCCCAGTCAACCCCGTAAAGGTCAACAAAGAGAGAGAGGAGACTGGCGGCAGATATGAAGCATTATTGAATTTTATGATTTAGTGCGTGTGTGGTGACCCAAGTTTGGGAGTGACCCAAGTTATAATTGGCAGAGGACGCTCAGTCCCAAAGAGAATTCAATACAATTTTAGTCGAATTTATACGACACGCTGGAGAACCCTTAGATCCTGTCCCCTGTCAATAGTGGTGATGGTAGTGGTGATGGTGGTGGTGACGGTGATGGTGACGGGAATGGTGAGGTGGCTCACTGTCCTTTTCCCCTCCCTCACCCGTTACATACTATTAATCCCCCCTGACTCTCCCCCCCCCACCCCCAGCTTGCACACAGCCCCCCTCCCACTCCCAGCCAGATAAGTGGCCCGAAAGATGGTCACACTGACCAGATAAGTGGCCAAAAAGGTGGTCACACTGACCAGATAAGTGGCCAAAAAGGTGGCCACACTGACCAGATAAGTGACCCCAAAGGTGGTCACACTGACCAGATAAGTGGCACCAAAGGTGGTCACACTGACCAGATAAGTGGCCCGAAAGATGGTCACACTGACCAGATAAGTGGCACCAAAGGTGGTCACACTGACCAGATAAGTGGCCCGAAAGATGGTCACACTGACCAGATAAGTGGCACCAAAGGTGGTCACACTGACCAGATAAGTGGCACCAAAGGTGGTCACACTGACCAGATAAGTGGCACCAAAGGTGGTCACACTGACCAGATAAGTGGCACCAAAGGTGGTCACACTGACCAGATAAGTGGCACCAAAGGTGGTCACACTGACCAGATAAGTGGCACCAAAGGTGGTCACACTGATCAGCGTCGAGAGATGCTACCAACTCCCCAACACACACTTGAGAGCACAACAGGCCGAGGCGCCCCAACACTGGCACACATGAGAGCACAACAGGCCGAGGCGCCCCAACACTGACACACTTGAGAGCACATAACGAGCACATCCTCTGGCACACCGGAATCGATAATGTAATTGCGCAGCTTCAGCTGCCTCATACCGCGAGGTCTGAGGTCTGAAGATTATAATGACTGAATAATGTAATGTGTGTGTGATGATGATGATGATGGTGATGATGGTGATGGTGATGATGAGTGGTGCTCACTACACAGTAGCCTACTGGGATGCTCGGGGCTGGGAGAGCCTCTCACGTCTCACAGGTAACACTCTTCACTTGCCACTGACAAGTGTTTAAGTGTTCGGATATGTTCAACTGTTTACATGACCATATGTTGCAGGCGATGAGTTACAATAACGTGGCTAAAGTATGTTGACCAGACCACGCACTAGAAGGTGAAGGGACGACGACGACGTTTCGGTCCGTCCTGGACCATTCTCAAGTCGACTTGAGAATGGTCCACGACGGACTGAAACGTCGTCGTCCCTTCACCTTCTAGTGTGTGGTCTGGTCAACATAATTATAAGTTAACTCTTGAGTTAAATAAAACTTCACTTCCCTGCGTGTTCTATACTGTTGTAGTAACAATAAATACATTTCACCCTTATCTTGAGGTTATCTTGAGATGATTTCGGAGCTTTAGTGTCCCCGCGGCCCGGTCCTCGACCAGGCCTCCACCCCCAGGAAGCAGCCCGTGACAGCTGACTAACACCCAGGTATCTATTTTACTGCTAGGTAACAGGGGCATAGGGTGAAAGAAACTCTGCCCATTGTTTCTCGCCGGCGCCTGGGATCGAACCCAGGACCACAGGATCACAAGTCCAGCGTGCTGTCCGCTCGGCCGACCGGCTCCCTTTATCAACATTTCCCCTGAAATCACATGTGATTCTCATCTGATATATTATAATGCTACATAATATATATACATAGGGGCCTGACAGCTGAGTGAACAGCGCTTCGGATTCGTAGTCCTGAGGTTCCGGATACGATCCCCGGTGGAGGCGGAAACAAATGGGCAGTTTTTTTCGCCCTGATGCCTCTGTTACCTAGCAGTAAATAGGTACCTGGGAGTTAGACAGCTGCTACGGGCTGCTTCCTGGGGATGTGTAACAAAAAGGAGGTCTGGTCGAGGACCGGGCCGCGGGGACGCTAAGCCATCTCAAGATAACCTCAAGATAACATAACTATGAGGAGAAAGCGACAAGCCTGCATGACTACATAACACTGGAAAGGGTTATGAGAACAGAAAGCTGGGATATGAGGAAGGAGAAAATACCTGTATCCTACAATCTGGACCATCAGGGATCGAACTCTGACCCTGCAAGATGCCAATCCATCGCTGTACCAACCAAATTAGACGGATCAATGATAAAGCTGTTTCTGACGTTTCTCGTGTCTCTGTGCTAGAGGTGTGTTGGGACAACAGCCCGAGAACAGTTGTGAACAGGTGTGTTCACTCACTGTACACAGTGTTGGAGACCCAGTCCAGATTGAGTCAGTCATAAAGAAGCATAAGGCTTCATACTACATACTACCAGAGCTCAGGCAATGTTATCTTCCAAGTGCTGCCAAACGCGGCACTTGGAAGTTATTGGCACTCGGCACTTCCCTCACCTAGTTGGATAATTTAAACATATCATGTAAATTATTCAGATCATTTATCATCATGTATCTTGCAAGATACATGAAGACTTAATGAAATTAATCCCCCAAAATGGCGCACAACAGTCTTTATAGAGTGAACGAATCCACAAGGGCCGTGACGAGGATTCGAACATACGAATCGAATACGTAAGTTCGAATCATCGGCCTGGCTCTTTAGAGTGGTTAAGAATAGGTCCCCCGAAGGAGGGTTATGATCGCTCCATACGGGAGGCACCGAGCCACTCACCGGTCAACACAACACAACCCAAACATTCATAAAATGGTCCAGTGCAGTCATGTGAGGCAGCGCCTTAACCAATATGGCGCCTGTACTGGCCTACTACACTCCCTGACCGCCTCAATGACATACAATATAATCCTGCCACGTCCACCCTCACTCCTCCATCCTCACCCCCCATCCTCACTCCCTATCCTCACTCCCCATCCTCACGAGATATGTAGTAGATGAGAGGAATAAGCTGACGAGCGAGGCAGGGGAGAAGAGCCAGGTGACGGGTGAGGCAGGGGTAGAGGAACAAGGTGACGGGTGAGGCAGGGGAGAGGAGCCAGGTGACGGGTGAGGCAGGGGTAGAGGAACAAGGTGACGGGTGAGGCAGGGGAGAGGAGCCAGGTGACGGGTGAGGCAGGGGTAGAGGAACAAGGTGACGGGTGAGGCAGGGGAGAGGAGCCAGGTGACGGGTGAGGCAGGGGTAGAGGAACAAGGTGACGGGTGAGGCAGGGGAGAGGAGCCAGGTGACGGGTGAGGCAGGGGAGAGGAGCCAGGTGACGGGTGAGGCAGGGGAGAGGAACAAGGTGACGGGTGAGGCAGGGGAGAGGAGCCAGGTGACGGGTGAGGCAGGGGGAGAGGAACAAGGTGACGGGTGAGGCAGGGGAGAGGAACAAGGTGACGAGTGAGGCAGGGGAGAGGAACAAGGTGACGAGTGAGGCAGGGGAGAGGAACAAGGTGACGAGTGAGGCAGGGGAGAGGAACAAGGTGACGGGTGAGGCAGGGGGAGAGGAACAAGGTGACGAGTGAGGCAGGGGGAGAGGAACAAGTAGAGTGGAAGGAGGCGAGGCACCAGAGGCAGCTCCACCAACCTTGTGCTCTCACCACAAGTTAAAAGATGAAAACTCCCCAGGACAGGAGCTCAATAATCTTTACGAGGGCTGGGATGCCTTCCCCCTTTCCTCACCCTTCCCCTCACCCCTCCCCTTCCCTCACCCCTCCCATCCCTCACAACTTTTACATCTCTGTGACCTGACAGGCTTCCCTTCCAGTAGACTTGCAACAGCCCTTCCCTCCCAGTACCTGCAGTTTAGCTTGATAGAGTTCTGGGAGTTCTTCTACTCCCCAAGCCCGGCCCGAGGCCAGGCTTGACTTGTGACTTGACTTGACTTGGTCCAACAGGCTGTTGCTTGGAGCGGCCCGCAGGCCCACATATCCACTACAACCCGGTCGGTCAGGCAGTTCTTGCTGTAAGTTGCCTAGTTGTTCCCGCAATATTTCTCAAGCTTGCTGGGGAAGCATTGAACAACCGTGGACCTCTGATGTTCACACAGTGTTCTCTGATTGTGCCTATGGCACCTCTAGCCCTCACTGGTTCTATTCTGCATTTCCTTCCGTACCTTTCGCTCCAGTATGCTGTTATTCTACTGTGCAAATCTGGGACCTGGCTCTCCAGTATCTTCCATGTATATATTATTTGATTCCTTTCTCATCTCCTTTCCAGAGAGTACATTTTGAGAGCTTTAATAATTTAGGTGTTTAATCGTATCTATAATTGGCGTATATGTTCTCTTGAGGTTATCTTGAGATGATTTCGGGGCTTTTTAGTGTCCCCGCGGCCCGGTCCTCGACCAGGCCTCCACCCCCAGGAAGCAGCCCGTGACAGCTGACTAACATCCAGGTACCTATTTTACTGCTAGGTAACAGGGGCATAGAGTGAAAGAAACTCTGCCCATTGTTTCTCGCCGGCGCCTGGGATCGAACCCGGGACCACTGATGTGGTCAGTTCTCTGTGTTGCTTCTAATCCAGAGATCTCTCCTGCCGTGAGAGGGTGAGTGAGTACCGAGCAGTTCTCAAGACGGGACAGCACCAGTGATTTAAATAGTATTAACATTGCTGTGGGATCCCTGGCTTTGAATGTTGGCATCATCAGATATGCAACAGCCTAAATGTTGCAAGGCTAAATGAGTTCCATCTCATCTAATTGAGATGAAACTACTTAAAATAAGGATGTGGTCGGGAACACGGACATGTGATGGACCACAAGAAAGCACACTTTTGTATTATTGAATTTGAACATATTTATATATATGATGCTAATATTTTTATTATATTATTATTATTATTATTTATAATGCTTATATTTATGATGCTAATAAAACCTAACCCTAATAAAGCAGCCGCGTCCAACAGCCTGGTTGATCAGTCCAGCAACCAGGAGGCCTGGTCGACGACCGGGCCGCGGGGACGCTAAGCCCCGGAAGCACCTCAAGGTAGCCTCCAACGGCAACTCTGGCTATTGGAGACTTTCTTAAGGCTCACGGAAGAAGTGTAATTATTGTTGAAAGTTTCCTAAGTTCTTCTTTTAAACTTTTAGACCAAGTTATCACAAGACAAGCCTGGCCCCTGGCCGGACCTGGGGCCAACTCTCTCAACCCACTCCAGGTAAACTCCTGCTCTACTCCAGGTAAACTGCCCCTCTACTCCAGGTAAACTCCCTCTCTACTCCAGGCAAACTCCCGCTCTACTCCAGGTAAACTCCCGCTCTACTCCAGGTAAACTCCCTCTCTACTCCAGGTAAACTCCCGCTCTACTCCAGGTAAACTCCCGCTCTACTCCAGGTAAACTCCCGCTCTACTCCAGGTAAACTCCCGCTCTACTCCAGATAAACTTTCGCTCTACTCCAGGTAAACTCCCGCTCTACTCCAGGTAAACTCCCGCTCTACTCCAGGTAAACTCCCACTCTACTCCAGGTAAACTCCCACTCTACTCAAGGTAAACTGATCTACTCCAGGTAAACTCCCACTCTACGCCAGGTAAACTCCCGCTCTACTCCAGGTAAACTCCCACTCTACGCCAGGTAAACTCCCGCTCTACTCCAGGTAAACTCCAGTGGAATACCACCAAAACAAAATATAACGACGGCAGAAATGCTGCTAGAAAATTTGTTTAGTAATTACAATTGACAATAAATTTCACATATTCTCCGCTACAAATGCGCAAGACCTCAACTGGACGATATCAAAATACTATGAACTTTGGAGACCTAAATTTTCAAGTACAAGGCACACACTATTTTATGCTGGCCCTTGGGATGAAGGTCCCCGTGTCTGGCCACGTGGTCTGTTCTTAAACGACGCTTTTAAAAGCCACTGTTCACATTCTGGATATTATAGACGGATTCAAAAGCCGAAAAAAAACATCTATAACATTGGACAGAAATGCTGAAAAGTTTTGCATTTTTCTATAGAAGGAATGAGGGGGGAAAGTAGTGCCATACATTACACTGGAACCTATACAGTTACCACCCAACTACCATAGTTACAGCTTTGTAACGCCGTTAACAAGCTGTAACTATGACATTCAACACCGCTACGACGACTCAGCCTGAGCCTAATACAGTGTTAACAACAAGTCCAGCTGTTGCCCAGTCGCTCCTGCGTCAACACGTGACCCCAGGAGGAGGTAACAGCTGCAGGTGAAGTAGGCAGGTGGGTGCTTAGTTCACCTCTTGGTGTTCACCTGCCCCCGCCTATGAAACAAACTTCCTGCCCCTCTGTATCTTGTACGTCGTTATCATGTCCCCAGACATTAAAATCATCCGCGATACACTGAAAAGCACAACCGCTCTGAAGTTTATTTTAATCCTGAACTCTGATAGGGATTAATACATACCCTACCGGTTAGAAACTAAGAGTTTACCCTACATGTTAGAAAGTAAAGTTTACCCTACATGTTAGAAAGTAAGGTTTACCCTACATGTTAGAAAGTAAAGTTTACCCTACATGTTAGAAAGTAAGGTTTACCCTACATGTTAGAAAGTAAGGTTTACCCTACATGTTAGAAAGTAAGGTTTACCCTACATGTTAGAAAGTAAGGTTTACCCTACATGTTAGAAAGTAAGGTTTACCCTACATGTTAGAAAGTAAGGTTTACCCTACATGTTAGAAAGTAAGGTTTACCCTACATGTTAGAAAGTAAGGTTTACCCTACATGTTAGAAAGTAAGGTTTACCCTACATGTTAGAAAGTAAGGTTTACCCTACATGTTAGAAAGTAAGGTTTACCCTACATGTTAGAAAGTAAGGTTTGCCCTACATGTTAGAAAGTAAGGTTTACCCTACATGTTAGAAAGTAAGGTTTACCCTACATGTTAGAAAGTAAGGTTTACCCTACATGTTAGAAAGTATAGGTTTACCCTACATGCTAGAAACATGGTATACTCTACAGGTTACAAACCAAAGTATACTCTGCAGGTTACAAACCACAGTATACTCTACAGGTTACAAACCACAGTATACTCTGCAGGTTACAATATAAGGTGTATACCCTACAGGTTGGACTAGACTGCTGCCTTAACTATTGCACCAAGCAGTTGCCAGGCCTTAACATGCTAAAATCCTATCATACGACCAGTGTTACAGTGACCTTAACGAGGCCTGGCGATTTAACAACCAATCAACGCTAATAGTCTGGGTAGAAAAAATACCGCAGCATTATTGAGCAGCAGACTCCGTGCTCCGCGGAGCATCACACCTCCACAGCACCTACCAGCATCTACGCCCACAGCATCTACCATCATCTACGCCCACAGCATCTACCAGCATCTACGCCCACAGCATCCACCATCATCTACGCCCACAGCATCTACAAGCATCTACGCCCACAGCATCTACTAGCATCTACGGCCACAGCATCTACCATCATCTACGCCCACAGCATCTACAAGCATCTACCAGCATCTACGCCCACAGCATCTACAAGCATCTACCAGCATCTACGCCCACAGCATCTACTAGCATCTACGGCCACAGCATCTACAATCATCTACGCCCACAGCATCTACTAGCATCTACGGCCACAGCATCTACCATCATCTACGCCCACAGCATCTACTAGCATCTACGGCCACAGCATCTACCATCATCTACGCCCACAGCATCTACTAGCATCTACGGCCACAGCATCTACCAGCATCTACGCCCACAGGTGGGTGGAGGGTGTGGAGGTGGGTTATAGGTGGGTGGAGAGGATATAGGTGAGGAGCGAGGCCTGGCCACCACCCACACCTCTCAACTAATAGGTCGCTTTAGTGTTTTACGATATCGTAACTAACGTTACAAATGCGATATGTTAACAATAGTAACGGCTCGCACTTATCTACGTTTTCTATGGACCAACGTCCTGATTCATCAAGGAGTAACGCAGCTACTCCCAACCTCTACAGCTTTCTTCAAGAGTTGTTACATTCTTGTACAGCCACTAGTACGCGGAGCGTTTCGGGCAAGTCCTTAATCCTATGGTCCCTGGAATACGATCCCCTGCCGCGAAGAATCGTTTTTTCATCCAAATACACATTTTACTGTTGCGTTAAACAGAGGCTACAGTTAAGGAATTGCGCCCAGTAAATCCTCCCCGGCCAGGATACGAACCCATGACATAGCGCTCGCGGAACGCCAGGCGAGTGTCTTACCACTACACCACGGAGACTACTCCGTGTCTTCAATCTTTGGCGGCTTTGTTTACATATATTAAACCCTTTACGAGCCACGAAACTTCCCAGTCAAGCGTTACTATAGTAGATAAATATTATTATTTACAAACCAACTTTTCCTCCTACAAAGAACGTCGCATTTCGGTCGTATAAGTTACATAAGGCACAAATATATTGTCGTACTGGAAAATGGAAGCGGCTGGCGAAAGTGACGTACTGTCCCGTTTTCTGTTTTGGGTCGTCTGGTAGGTTAGGAGAGACCACTTTAAATTGACCGTTTTTCTTCACGTTGGGGAAACCTTAGGGTGACGGGGTGTATAGACAGCCTCCTGGTGCTTCGAAGCTCACAAACTGTTTAATATATGTAAACAAAGCCGCCAAACATTGAGAGAAAATGTACAGGTTGGGAGTAGATGAGTTACTGTTTGTTCAATCCGGCCCCGTTGCTTTACCTCAGTTCCAACCTACTTGCCCCGCTCCTGTGCCAGGTAAGTTACGGGCTCACCATAGCCCGTGCTACTTGCCCCGCTCCTGTGCCAGGTAAGTTACGGGCTCACCATAGCCCGTGCTACTTGCCCCGCTCCTGTGCCAGGTAAGTTACGGGCTCACCATAGCCCGTGCTACTTGCCCCGCTCCTGTGCCAGGTAAGTTACGGGCTCACCATAGCCCGTGCTACTTGCCCCGCTCCTGTGCCAGGTAAGTTACGGGCTCACCATAGCCGTGCTACTTGCCCCGCTCCTGTACCAGGTAAGTTACGGGCTCACCATAGCCCGTGCTACTTGCCCCGCTCCTGTGCCAGGTAAGTTACGGGCTCACCATAGCCCGTGCTACTTGCCCCGCTCCTGTACCAGGTAAGTTACGGGCTCACCATAGCCCGTGCTACTTGGAATTTGTTCCGAGTAGCTGAATCTATAACAACAACATGCCTCAGTTCATCCTGCCTGAACCCTCTACACCTGCACCCCCCCCCCCCCCGTCCACCGGCCATCCAATACTCACCACAAATGGTTCAAATGTTAAATTCTGTCAACCTCGCTAATACTAACTTCTCGTCTCCAGGGCCGCCCCAAATACTGTCAACACACTGTTGACAGTTGAGAGGCGGGACCAAAGAGCCAGAGCTCAACCCCCGCAAACACAACTAGGCGAGTACATTCCGCGGTGTAAAGGTTAACGCCCTATCTATATCCTATAGATAGGGCGCCCTATTAACCTATATCCTATAGGTTAACATCCTATAGGATATAGGCCTCCCGTGAGCCTATATTTTAACTACTCCCCCCCCCCCCCCGGCCGTCTCCTAACAAGGCACTCTATAACCCAGGTCGGCGCAGTCAACTTAGGCCTTGACTAAAGTTTTAATTAAGTCCCTCCCGGGGTGATGGCCTCGATGACACGGTAATTGGGGGCGAGGTGATTGGCTCACTAACGAGCGAGCTGTTGGACTATGGCCAACGGTCGCTGGAACCCGGGATATGTACACAAGAATACGTCTTGTGTACGACCTTGAAAGATGTAAATGACGACGTAATCTCCTGTGATGCAGGGCTCCCGTACCCCAGTGAGGCAGGGCTCCCGTACCCCCAGTGAGGCAGGGCTCTCTTCCTAGTGAGGCAGGGGTCCCTTCCCCACGTGGCTGACCCCAGGGCAGGAGGCACTTGTGAGGGTGGGGGGCGAGGCTGGGGAGGGGGGGCGAGGCAGGGGATGAGGACCTCCCAGCATCTCAGGGATCAATGATCCTACCCCCTTCCCTCCCCAACGATGCCCCATTCCACCCAGACTCCAGTCCCCACCCACCCCACCCTCTGCCCACCCAACCCCCGCCCCCACCCAACGTCCACACCCCCACCCAACGTCCACACCCCCACCCAACGACCACACCCCCACCTAATGACCACACCCCCACCCAACGTCCACACCCCCACCTAATGACCACACCCCCACCAACGACCACACCCCCACCCAACGTCCACACCCCCACCCAACGTCCACACCCCCACCCAACGACCACACCCCCACCCAACGTCCACACCCCCACCCAACGACCACACCCCCACCCAACGTCCACACCCCCACCCAACGACCACACCCCCACCAACGACCACACCCCCACCCAACGACCACACCCCCACCAACGACCACACCCCCACCCAACGACCACACCCCCACCCAACGACCACACCCCACCCAACGACCACACCCCCACCCAACGACCACACCCCCACCAACGACCACACCCCCACCCAACGACCACACCCCCACCAACGACCACACCCCCACCCAACGACCACACCCCCACCCAACGACCACACCCCACCCAACGACCACACCCCCACCCAACGACCACACCCCACCCAACGACCACACCCCCACCCAACGACCACACCCCCACCCAACGACCACACCCCCACCCAACGAACACACCCCCACCCAACGACCACACCCCCACCAACGACCACACCCCCACCCAACGACCACACCCCCACCCAACGACCACACCCCCACCAACGACCACACCCCCACCCAACGACCACACCCCCACCCAACGACCACACCCCCACCCAACGACCACACCCCCACCCAACGACCACACCCCCACCCTAAGTTAGACGCGTTAGAATCCGCAGCTCCAACATAGACCTTTATCACATGAAAAAAAAATTCAGAAGGCCCAAAGATTTGGTATATGTTAATACCCTTACTTGACGACTTCTTCCCTTGGGGCAGCTGTGTGTGTCCCGGTGCTGTGCTGATACAAGTGACAGGATGAACAATGCAGCTGCGTCTGGGTACAAGTGACAGGATGAACACCCCAGCTGCGTCTGGGTACAAGTGACAGGATGAACACCCCAGCTGCGTCTGGGTACAAGTGACAGGATGAACACCCCAGCTGCGTCTGGGTACAAGTGACAGGATGAACACCCCAGCTGCGTCTGGGTACAAGTGACAGGATGAACACCCCAGCTGCGTCTGGGTACAAGTGACAGGATGAACACCCCAGCTGCGTCTGGGTACAAGTGTCAGGATGAACAACCCAGCTGCGTCTGGGTACAAGTGACAGGATGAACACCCCAGCTGCGTCTGGGTACAAGTGACAGGATGAGCAACGCTGCCCAATGCTGTCACTAAGACAGTACGTTCACTCGCAGGATCAATGACGCTGCCCAATAAACTCGACCATCCGGCCATTCCGGCCAAAATTTTAAATTTAATTCACAATATGACTAATACCAAAAATGCATGGAGCCAAGAATGGCACAGTGCCACTCCCGGTATTAATGGCAGTCATTATTCCTCATATGCCAGTGTGTGAAGTATTAAACTGGCGCCCGGTGATGTAGCCAGCCAGTTATTAGGCCAATTAGAGAGGTGTATAATGATGGAGGAAGGAAGCCGCTGGTCGTCAGCCACTCAGGATCTACCATCATCTACGCCCACAGCATCTACCATCATCTACGCCCACAGCGTAGATGATGGTAGTCTGCAAGGTTCCGCAGACAACCAATTATGGAATGAGGCACTCACGACGGCGTTCCTGTAACTCACAACCTCTTGGGCTGGACGGTAGAGCGACGGTCTCGCCTCATGCACGTCGGCGTTCAATTCCCGACCGTCCAAGTGGTTGGGCACCATTCCTTCCCCCCGTCCCATCCCAAATCCTTATCTTGACCCCTTCCAAGTGCTACATAGTCGTAATGACTTGGCGCTTTCCCCCTGATAATTCCCTTCCCTTCCATCCACAACTTTAAGTAGCAGGGGTAGTAGGTGGGGCCCAGGAAGCTAGACCCAACCTCCCCCCCCCCCCCGCAGTCACTGAGAGGTAAGTATACTCCTGCTGCTCTTGTACCTTGTACTTTGTGCACCACCCACTCTAATAGTTCAAGAATGAACACTTAGTTCATTCATTCATTCATTCATTCATTCATTCATTCTCTCTCTCTCTCTCTCTCTCTCTCTCTCTCTCTCTCTCTCTCTCTCTCTCTCTCTCTCTCTCTCTCTCTCTCTCTCTCTCTCTCTAGTCCTACAGGAAACTGGATGGATGATTGCTATACTGACATAGGAACATGCAGTTATATGCCACCAGTTATCTAGTACTACAAAATGAAGCAGTTAATGAATGCTTCCCACTCTGGAATCCTAAGACATACGCAGACGCACACTCCTACAATCACCTGTGCTTGAGTGCTCCTTAACAGCTCCCTACTCTTGCTCCACACTAACGCCATCAGTTTATACATGCGGGTTAGCACTGTGTGACAACCTCTGTGCTAGACGAATAAAACCATCACAATAACAATAATAATAAACTCGTACAGTTGGCAACACCGGTTATCCCTTGAAGACAAAAATGGCGCGAAAGTTTGAACCTGTCACTGGTCACTTGGGTGTGTTTATGTTCTCCAGGCGGAGGGCCTCGAGCCGGGGACACCGGCGCCCTTGTCACCGGGGTGTCAAGGCCGGGTGTGCCAGCCTGGTGGTGGTGTTGTGGGGCCACGTCGCTCACAGGTCAGCTAAATGAATTGTGGGGTTCAGTCCCTGAGCCCATTATGTGCCTCTGTAACCCTTTCCACTACCGCCCACAAGATGGGTATGGGGTGCATAATGAATGAACTAAACTAACTCACAGGTCAGGTAGGAGAGAGTGAGCATCACCAAGCCGGCTCCTACCTTCAAACTTTCAGATTAGATTCCTCTTCCTCAACGAGGAATTCTCCTTCAAGACTCCTTAAACTTCTCAAAATACTCAAGAGAAATGTCTTACAACTTTTTTTATTTATACATTTAGAAAATAGGTTGGAGTAGGAGCTGTTAACATTTGACATCAGTTTTGTCCACATTTTCCGCATATTTGGAGTGAAGCTTGTGGGCTGCCCACTTAAGTGTTGTCTTCACCCACTGTAACAACCCCACTCCTGTGGCAGGTAAGTCCACTACGGGCTCACCATAGCCCGTGCTACTTGCCACTATTGGTTCAGAGTAGCTGAATCTAAAACAACAACAACGTTGTCCTCACTAATCCAGTCACAGAGACACGGACCCTTCGCCCACATCACCAGACCTACACAATAGTCACCACGTCTACTAAACACTTTCCCACACCAAACTCTACTAACATATCCCTCCAGGTCACCCTGGCGGAGGAGACGGACACCATCCTCCCTCTCAGGAAACACTACTGATTAATACACAATAAAATCACAAAAATGTGACAGGGAGTCCAGAGACGCGGGTTCGATCCCATTGCCTTAATATGTTCCCATATTACTGATTATATTATATTTGTTAAGATGTCAGGCGATCGAGAGGGATGCCAGGAATATCCCACAATACTAAATATATTATATTCTTAATAATACTCCTCCCCCCACCCCGCCATTCTCCACATATCTGGTGGACATACGAGTGGTTGTACCACAGTATGATAGACGTTGACCAGACTACACACTAGAAGGTGAAGGGACGACGACGTTTCGGTCCGTCCTGGACCATTCTCAAGTCAAGACGGACCAAAACGTCGTCGTCCCTTCAGCATCTAGTGTGTGGTCTGGTCAACTTACTTTCGTCACGTTATTGTGACTCATCGCCTGCATGTAATAGAGGTCACTCAGTGGGTGAGAGACGTTCAGTGGTTGAACTAGTTCACTGGTTGACGGGATACCAACGAACAAACTTTTTTTTTTAATGAACATATTTACGGAAAAAAAAACTTTTTTCTTCGCCACCAACAAAATAACTCTATGGACACGCCTCTGCCAAGTTCAAATGTCTGCGTTCTCTACTTTGTTTATTTTTTGTTAACGAGGTATTCAGAGTAGTAGTAGACACCTTGTAGTTCTTGTTAGCAGGTTGAGAGCGTTCCCTTTCTATAGGTCATGATAAGCCACAGATGTTTCTCTCTATTTGACTCTTGCACGCTAGGCTAGTGTGTATAATTACCTAAGTGTAATTACCTAAGTGTAGTTACATGATGAGAGATACGCTCGTGGTGTCCCGTCTTCCCAGCACTCTTTGTCATACAACACTTTGAGAGCTACGCTCGTGGTGTCCCGTCTTCCCAGCACTCTTTGTCATACAACACTTTGAAATGACTGACGGTTTTGGCCTCCACCCTTACCCGTTTGTGCGCGCGCAAGGCATGAGGTGAAAGAAAATGCTGCCAATATGTTCTCTCTCCAACCGGAGATAACTAGCGAGAACAACATCTTGAGGTTATCTTGAGATGATTTCGGGGCTTTAGTGTCCCCGCGGCCCGGTCATCGACCAGGCCTCCACCCCCAGGAAGCAGCCCGTGACAGCTGACTAACACCCAGGTACCTATTTACTGCTAGGTAACAGGGGCAATCAGGGTGAAAGAAACTTTGCCCATTTGTTTCTGCCTCGTGCGGGAATCGAACCCGCGCCACAGAATTACGAGTCCTGCGCGCTATCCACCAGGCTACGAGGCCCCTCACCAGGCTACAAGGCCCCTCACCATGCTAAGACTTATAACCCACAATAAAGGCCGGGTTTATCTAAGTGTTGCCACACACTCCGGCAGTGTTCCCGCCTGAACTCATGAGTAGCCTCAAACACAACACAAGTCTTCCCATACTCGTCGGGGTTGGCATCACTGCAGCCTTCCCCACACGTGCTGACATACAGAATTCAGAACAAACATCAAGGATGAAGCCTCTTGCGAAGCCTGTACATCTTTTAACACTCACAACGGTTTTGCTTACATTAAATAGTCTTATGAGCTGCGAAGCGCTACTAGGTTGTTTATAACAATAATAACCTTGGAATGTGAAGTATACCAATAAATGTAAACAAAGCCGCCATAACTGTTGATGAACAGATTTCGCCAATGGATGCATAAATGTTTGATGAATCCTGGCCCTTGTTTCCAACAGTAAACATATAGAGCAACATGGTGACGAGGCTAGGCTAGGCTAGCTACGATGGTGGTGACGAGGCTAGGCTAGGCTAGCTACCATGGTGGTGACGAGGCTAGGCTACCGGCGAGTGGGACAGCCTAGCCTCTAACCTCACCAAGCCTGTGCTTAGCCCCAAGCCACAGGGTATATATCTTTCCAATAATCAGGGATCGTCCTTGAACCGTCTCTCAACAATTAAAAGATAATGGCAGACTGTAAACCATCTCGACTCGTCCCTAAAAATAAACCCACTAGTTTCATCGTATTACAAAACATATATTTTTTCCGAAAAGTAAACTTGGGTCTCCACACTGAGGTGACGGGCCAGGTCGGCCACCAGACTAGCGTACCTCTGGGGGTACAGCAACACAAGCCTGGCCAGGTCGGGCACCAGATTATCGTACCTCTGAGGGTACAGCAACACAAGCCTGGCCAGGTCGGGCACCAGACTAGCGTACCTCTGAGGGTACAGCAACACAGGCCTGGCCAGGTCGGGCACCAGATTATCGTACCTCTGAGGGTACAGCAACACAAGCCTGGCCAGGTCGGCCACCAGACTAGCGTACCTCTGGGAGTACAGCAACACAAGCGCCCAGTTCCGGGATCTCGGCCACAGCCCTTGAGTGCTGACAGCTCACCTGGCCCACCACAACACCGTCTCCCTCCCCCCCCCCAGCACACACAACACAATCCCCCTCAAAACTCTTCACATATTATTTACATGTTCAACACTCATCAACGCCTGCAAATAATACGGGTCAACTTGCCAACAGAATAATGTACTAAAACGATTATTTCCTTTCGAACAGGAAAAAAGTTTTCACCATATACTAGGCTTCCCAAACGCATCTGTGAGGGTTTTTTATTTTTCTACCACGGACGTGGCCACACATTTACAATGCTAACCAGAATATTTACATTTTCTTCTGTCCTCCATGGACAGGGGTGAGAGATCTGTTAAACATATTGTGCAGCGATTTATTGAACAATCAACCACAGGTGATTGTAATAGTTTGTAAATGCTTCTCTAACCTACATACATAAATACACAGATTTACATTTGTGCTACATAAACAGAGTTAGATGTGTCTTTTTACATGGTGTCATTAACGTGCGTTTACAAAGGTCAAATGCAATTCCGACCAGTTTCCACACACCCTGTATACACATACACCCTGTATACACACACACCCTGTATACACACACACCCTGTATACACACACACCCTGTATACACACACACCCTGTATACACACACACCCTGTATACACACACCCTGTATACACACACACCCTGTATACACACACACCCTGTATACACACACACCCTGTATACACATACACACACACACATACACTTGTGTCTCTCCTACTTTAACAGGGTAAGATAGCTTCTATAGAAACTAGTGTGTTATTAAGCACTTAACCACTGAAGGTGATTAGGATGTTTTTACAAGCTCAGGTGATAGTTACATCACAAACATTGCATAACTGATGCATTACAAAATCTTTGTTACAAGTCCAGAATATCATCACGTGTTCCGGTACTGTCCGTGAGGTGAGGAGCTACTCATCACCCACCAGCCAGGAGCCACTCACTCATCACCCACCAGCCAGGAGCTACTCATCACTCACCACCCAGGAGCCACTCACTCATCACCCACCAGCCAGGAGCCACTCATCACCCACCAGCCAGGAGCCACTCATCACCCACCAGCCAGGAGCCACTCATCACCCACCAGCCAGGAGCCACTCATCACCCACCAGCCAGGAGCCACTCATCACCCACCAGCCAGGAGCTACTCATCACCCACCAGCCAGGAGCTACTCATCACCCACCACCCAGGAGCCACTCACTCATCACCCACCAGCCAGGAGCTACTCATCACCCACCAGCCAGGAGCCACTCATCACCCACCAGCCAGGAGCCACTCATCACCCACCAGCCAGGAGCCACTCATCACCCACCAGCCAGGAGCTACTCATCACCCACCAGCCAGGAGCTACTCATCACCCACCACCCAGGAGCCACTCACTCATCACCCACCAGCCAGGAGCTACTCATCACCCACCAGCCAGGAGCCACTCATCACCCACCAGCCAGGAGTCACTCATCACTCACCACCCAGGAGCCACTCACTCATCACCCACCAGCCAGGAGCCACTCATCACCCAGCAGCCAGGAGCTACTCATCACTCACCACCCAGGAGCCACTCACTCATCACCCACCAGCCAGGAGCTACTCATCACCCACCAGCCAGGAGCCACTCATCACCCAGCAGCCAGGAGCTACTCATCACTCACCACCCAGGAGCCACTCACTCATCACCCACCAGCCAGGAGCCCACCGTTCACCTGCCAATTTAAAGCAGCAAACTATGCAAATTGGCTCAACTAACTTTACTGATATTTCGCAGTAAAATGTATTTTTTCAAAATCACAATTACAACACAACATTACACGACAGTGATGCCGGAGATGGTGACAACGTCGCTAAGGAATTGGAAGTGTTGCGAATGGAAGGGGAAGAGAAGGAAGAGGGAGGGAAGGGAGGGAGAGAATGTAGAGGTAACAGGTTATCTTCAGGTTATCTTGAGATGATTTCGGGGCTTTTTAGTGTCCCCGCGGCTCGGTCCTCGACCAGGCCTCCACCCCCAGGTAGCAAGCAGCCCGTGACAGCTGACTAACACCCAGGTACCTATTTTACTGCTAGGTAACAGGGGGCATAGGGTGAAAGAAACTCTGCCCATTGTTTCTCGCCGGCGCCTGGGATCGAACCCAGGACCACAGGATCAGAAGTACAGCGTGCTGTCCGCTCGGCCGACCGGCTCCGGTAGGTAAGGACAAGGGAGGAATATGTAATGAAATATGAGGAAGAGACAGATAGGTAAGGAGGAGGCAGGAAGTAAATGATGGGGCTAGGCAGGGTAGTAGGGTAGGCAGGGTAGTAGGGTAGGCAGGGGTAGGCCTGATCAACCAGGCTGTGACTCATACGTCAGGCTGCGAGCAGCCGCGTCTAACAGCCTGGTTGATCAGTCCAGCAACCAGGAGGCCTGGTCGACGACCGGGCCGCGGGGACACTAAGCCCCGGAAGCACCTCAAGGTAGCCTCAAGGTAGGGTAGTAGGGTAGGTAGGGTAGGTAGGGTAGGCAGGGTAGGCAGGGTAGGCAGGGTAGTAGGGTAGGCAGGGTAGTAGGGTAGGCAGGGTAGTAGGGTAGGCAGGGTAGTAGGGTAGGCAGGGTAGTAGGGTAGGCAGGGTAGTAGGGTAGGCAGGGTAGTAGGGTAGGCAGGGTAGTAGGGTAGGAAGGGTAGTAGGGTAGGCAGCAGGGTAGGGAGGGTGCCCAGTGTGCTGGGGGGGGGGGGTTACTAGAGGAGTGGAGGTGGGTACCATAGATCACATTTAGTACTGACTCGACCACTGGACAAAAATGCGACGCATTAATACGAACTAAAGCACCGTAATATCGACGTATCCACGGCATCGGCCTGGATAAGATAGGAGGGTTGCTTGGGTTCGTACGTCTCTGGTAAGGTAAAAAAGTTGCATTTTTACGAGGTGGCAAATTACCTTAATTTACCCTTACATGGTTTCCAGAGTGCTTCTACTCTCCAAGCCTTGTCTTGCGATAATTGGATATGAGAGGCTGGTGCTTGTTGCGAGCCGCAGACTCACGTAGCCACCACAACCTGGTTGATCAGGCACTTCCTGCAGCAATTTGTCCATTTGCCTCTTGAAAACGTCCACTTATGTTTTACGGGAATATTTCTTATGTTTGATGGAGAGGCGTTGTGGAGCTGTGGACCTCTTCATGTTCCCACAATGTTCTCTCATGTTCCCACAATGTTCTCTCATGTTCCCAATGTTCTCTCATGTTCCCAATGTTCTCTCATGTTGTCTACGGCGCCTCCAAGTCTCACCGGGACTATTCTGCACTTCCTGCCATACCTTTCGTGCCAATATGTTGTCATTTTGTTTAAGAACCTGGCCTTCCAGTGTCTCCCATATATACATCAGGGGTCTCGGTTGTGCAGTGGGATTCTTTCTCCACTTACACTTGTCACTCTCACCAGCACCCCACCCCCCTCCCTTCCCTCTCTCTCTCTCTTTCCCCATCTCACTCTCTCCAACGTTCTCCCCTAAGATCCACCTGCCCTCTTCTCTCCCTCCCCCGACTCTCCCAATCTCTCCCCCTCTGTCGTCCAAGAAAAGTTAAGATTTATTTTTTTTTTTTTTTAGATATATACAAGAGTTGTTACATTCTTGTATTCACTGTCCACAGTAAAGGAACAATGTTCACCGCACACAGACAGGTGAACAAGAACAAAGACAGTGCCCACAGTGAACAACTAGGGGGCCAGATAAGAGCAGAGGCCACACAGGCACTGGTTGGTCATCACCACTCCCTCCCATCTCCACCCCCTCTCCCATCTCCACCCCCTCTCCTATCTCCACCCCCTCTCCCATCTCCACCCCCTCTCCCATCACTCTACCCCTCTCCCATCATTCTACCCCTCTCCCATCATTCTACCCCTCTCCCATCTCCACCCCTTCCCATCATTCTACCCCTCTCCCATCTCCACCCCCTCTCCCATCTCCACCCCCTCTCCCATCTCCACCCCCTCTCCCATCTCCACCCCCTCTCCCATCACTCTACCCCTCTCCCATCTCCCCATCTCCCCACCTCTCCCATCTCCACCCTCTCTCCCATGCCCCACCCCCCTCCCATGCCCCACCACTCTCCCATCACAACTTCACAATAACACTGGAGCCTGGAGAGGACATTTTACAACTTTTACATTCAAAATTGGTCAATAATTACAATTTCTATACTGCATGCCAAAGCATAACTTTGTAATTATTTGTAATGCAATCTTTCACAATGACAGTCCATAACTACACATTTTATAATTATAAAAACAAAAATTGTAATGGTTATATTTTTTTGTTTTAAAGTCGTGAAAATATTTTTAATTGGCAAACGAGCCGTGAAAATTAGGTGATGGTGTAAGCTGTTAAAGTTTAGGTAATATGTGAGTCGTTAGAATACAGGAAGGTCTCATGCTGTTGATGACCAAATAACAAATAACAAAGCTAAATTCACGTGTCCCGAAAGGTCAATAATGTTGGTGATAGAAATTGAGCCGGTTATCAACCCGTCCTCTCGTCTAATGCGTCGCATTTGGAACGGAATCGACCAACCCGTTACAAATGTGATTTGTGAAAATTCGAACACCGGAATATTAATGTTTTTCAAGGCATCGCCTTCTTCAGGCTAGAGGCGGGTTCCTCTGCGTGTGTTAAGGGTCGTGTTAGGAGCAAGATAATTAACATTACAGCAATAATTTATGCATTACATTTATACATTAGCAATAATTTACATTACAACAATATAAGTTAAAATTGTTAACGAAGTGTATAAATAATATAGTGAACGGGCTTGTGTAATTACGTCTCATTTTACACGAGTTTTACATTTAACGTTACAAATGCATCCTACTTATAACAAGCACACACATATCTACGTTTTCTATACGTGGGACTAGATGGGTTAGGCGGGTTGCTTGGGTTGGTAAGTGTCTTGGTTAGGTCAAGAGGTTGGATTTTGTCCAGAGTCCCGCCTGACCGTCATCCCTCGACACCTTCGGTGACACAGCATACACACTGTCGGAGAGGCCCTGTCCCCACAATAACTGTTACGTGACGCCAGGTCATACCCCAGAGCATGGCACTAACCCCAGAGCATGGCACTAACCCCAGAGCATGGCACTCAGTAACCCTAGAGCATGGCACTAGGTAACCCCACAGCATGGCACTAGGTAACCCCAGAGCATGGCACTAACCCCAGAGCATGGCACTAACCCCAGAGCATGGCACTCAGTAACCCCGGAGTATGGCACTCAGTAACCCCGGAGTATGGCACTCAGTAACCCCGGAGTATGGCACTCAGTAACCCCAGAGTATGGCACTCAGTAACCCCAGAGCATGGTACTCAGTAACCCCAGAGTATGGCACTAACCCCAGAGCATGGCACTCAGTAACCCCAGAGCATGGTACTAAGTAACCCCAGAGCATGGCACTAACCCAGGAGCATGGCACTCAGTAACCCCAGAGCATGGCACTCAGTAACCCCAGAGCATGGCACTAAGTAACCCCAGAGCATGGCACTAAGTAACCCCAGAGCATGGCACTAACCCCAGAGCATGACACTCAGTAACCCCAGAGCATGGCACTAACCCCAGAGCATGGCACTCAGTAACCCCAGAGCATGGCACTAAGTAACCCCAGAGCATGGCACTAACCCAGGAGCATGGCACTCAGTAACCCCAGAGCATGGCACTCAGTAACCCCAGAGCATGGCACTCAGTAACCCCAGAGCATGGCACTAACCCCAGAGCATGGCACTCAGTAACCCCAGAGCATGGTACTCAGTAACCCCAGAGCATGGCACTAACCCCAGAGCATGGCACTCAGTAACCCCAGAGCATGGCACTAACCCCAGAGCATGGCACTCAGTAACCCCAGAGCATGGCACTCAGTAACCCCAGAGCATGGCACTAACCCCAGAGCATGGCACTCAGTAACCCCAGAGCATGGCACTAACCCCAGAGCATGGCACTCAGTAACCCCAGAGCATGGCACTAAGTAACCCCAGAGCATGGCACTAAGTAACCCCAGAGCATGGCACTAAGTAACCCCAGAGCATGGCACTAAGTAACCCCAGAGCATGGCACTTAAGTAACCCCAGAGCATGGCACTCCATAACCCCAGAGCATGGCACTCAGTAACCCCAGAGTATGGCACTCAGTAACCCCAGACCATGGCACTCAGTAACCCCAGAGTATGGCACTAAGTAACCCCAGAGCATGGCACTAAGTAACCCCAGAGCATGGCACTCAGTAACCCCAGAGCATGGCACTAAGTAACCCCAGAGCATGGCACTGAGTAACCCCAGAGAATGGCACTGAGTAACCCCAAAGCATGGCACTAAGTAACCCCAGAGTATGGCACTAAGTAACCTCAGAGCATGGCACTAAGTAACCCCAGAGCATGGCACTAAGTAACCTCAGAGCATGGCACTAAGGACTCTCGAAGCATGGCACTAAGGAACCTCGGAGCATGGCACTAAGGAACCTCGGAGCATGGCACTAAGGACCCTCGGAGCATGGCACTAAGGACCCTCGGAGCATGGCACTAAGGAACCTCGGAGCAAGGCACTAAGGTCCCTCAGAGCAAGGCACTAAGGTCCCTCAGAGCAAGGCACTAGGTTACCCCTTAGAATGGTAACCAAGGTAAGAAAGTGTACACTGAGGAGATCAAAGCTGTCAACGGCATAAGAGGAAGACACTGAACACCGGGCAGGTCAGGTCAGTGTACTGCCTCCAGAGAGCAACTTGCACCCTCCAGCCCTGAGAGAGCCAGCAGTGTTGGTGGGGCGGGCGAGGAGCCTGCTGCATGGCTACCAGCACCCCCTTCAATAGTCGAGTTAGGTGGATTTGGTGGGCAGTAGGTTCGCGGGTCGACACGAGAGGCACCTGTGGTTCTGGTGGTCACTGGGGTGGCGCTGCCAACACTGATTGTCTCTCACAGCCTTTCCCGCTCGCGCCGCCGCCGCCTCCTGCTGCTGCTGCTGCTGCTCCTCCTCCTCCTGCCGCCCGCGCTACTCATGTCCCCCGCCCACCCCTCTGCGCCACCTAGCCTCCTCCACTCCGACCCACCACCGGCCTGTGGCAGGAATCCTCCTTCTCCACTCCGGCCTCTGGCAGGAATCCTCCTCCACTTCGGCCCACCACTGGCCTGTGACAGGAATCCTCCTCCTCCACTCCGGCCTTTGGCAGGAATCCTCCTCCACTCCGGCCTTTGGCAGGAATCCTCCTCCACTCCGGCCCACCACTGGCCTGTGACAGGAATTCTCTACTCCAGCCCCTCACTAGCCCTATAGTAGAGTATACCTGTAGTGGGTTCTGGGAGTTCTTCTACTCCCCAAGACCAGACTGGAACCAGGCTTGAACTGTGACAACTTGTCTAACAGCCTGCTACTTGGAGCGTCGGCCTGCAGGCCCACATACCCCTATAACCAGACTGGTCCAGTTGGTCTTTATCAGCACTCCTCCTCCACTACTGGCCCATAGGCTCAGCTTCCTCTATAAGGCCATATTTCATGGGCTACACTTTCCTGATCAACATTAACACATCACTTCCCGTCTCACTAGGTCTTCGTCGTCCCAAAAACTGTCTACATGGGTGGGGACGAGTGTGAACGAGTATGAAACGTGGGACCAAGTGTGAGAGGTGGAGGCGAGCGTGCAACCCGTTCTCGCACTTTTGTACAGTCAATATTGACTTATTAAATAAGTACATATGTGACATACTAATTTATTGTGAATATTTTAGTTTACCTTGAAAAGCTTCATAGAAAACACCGACCTTACCTAACCTTCTTAGTATGTTAAGATAAGCATCTTATTGCTTTGTAATTACAATTATTACTTAACCTATACCTATAATAGGTTAAGTAATAATTGTAATTAAGAAGCAATAAGATGCTTATCTTAACATACTAAGAAGGTTAGGTGAGGTCGGTGTTTTCTATGAAGCTTTTCAAGGTAAACTAAAATATTCACAATCAATTAATATGTCACATATGCACTTATTAAATAAGCCAATATTGACTATAAGCAAGTGCGAGAACGGGTTGCAGCGTGAGAGGTGGAGGCGAGTGTGAGAGGTGGCGGTGAGTGTGAGAGGTGGAGGTGAGTGTGAGAGGTGGAGGTGAGTGTGAGAGGTGGAGGGAAGAGTGAGAGGTGGAGGTGAGTGTGAGAGGTGGAGGGAAGAGTGAGAGGTGGAGGTGAGTGTGAGAGGAGGAGGTGAGTGTGAGAGATGGAGGCGAGTGTGAGAGGTGGAGGGAAGAGTGAGAGGTGGAGGTGAGTGTGAGAGGTGGAGGGAAGAGTGAGAGGTGGAGGCGAGTGTGAGAGGAGGAGGCGAGTGTGAGAGGTGGAGAGGAGTGTGAGAGGTGGAGAGGAGTGTGAGAGGAGGAGGCGAGTGTGAGAGGAGGAGGCGAGTGTGAGAGGAGGAGGCGAGTGTAACAACTATGATTCATAACAGCTGTAAATTTAGCCAGCAGCTGTCACATAAATAAGGTGTTAACATCCTGCCTTTTCTATCTATAACAGACAAGTGTATGATTTTATTTTGTTTCAGAGAGATCTCCACACGGTCACTGCACACATCTATACAACCGATTCATACTGTACATCAGTACTCTCTACATTAATCAATATATGACTACTCTTAATCATTCCATGTATCAGTGCTATTACAATCAATCCAAACACCAGGCAGGTACACCCTTCTCTCAATTAATCCAGGTCACTACTCTTGATCATCTATCACTATTCTTTCAGTCATTTCCACTCATCTCAATTTTTGTTTAATTTTAGTACCTGTGTTCACATACATAAAATACGAGTTTACTTGCTTGAAAATGAGTTAATGAATGATATGAGTAAATAATAATGGATTCTATGAAGCTTTCGTTCAGTTCCTCTTTTTACAAATCTCTTTTCAACATTACTGCAGTATTTGTGTTAACTGAAAGATGATATCAAACCAGAATTCGTTCCACAGACATATACTGTACTGGTAATACAATGAGTAGGCAATAACATACATTATTGGTTTTGCTAAGGAAATTATTCGTGCTGTAATGCAGCACTGGTGATTCTCTGTCCTCTTCTGTAAATGTGTGCTTGTGTGTAAATCTCCACCAATAAAGAAAACCTCATCACAAATCAATAATTACAAAATGATAAGGCAAGGATCCTGCACTTACCTTATCGGAGTCTGTATTGGATGAAGAATAAGAGGCCAGAGAGTTACGGTCAGTATTCTCTGCGCTCTCATCTATGGACTCTTCCATGTCCCTGAACACAGAAATAAAACCATGTTAATGAATACAGATATGTTACTAAAAAGTGTGATATGACTACAGCGTAAGATACAAAACTTTGTGATATTGATTACAGTGTAAGATACAAAGCTTAGTGATATGACTACAGTGTAAGATTCAAAGCTTAGTGATATGACTACAGTGTAAGATACAAAGCTTAGTGATATGACTACAGCGTAAGATACAAAGCTTAGTGATATGACTACAGTGTAAGATTCAAAGCTTAGTGATATGACTACAGCATAAGATACAAAGCTTAGTGATATGACTACAGTGTAAGATTCAAAGCTTAGTGATATGACTACAGTGTAAGATACAAAGCTTAGTGATATGACTACAGTGTAAGATACAAAGCTTAGTGATATGACTACAGTGTAAGATACAAAGCTTAGTGATATGACTACAGCATGTGCTCTCAAGATGATCTGACAACATCAAATAACACTAAGCTTAGTAATCTGCTAGAGTATATAATAACTAAGCTGAGTGATCTGCTATTAGCATATCATAATTAAGCTTAGATATCTAAGCTTAGATCACTAAGATCTAAGCTATAATATTCAAAATATTAGAAAATTCACTTTTGCAAACTATGGTAGATGGTTGGAACAAGTTAAGTGAGGTGGTGGTAGAGGACAAAACAATCAGTGGTGTCAAAGCATTATACGACAAAGCGTTCAGTACTGGAAAGATGGACATAGCATAGCTCTCATCCTGTAACTACACTTAGGAAATTACATACACACATGGGTCCTTTCTCCTTTTCAGTTTCTATTTCATTTATTATGTTATACTATTACTTATAAACTATAATATAGTTCAAGAAACTGGATATATAGTATAATGCTGAGTAGTTATTTTACCTGCTGACACGGTTCTGCTTGGGAGTTTTAGCTGGGGACTTGGCCATTGAGAAAGGTATTGCAGAGCTCAAATATGTCTCCTGGAGGACCTCTCTAAGCTTTCTCACCCAAGTTTGCTTCACTTCTAAAGTGTTGGCTCGGAGTATCATCTGCAAAACAGAAATTACCGAACAATATACAAAACAGCAACTAACATATTAACTTAATACCAGTACATAACATGCTCGTACTGATTCTTTTTACCATATTGATTTTTGTATTTTCTTTAATTTTTCAAGAGAAAATGGATGTCATTCTAATAACCCTTAAATGGTTTAAATTACTATCTGTGATTACCTCCTGTGATCAAATTGCCAAATGCAAATTTAACATCAGTTTTGTGACCTATTTTTTGTCATGCACACCACAATATAGGACTTTTAATTAGCTGAGCCATTTAAGGGTTAATAATGTTACAAAACATAGAGTGTGACTCACCTTGCCATCACTAACTCCTGTCCGTGCAGTCCATACCGCAAATTTACATTCATCCCCTTCCATGTGTTCAGTGACACCGAGTTCAGATGTAACAAGACGATTTTTGTATGCATATTTGGTCTTGTTACCACTGGGATCCCGCACTTCTTTACAAAATACCAGGTACAGGTCAAATAAAAATATGTGCCGGTCACGGCCCTTTCTGATTAATTGCCGTGGATCCCACACCTAGATAAAACAAACAAATAATACAAATTTATACTACTGCATCCAATACAAAAATATTTATATAAAATGCTGAAACAGTTGATCCACTTATCATTTCCACCTATGAATACATTCTGAAACAACCTTCATACTAAACACATTCTGTTTCTTAACACATACAAGTGACAACTACCTCAGTGTGTAAGTTTTGACAGATATAAACCAGCATAAAGAATAACTAGGCAGAGGTTTGTAATATCTGACTCTCGCTGCCAATTACAACTACGGTATGAGGTTTAAACATTTGGTTCTCTTAAGTGCCAAATATTGACTGACGATTGATTGATATACAGTACAGTATACATCTTTGGTACCAAACCATTGAGGTCATTGGTACAAAATTCAAATCAATAATGTACAAATGAAACTATAAAATATTAACACCTCAAATTAAACAACAAAGACATTAGGAATAAAATGAAAACAACATACTATAAAGGAAGCATTACCTTGGTAGACATACTGACATGTGCTGCCTTCATCAATTGCTTAAAATAACAAATAAAGCAAATCCTCCAGTGTAATAATCTTTTTAATTCTTAAGGTGTTGAGCAACCTGTCCTCTCACTTAATAAGTCAATTTTTAACGGAATAAACAATCAGTTAAAAATGTGACGCACTAGTAAAAATTCAAGCACTGTAATATTGATGTTTTCTATACATTATTCTTGACAGGTTAGGTGGGTTGTTTTGGTCTGTAGATTTCCAGTCAGGAAAAAAGTTTCATTTTTTATCAGAGTAGCAAATTGAAAGAATTCTAGCAAAACAGTACTTGCCAATTCACATCTTTATGTGATATTTTTCAAAATATTAAACATTGTTATTTTTACTTAAAAAGTTGGTGGAGAGCCTGTAAAGAATGTGTGGTAAATCCCCCAAGAGCCTCTGTTGATAGTAATGATAGTGACACCTAGTGGTGGGTTTGGGTAGCAACACGGTAGCCAACTAGCATTCTGCAGACCAATACTTTGAGTATAGATGCATAAACCTTCCCACATTCATTTTGTATTGTATTAAGAATTGTACAGTGTCCCCTCCCCCCCCTCCTGAGCCCTGCAGCATCAGAGATGAGAAGGTTGCACTGGACAAGCTGGAATTTGACTATGACTTTGGAAGAGCTCAACATTGCCTATGGAAGCGACCAAGAATTAGCTTAAAAATAATCCAAGCACAATAGCTATGAGGGAGGCCTCTAGAGATGAACCTTGCTTCCTGTAGACGTAGACACAACTCGATAGGCATTTAAGGGGCCGGCCGGCCGAGCGGACAGCACGCTGTACACGTGATCCTGTGGTCCCGGGTTCGATCACGGGCGCCGGCGAGAAACGATGGGCAGAGTTTCTTTCACCCTATGCCCCTGTTACCTAGCAGTAAATAGGTACCTGGGAGTTAGTCAGCTGTCACGGGCTGCTTCCTGGGGGTGGAGGCCTGGTCGAGGACCGGACCGCAGGGACACTAAAGCCCCGAAATCAACTCAAGATAACCTCAAGATAACTACCAGTTTTTGTATTATATTCTTAACACTATATTACTATCCTGCCATTCACACTCACCCACACCTTGTCTTTTGGTATTCTATCTTGCCATACCTTCTCACAGCAAACCTATTCGTAACCATATTTACAGCCAGTAGATTTTTTCAATACTCTAATATCTTTATCCATTTGTAAGTTATTCTTTACAAGTTAATACTCTCCCATGTTTATTCTTACTGTACTATATTCATTTACTTTATCATCCATCTTCTCTTTCTTCTTTTCAAAACAGCAGCTTATTTTCAAACTTTTATTTATTTGCCTTCCCGGTTCTTAACTCATATTACCAATATGCAAAAAAATATAGCATGACTTAATGAATAGCAAAATAAAACTGATTTACCTTAACATCCCTCAGTAAATGCACCCCATAATAAAATTAAAAATAAATAACGAGAACTATCTAATGTGGATGTCATATATCAGGAATTCAGAATTCAGCAATTAAGAAAAAGGATTAAAGGAGTAATGAATAATAAAAAGATTAACTATAAAGTTTATGATGATTTGATAAAAAAAGAAAGTGCAGATTAAGAAAACGTAGGTGTAAGGTATATCTTGAGATTATCTCGAGATGATTTCGGGGCTTAGCGTCCCCACAGCCCGGTCCTCAACCAGGCCTCCTTTTTGCTACACACCGCCAGGAAGCAGCCCGTAGCAGCTGTCTAACTCCCATTTACTGCTAGGTAACAGGGTCATCAGGGTAAAAGAATCATTTTGCCCATTTGTCTCCGCCTCCACCGAGGATCGACATTGGGTATATGACACTGAGAAAATATAACTGTGTATGCAGACAATAAATCACAATAACATAGATGAAAATGACAACTTCACCCTGATGGTCCACGATGAATGAAGTGTTGTCACTAGTACCTTTATTTTCAGATTTGTGGGTTGGATGTCTACAAGACAGTATGTTGCTGCTAGATATGCAAGACTTCTCAACCATATTAAAATTATATCACCATTCTTAATGAGAACTTCAGTACTAAAAGCAGGAAGTTAAAAAGAGATGATCTAAATTAGGATAGGCAAGTTTACACAAATAATGTGCTGACATTTACAATAACAATTATTTTTAAAACATTAAAACATAATTTATTTAATTACGAATGATTTCACACAATGAAATCACAATTATTGTACCATGACATATCTATGAGAAAATATTGAAGCTGTATGGTGGGATCGAATCCACATTGCTGAACTTCTCAAGACACATGCACTACGAACCTGACCTTGATGGGCTAGTTGGTCATGCATGTGCCTGGGGAGATCAGGGATGGAGGTTCAATTCCATTGTAAGGCTTCAATATTTTCTCAGTAAAACATAAGCTTTCTAACCTGGAAGGTATCTTGAAGAATAACTTCTCCCAAAGAGTCGGGAGGGACATCACAGCCATCGAGCATGGACAAGTGGAGAGCATCATTGGCTTTCTTTGGGACATTCTGCATCACCTCCAACCCATCCTTGATCTCACCCTGATTTTCATCCTCACAACAAGAGAGAAGTTCTTTTAACAACAATTGATATTTGGTAATACGTTGCACTGGCTTGATCAGGTAAGCTGGGATGGGATGTTCAACGTTGTGCTTTCGTTGAACTTCTTCATAGAACGTACCAGAATGACTGACTAGCACACGGTTTGACTCGGGTTGCGCCTTACAGTATTTAACATAAACATCAAATTCTGTCGCCCATGTCACAAAACAATGACCAACATCTTCCGGCATACTTTGATACTTTTCAATCTCTCTGAGGAAAATATCTTTATGGAATTGCAAAATGTCCTCCATGTTACAAAATATAATGCCATCTTTGCCTTGCAGCCCAGATGGGGCTGTAGGTTGCCGTGTTTCATGAAGGTAAGTTCTCGTACACACTTCAAGATCTTTAACATAAACTCTTTCAGTCTGAAGTAACTCCCTCATGATGAGTTCTTTTTTTCTAGCGGATTTACGCTTTTCCTCACTAATTTCTTTATTTGCCACTTCTGCCACTGACACCACTGCACCAACTTTATTTTCTAGAGATGGGTCACTATGACGATCTAAAGAAAGGGAAGCTTTACTATCCTCACTTTGAATCCCTAAACGGCTCTCCAATTGCATACGGTACCTATCCATCCTCCCTGAGAAGTTTTTGTAAGCCATATCAACACGTGCTACCCAATCTTTAATAGCAGCAGCATGCGCATGGCCTTTCTCAACCAAGGAATCTGCCAAAAGCAATAATAACTTCACTCGCTCTCTAGTGTCCTTAGCTGTACCCTTGAACTCATTATGTTCTTTTAATAGCTTTTCAGTCTCTTCTTTGGTATCACCCAAATTAGTATGTGTAGAAAGATACATCTCACCAGTTTCCATAATCCAATCTAGAGCTTGTTTGGCAGATCCTTCAAAAAGAACAAACTGCTGACACTGGTCTAGTTTCTTTTTTTTCTGCGTCCAGTGGTCAAGGACCTTATTCTCTTGTGCCATGAGATTCTCTAAAATACCCCTAACTTTGGTTTCTGGTCCTCTGAGCCCCACATCACCCTTCAAATTATAATAGTTTTGAGATCGATTGGAATATTTCAAGAAAGTCTCAGCAGTACGTCTGGCAAGCGTGCATGCTTTTAAAAATCCTTCTTTTTGTTCCTGATGTTTATTAATTAGGAGAGAAATTGAAGCTGCACGATCTGACCCCGTTTGGCTTCCTTGACCAGTCCCTGGCTGCTGTTGTTCTTGTTTCTGTTGTGGTTGTGACTGTTGTTGTTCCCCTTGACTGGATGTAGCACCTGGGGCCGCCACGTCCTTCTGACACCAATCTTCATCTCGCTTATAGTCACGTTCCAAACTTTCCAACACTGAACACACTTGTTCTGCCGTTTTGTAGAATGTTATAGAAGCTTGGACCAATTTGTACCTGAAACATATTTGAAGTGAGAGATCAGGTTCACTTTTGAGATTCAGTAAGAAAGCACCTCCCAATATCGTCAGTACAACTAAAAACTTATTAGGTTTGAATTAATTTTAGGTTGTGGAGAAATTCAATAATTGAAGAATATTCAGAACACATAGCACATACAGTTAATACTATTTAAGGTTAAAAATAAAATCAACATTTCATCCTTTTCAGCACACTTCTCAATTTTTAATAGGAAATGGGTCTACAATCATGAGAAGGGGATTTCAGGTTAGGGAAATTCCTTTTCGTTAATTATGTGTTCATTCATTCATTCATTAACATTTTGACTGGGATATTAGTGTTACTACATAAAAACAAAAAATCATAACTAAATTTTAAGAGCCAGGGGAGACATAACAACATATAGAGTGCTGAGAATAGGTGAGGTGAAAGAGACAATCTATTCCATGAGTGAAAATAGAGGGGGGGGGGGTGGCACAGGTACAATTTGCAACAAAGTTACAAAGTATTGATATGGAGTATGGGTGGTAAGCAGGTGGAATGACCTAGGAGTGAAGACGGCCAGTCACCTTAAATCATAGCTCTAGGATTAAGTACAATAAAACACTACAAAGTTGCAAAGAATAACTGCAAAAGGTACCAAATTAATCAAAAGGCAGTGCCCAAGAGCTGAACCTTGCACCCAAAAAACTAAAATGAATATTATACCTTCAGTATATCTATCATCTTAGTGAATGTAAGTGCCTCAAAATTTATTTTGCAACATGGTAGGAGTTTAATTGTTAAATCTCCAACACATCTTGTATTAGAGAGTATCATTTTTAGGACTGGCCAATAAGCTATTGAAGAAGAATCCTTATATTACATTATCATCAATACAAACAATCTGCACTATTGTTTTTAACAGCAATATCCTCAGTATAAAATATTTAGAAATGGAAAACTCTCTATAGAAGGTAAAAGTAAATCAAAAGACAACTACAACTTTCATGTACATAACTGAGACTGATCACAAGTACAGTACTGTATTTAAGAACTAGCTGGAATATGAAATGCTTTCTTGGAGGATTCTAAAGTTGAGGGACTGGGAGAAAATAAACATATGGATCATTTTATGAGTGCATAAATAATGGTGCATCTTTGTATGTTTTCTATGGAGGATATTTTGTGTAGTTTGCCACTGTCGTGGAGAGGAAACCTGTTAAGCTAAGTCACGTCTTCTTTAGTCTGTGCCTGACCTTGTCCACGACTTAACCCACAACTACTCCTCTTTTAACTATTTACTGCTAGGCAAACAGGTAGGTGCATTAGGTGTAAGGAAACATACCTAACCATCTCGTCCTGCACGAATATCAAACCCAATACCATTTTGGCAAGCTTGGGAACTTTCCAGATAGTTGTGACACAATGGTATTCTTATTTCTATCATGTATATTTTACCCAAAATTGCTGTGATAATTTAAATCACTGACTTGTCATCTATTAGACTGTTTTGGCTCCTCATAAAAGAGTAAGAGAAGTTTTCCATATTTTTTCAAGTTTTACTTCTTGATCTACTGTTTTAAATAAGCCAGTTATAAAAATTCTAAGCATAATTGTCAGAAGTTCTTCAGGAAGAACTTCTTCAGGAATGAGAAGTTGACTTCTCATTTCTCCAATGAGAAGTCAACATAAATACTTAAATCCCCAGCCTTTGACGGGTATGTATCATTCTTCTAAAGTATTCTTACCTGTCTTCAGCACAAGTGACCAGTTTCTCCCATCTCTTGGTGACATTAGACTCTATCTCCATGACTTGCTCTGGACTATAGTGCTTGCCTACTAACAATGCTGAAGACCGTTGACGAATCTGAACCACAGCTGCATGAGTTTTTTCTATCGCAACCTAAGCAGAGGCAAGATATAGATAACATAAAGGATAAATACAATAATCTGTTGAAATAATTATACATTATTTACAAAGTTGCACAATCACACTGAATGAGTATAACACAGTTCTTTCTGAGCAGGGAACTTGGATGCTCCCCATGGCAAAATCCATCCTGGTCCTACTTCAAAGCATCAAGATAATTTGTCGGTGCCTGGATCGACCCGGGCACCAAAAGGTTGTGTTGTGGGGTCTGACCTCAAGAAAAAATTCAAGAGCCTTGGCCAGCCACCTTCCACCAATTTTAATGGGGTGAGGGGATCACAAGACAAGCCAACTGATTTTAATAGGATAAATAGGGTTGATTGCAGCCTGCACATGTTGGTCACCTACCCTTTACCAATCATCATATAAAGTTGGGTGAGGTTAGCCCCAAGCAACTGGTCTCCATCCTTGAACAGGCAGACCAACACAGAAATTTTCTCTTATAAATATATATAAAAGAGGAACTTTTGGTTTATTTCCTGCCAAAATTATTCTTCTGAACCAGTTTTTTTCAACTGTTTCACAGGTTGAAAACTAAATAATTTACCGTGGACTGTTCACTTCCAAAGTTCTAGTCACCTTGTCTCCACACTTGTGGCAAGGAATGTCTTTTCAAATGGTCTTGCCACATCAATTGGTAGAGGGGAGATAGTGGATAGTAACTCAATCCACCACCTAGAGGCTGCTCGTTATCAGACAAAGTTAAGAAAAAATATCATTCAAGACTTCCCTCTTAATGAATAATGGACTCACAAGATACTCAATTCTCACTTGGTTAACTTTACTAGTTAGGAACAAGAGTTACGCTGATACCTATGATAACTGATATTGTATTTATGATAAACAGAAACTTACCTGAAACTGTTCATGATCATGTGACAAGGCATTTGATTCTGCAAAAGAACTGGGAATAGTGAAACTTGCTGCTAATACTGCTTCCCCATTCCTGATCCAACTGATTACCTGTAAAGTACGACAAAAATGTTATTAGTTTTCAGTGAACAGAATTACGTAAGTTAGCTATCAGATGTACTGCACAATTTTAAAAACTATCATTGTCTAGGAAATCACAATATAAACAATAATTTAAATTATGATTTTACATTTTCAAGTAATATTTATTAATAATATGAGACAATTATGAAGCAAATACACTGCAACCCAAATTTATTTGTTCCCAGTTTACCAAATTCAAGGGTTAACCAGGAATAAATTTTGTTTTTCAAATCAATTTACAAGATTTAAACCAGTAAATTGATAACTATGCTGACTGCCCTTGGTTAACCAAGTTATCTGTGGGGTGGCAATCACTCATTTGAATCAAATAACACAAAATAAACTAATATACCAGTATTTTGCCCACATAATTAAATATTATTTCTCAAATAATATAACAAATATCATAACTAGTATAAATTAAATCCTGTACTGTACATTCATCCTTTAATATGATCCATTTTATGACATTAAGGTGCACAGTGTTGCGAGTCCCGTGGAGGGAAGCAAACACGTGAGTACACTCTTCCTCTGGCAGGTCACATGCTTTCCTTGCTTTTTAACAATAAGGAGTGCATTCATTCCCCCCAATTATTTTTGTTATGTTTTGAAGTTATTTGAATAATTTTGCCTGGGAAAGATATCTGGTGGGTGTGCTGGTCCATCTGAGGCAGTAAGAGAAAGAGGATGGTTGTAAATATTCAGGAAGAGCTAAGATTCATTGTAAAGTCGGAGTTTGGCGCCAGTGCTGTACATTTGGCTTGTGAGTACACCTCTCATTCATTCTTGGATAGAGAAAAATTATCGAGTGACTACCGAGAATCCAATAACTCAACCCGTTCTCGCAAATTTAATAAGTCAATATTGACTTCTTAGTTGCGTGCATAGGTGACATACTAAACATAATAGTTTCCCTTGAAAAGCTTCATAGAAAACACCGACCTTACCTAACCTACTTAGTATGTTAAAATAAGCATCTTATAGCTTCGTAATTACAATTGTTACTTAACCTATTATAGGTATAGGTTAGGTAATAATTGTAATTACGAAGCAATAAGATGCTTATCTTAACATACTAAGTAGGTTAGGTAAGGTTGGTGTTTTCTATGAAGCTTTTCAAGGGAAACTATTATGTTAAGTATGTCACCTGTGCACATATTTAATAAGTCAATATTGACTTATTAAATTTGCGAGAACGGGTTGAATAACTAGGGGTGCGACCCAGCAGGGGCAACTTTAAGAACACCCCGTGATGCCACTACAGTCTGTCATCCTGCCTGACAGCATGCTCCTGTCCAGTGGGTACATCAGAGCTCACTTTAGGCAGCAAAATGAAATAGCTTAGAAAAATAGAGATATATGGCTCTAGTGAAACAAGATTGCTGGGAAAATCCCCTGACATCTATTAATTTGCAAAACAAGTCATTGCAGATACACTTCTTTGATTTCAAGATAACATGCAAGGCCTCTCCCACAGTGTATTAACAACAAGGCCCAATAACAACAGGGGTCTTCCTAGTATCACCATTCATGGTCTGATATAAGAATGCATTCTTCAGACACTAACCTTACTGAGAATACATGTACTGTATACAAAAAGTCATCTGTACTCACTTGATTTGCTTCATTCTCAAACTGAAGAAGATGAATACACTGCTCTAGTTTGATTCTCTTCATATCTGTTAGAACCTCTATGTCCATCTGTCGTTCATGAATACATTCCAATAACATGGAAACTTTTGCATTTCCATCTGATTCTGCATCAGCACGAATCTGGATTCCTGATGTTTCAAGAAGCTGCAAAGAAAATTTCAGAGATGATAGAAAAATATATATTAGACACTAAATACAAACAAAAATACAATATGCTGCTAGTAGTTTAGGAAATATAATGTATCACAGCCCTTCAATAAATACAATATTTTTCTTCCCACAAGAGTTTGCAATGTAGCATTATGAATTAGATATAAAAGATTACATTTTCCAAAACATTCTGCCTGGGAATATTGTACTTGTACATTAAAATCTTTAAATACCAAAGCCTCAACTACTAAACTCATAATACCTGAAAATAAGTCAAGGAAGTTAACTTTATTCTCACACACATATATAAAACAAAAATTACTGGATGTTGCTAACAGAATATTTCATTTGACAAAATTGTATAGGCATAAAAAGGAATTAAGAACCAGGAAAAACTAAATTAAGTAACAAAGTTACAAATTACCGCATATTATTTTACCGTTAAAAAGATTGCAGTTTTAAGATTGTTACAAAACATGGAATGAGTCTCCACTATAAAGCCAGAGAGAAAATGCTACAATGCTATTACCTTTACACTGCTCCAATCACAATCAGTGATTACCTCCTGTGCTTCAATCACCATGTGCGATTTTTCTTATTTATATTGATATACATATTTTTTCATGCATACCACATAAAATGCATAAAATGTTTTATTTTAATTAGCAGTCATTTAAGGGTTAAAGTGAAGGCATTACATATTTGTCATACACAAATACTAGTATAACTAATTATCAAAGTTTTAAGATCAGACTACTTAAAGCGACTCAATGCTTTGATATTAATCTTAATGACTAAGCACTGTAATTACTTTCATGAGAGCTAAGTCAATAAAACAAATTATATTTTATTTCTAAAGCCTGAAATTAAAAATAAACTTACTTGCAAGAGCTCCTGCCCACTTTGAAGAACCTGATAAGTTGCATTCTGCATGTGAGATGTCGAGTCATTATGTAGCACCAACATCTGTTCCGCTTCAGTAATGTCTCGCCCAAAGTCAGTGTCCTGCAACTTCTCAGCCCAGAGATCCAACTGGCCAAGCAGCTGTAACAAAATACTTTATGTAAATTGAAGGTTTAAGCAAAGAAAACAAAGCTAATATATTTTACCTTTAAGTATTTGCTGAAGAAGTCATTATTTGGATTTTTGCATATATAAAGTAGTTGCCACTTGCATACACTGCCAACCAAGAATGTTACAAGAAATAATACTACCACAGGCACTCAGCACAAAAACTTTAAAAGATCATGTAATTGGAAATAAGTAGTATAAATTGAAAGGGTTCACTTACACACCAAAACAAAATAAACAAACAAGGAAAAGAATCTCACATCTACTGATTCTCTCTGGAAGAGTCTCAGCTGAAGCAGCAGATCCAATCTAAGCTTACGAGTGGCCCAAAGATTCTCCAACTCGTCACGTTTTTTTACTAATCGCTCCAAAGCTTCTTCCACACCCTCTACAGATCCACATCCTGTTTCAGGAGCTACATTGGCAGATCTGAAAAACATTTCTGCTTTAAATAAAGTTTTCTAAACAAAAACAAGTGTCACTCAGAGAATTTAAATGTTATCTAGAGTGTATTAGCCAATGATTCAACCTTCATTCCATTCCATATCTATTAATCAATAGCTTTCCCATATTTACTGTACTCCAACACTCATATTCAGCATTCTTTAACACTAATTATTATCCCTATTATCCCTTGTCAACTCAGCTGTACTCACTACAAACACCACCCAACATCAATTTATGGTACATACATCTTTCTCCCTTTTATACTTTACACATTCTGAAGGTAATGTAACTTACTCTTTGTGTAAAGAAACATCTTTATTAATCTGTTTAACTGCAATCATAACCACCTTTCCTTACAATTTTCCAGTTACAGAGAAGTTACGTATAATTGTACTCCTTTAACACTTTGTGTGGCCAACTTGCGCGGCCCATTGTGCACGGCCCAGCGTGCGCGCCCCAGCCCACCTCTAGGTCGGCCTTGCAATTCCTGTGAGCACACACCCACACTAAAATGTGTATACTCTTTACAGTTTTCTGGCCTCAATTTTCGTCCTACGTCATTCATTTTGGTATCAAATTGTTCACAATAGAATTCTCTTAAAGGATATGTGCACATAAGGTAAAAATAAACAGTGTTCCCCAGAGCAAACCCGAAAATTGGCCAAGCATTACCCATGAGAGTGCAACCGCACTAAAATATGTACAGTATACACTTTACAGTTTTTTTACTTCAATTTTTATGCTATGTCATTCATTTTCGTATCAAATTGTTTGCAATAGCATTCTCTAAAGGAATATATGCATATAACGTAAACAAAGCAGGCACGCCATCCACAGCAAACCAGAAAATCTGCCGAGCGTTACCCGTGAGCGAGCACCTATCCGCTCACCCACAACACTCGCACTAAAATGTGTATACTCTTTTCAGTTTTCTCACCTCAATTTTCAAGCTACGTCGTCATTTTGGTATCAAATTGTTTGCAATTGAAAGGCGTGCATTGCAGAACTAGTTCCATAATAATCGAACAATAAATGGAATTTTAATAAATATTTAAATTTTGGACACTCATCACCACAGAAGTATTTATAATCTTTCCAGTGTTCTGACCTCAATTGTCGTGCTACATTGTTCATATTGGTATCAAATTGTTCACAATCTAAAGGTGCACATTTTAAAACTAGTCACATAAAAATCGAGCAATAAATTTAATTTTAACAAATATTTTAATTTTTGATGCAACGTGCGTCCCCGCCGGACATCCGTAGAGTTATTTATGGACGCAATTTCCTTCCCCGCCCACCGAAAGTGTTAAATCAAGAGAATATAATAAGTACAAACAGAGACTATGATGTCCACCAGATATTATAAGGTAAACAACAGCTGTATAAGAAGCAAGGTCTTATTATATGATGACATACCTCAGTTCATTAAGGAGGCCTTCTCCCTCGTGGGTGGTGGAGACGCAAGCATCCAGAGTGGAGTCCCGTTGTGTTGTCATTTGAGCTAAGAGTCTCTCTGCTGCCTCAACTGAATCAGCAGTTTCATCCACCCTCTCCTCAGTTTCTAACTCTGAACTAAGCTCCTCCAACCAGGACAACAGCTGGCAAGATAAAGTTATATTAATTAATTTATTGTTATATCCATCCAACACTGAGATATACATAAACTATGAAGAACTTACAGAAATGCAATGGGCTGTTTAACAACTCATGTTTAAAAAAAAAAAAAAAACTTAACAAAATGTTTAACATTCTTGAAGTGCAAAGTCCCATAATAATGTTGTTCATATGATCTCCATAAGACAGACACTGCAAAATATCTCACATTCATATAAATCCTTGACCAAAGAAGAAAAACTTTATATATATCAAAAAGATAATTTTTATATTTTGGGGCTCTAACCCTCTTACTATCCTAACATACCACAAAGACTGTCTTAGTTCCTTAAATAATTTATTAAATAATGTACATACATTCCTATAGAGATTTCCAGCAACACATTCCAGTTACCCCCAATAACAATAATATGGAATACAGTAGTTCCAAAGCTTTTGTATTTTCCATATTCTTTGATTGTTCTAACATAAATAGTTGTTAGTACTTATATTTCCATTTATTGTAACTTTATTATTATTTTTCAGCCATATGTAGAAGTGCCTAACACAAGACAAAATTTAACATGCTTTTTCCATTGTTCCTTCGAAGCCTTTTCTCCAATACTATGGCTGTCTTCCACATAATTTAACTTACATTAAACTTGGGATTATTTTCTCCCTTTTATCCCCGAGTTTCATCAAGAGTAATCATAATAAATACAATCGACTTGAGAATGGTCCAGGACGGACCGAAACGTCACCGTCCCTTCATTTTCTGGTGTGTGGGTTGGTCAACATAATCATAATAAAGGCTATCACCATGCACTGTACACTCAGAAGACATGATATCCATACACCTTAAACTCATGTAGAGTAATATACATATCCTAGTACATTTCAATAGTTGTAAATTAAACAGATATTAAACTTAATACATAAAATAACTCTCACCTCTTTCTCATGAGTATAAAATAATACGGCAATATTGAGCAGTCGATGTCGTTGCTGCACTCTGGTTGCAAAGCTTGCAATATGCGAGTCCAACCTTTGAGCAACATTATAGATCTCCTCTGGATTGCATTCCCCAGTATGAGCAAGCTCCTCAGCTGCTTGTAATAATTTTTCTGCATTGGTATACGTGTTCTGAAAGAGCACATATGACAAATAACAATTATAATTATACTGTAATTACAATCTAAATTTATACACTATAGCACTTTGAAAAGCAATTTAATACCATATTATTACCAAGTCCAAATACAGTACAATTATCTATACATGTAACAACTACTGCCTATATTAGGTAGTAAACTAATACACAGTAACAGCATGCAATAAATAGTTAAATATGATAGAAAATAGGGCATTTATATAAATTAAATGATTCTTTCTAAGACAGTCCCACAGTTGCTCCCTTAGCCTGCCTATGCACATTCTGCTTGCCAGACTTTAATGATCTGTTCTCCCACCACGACCAGTAATATTACAAATAGTCTCATCATATAGCTGGGAAGGAAAACGGTATCAAATCTAACTCAAGTTACTGGGAGTCCTTCTTACTATCATTCAAAATAGCAGACATTACAGTCAACAAACCCTCTCCAAACAAAAACTGATAATAAATAACATTCATTATTGCTCTGATAACTACCAGTTGAGCAATTAAGTCACTTTTCCAATCACCCCACCACATCATCATCAGAGGAGCTAGCATCAACATACAGACTATGTTCCTCACCACTGGAAGCACTATCATGGAGACAAAAGGTGCCAGTGCTGACACAAGGTGGTAGATTGCCTACTCAATAGTTAGTAGACCAATAATTGGGATCATCTGATTTAAACTCTCATTTGGAGTGGGACTGTCAGGTCTAATGTTTGGGCTTTTGTATGATTGTGAGTTGTATCTCATTGATAGCTTCAGTTATGTATACCAATGTCTCCCTTCACCACCTAAGTGAAGAAAACGTTAAGAGCCTGGAAGGAGGAATGTGTCCGTGGACCGTTATTAGCTACAGGTTAAGGGAGCAATTAAGAGGTCTTTGCTTGGAAATTGAAGTTTTCAGATGGTATTTTAATAGTAAACAAATTATCATCTTGCCAAGCAAGACAATAATGGGTCCGTCTAATTACCACAAGCTACCACAAGCTACACAAGCTTCAGAAAGCTTCCTGGCAATACGTTAGTAATGAATAAATATGATATGTTAGGTTAGGCTGACCTAACCTAACCTAACCTAACTTATCCTAACCTAACCTAACCTAACCTAACCTAACCTAACTTAACCAAACCAAACCAAACCAAAGCAAACCTAACCTAACCTAACCTAACCTAACCGAAGCTTGGATCGTCGACTTGATTTGGCGTCACCAGCTTTTTATTTTCGTCTAATTTCTTTATAAAAAGATACTTTTTCAGATTAAAATTATGTTTTCTCGGGTTGTACATTCAGCACCAACATTATAATGAGTAAATATATCATATTTATTCATTACTAACGTATTGCCAGGAAGCTTTCTGAAGCTTGTGTAGCTTGTGGTAATTAGACGGACTGACAATAACTAACACACACATGGCTATGCAGGGTCAAATCCATATTTTTTATCTGTAGACAGCTTCTGCAGCTCTTGTAATACAACAGAATGCACAAACCATGAAAGTAAATTTATAAAATATATGCATGACAAACTATATTACCCAAAGTTTAAGAGTACAATACACAATAGCTAATATCATAATATTGTACCTAAAGTGTAGCAGCAAGTAACTGGTGAAGTACAAGTTATAGCCCCGCTCCTATGCCAGGTAAGTACACTACGGGCTCACCATAACCCATACTACTTGGAACTTTTTGTTCCTAGAAGCTGAATCTTAAACAACATAACATGGTGAAGTAATACCATACCTGAGCCACATTTTCAAAATGTTCATGACTCTTCTGATACATCCGAGCTTTAGAAAGATTGCGGCCTATGCCCGGGTTTTTATGAAGAAAGACTTCACCATGTGTCTGCAGCCAGTCAAGAACCTGACAAAAATTAATCATTTAGATTATACAGTACTGTGATTCACATAAAATTTCAGAATACAGTATAATAAATGAATATCTTGAAAATAAGGGCATTATTTTGCTTTCCATTTTCCCCTCTTTAACCCATCCCATCAGTACTCAAGATGAGCTCCAACACTGTACAATGTATAATGAATATGGCACAGTATCTTCTTTCGGAAATAAGTGTCACCTGTTTCACATCTTCCTGAAATAGACGAAGTGCCAATCTTTGGTGCAACTTGAGCTTCTTATCTGACCATCTCTGTTCAACTGCCCTGTGGTGACCTAAAATTTCATGAATAACAGCCAGGACATGACTAGCACCCTCAGAGTAGTCAGCTGCGGGGTTACCACTTGTCCCTGGACCCCGCTGCTGCGGGTGTGGCCCACCACGATACACAACCTTGCCATCTGGAGTCACCTACGGACAATAATTTAAGAGATTATTACCAAAATAAACGCTTTAACTCTAGATTGAGTATATATTTATTAGCCACATGTAAATAAATTGTATGAGAAAACAGCAGGACTAAAAAGATTGATTCAGAATATTAATACAGAAGTGGTAAAGAAATATGATTGGAAGTAGATGAGATATTAAGAATGGAAGTTAAAAAATTTGGAAAATATTCTCAAGTTAGGAGGATTTATCAAGAAAGTGTTTTGAGCCACATAAGAAATATGCCCCAGCGACAGAAAGTTATTTTAGGTATCATGTAGAGAAACGACAAATTAAGAACAGATTTGATTGAAATCACTTTTTGCCTGAAATGGCTACAAAATATGTACAAGAAACACACAAGTTCTACTAGTGCTTATATAAAAAAAAAAAGACAAGGTGAGAGTGAGGCAAGGTCAGAAAGGCTAGGAATTTGGGTAATGAAGCTCTATACTTGTATCAAGCAGCTATCTATGCATCTGAGTGAGGCTTTGGTAATACATGTCCTTACATTAGATTGTTATGAGGAGTGCTGAGCAAGTGAGTTGTCATTTAATGCACAGGCTGAGTATTTTCATTCTTGAACATAATGCACCTGTCTCAATTTCTATGCTGTGTTTATCTTGCTCTTTGTATGTGTTTGTTCACACACCATTCTGGTGGCTTTTTTCTTGGTTAGGGTGATCTAGGATTCTCTGCTCTTTGTGGCTGTATAAGGGAAGTCAGGTTTTGTCCTGACCTTGCTAGTCCCTGGTCCATGGTAGGCTTACAGTGATACATGGATTGAACTGGGTGGAGCTTGTCAGGTAGCAAGCATCTCAGAAGTTCTCCCAGAAAACTACTTTTGTAACATTATGCTAATAGGTGAATGGAGCCGACCGTCACAGAAACAATGAGGGACGAAGTACAGAACATATCTGCTAAGAGGTGAGATGAGGTACATGTGAAGTGATGTGAAGTGAACTGCAGAGTTGATGCGAGAAGTGTTGGAGAAACAACGTGAGAAGCAGTTTGTCTACTAAGAGCTGCAATTACAGATTTATGTTTTATGGTATGCACTAACAGCAGTTCAGTATAGTATTTGAAAAAATTCTTATTCTATATATGAAGAAAACAAATTTTGTAAACAGAAAGATAACCTTAAGAATAAATTTACTAAAGATACCAAAAAGATACAAATCAGAGAAATGGTGACCATATAGCAAAAACTAAAGTTTAAAAGTTCCAAAAGCTGAATGTATAGAAATGCAACATACATATTTGTATATTTACCATGAAGCAACACTTCATATCAAATTGCAACTGCAAAACCCACTGCTCTTGCAATACTAGAAACTTTATGATACCAATACGAAATAATGAACTAAAATTCTTTTCTGATTCCAATTTTTGTGAGCGTAAATTTTAGCCTAGCAAAAAAAATATAAACAAAATATTAATCTATTTTGAATCTATAAGCCTTAAAATAAGTTACCAAAATCTCCAGATATAGATTGTGTTGCAAAGTAGCACGAAAAGCTTCAAAGCAGTGATTAGACCCCATGCAAAATAATAACAAACAAACTTACAGAGTAGGCAGATGGCTTTCCTCGTGGCTTCTTCTTCATTTTGAAAAAAAAAGAAAAGGAAAATAAAAAAGCATGAGCAAAAGTAGTATGCCTGAAAATCAAATCTCCTCTCCTTATGAAGAAACCATATTGAAAAATAACGAAAAATGCTGAAAAATAACACTGCAATTACCTAAAATACGTATATTGTACCGAAGCAAAGGCAAGGCTTACTTACATGAAAGCAGTAATACAGTATCTCTAAAAAATATAAAATTCAAATTCTCATGCAAGCTTGAACATATTAAAACATTCTATATTTGTCAAAATGTAGTGTCCAGTCAAATATATTTGGTACAGTAGCTGCAATTCAGCAAGAAAATTCCATAATGCATAGTCAAAATGAAGTTAAAACACTTACATGTTTAATATCAATCATCATATTAATCATTCCTAATTCACCTTTAACAAATTAAAGCAATCATTGCAAACATATTAGCATGACAAAAGTATAATATCCATTTCCCACAGTACAACTCTACTGATTTACAAGTACAGTACTATAAATGTTGTACTGTACAAGTACACATACTGGCAAGTCAAAGGAGACAGAATTTACTATGAGTGAAAAGGGGAAATTTTATGCATCAGAAACCTACATATTTGGTATGTAATTTATAGACAATTCTTTGTACGTGAAATATGTAAGACAACCAAATTTATGTTTTAAATGTTGTGGTGGATCACAACTAAGTTTCTATTCAATGAATCTACCACAACTGTCCACAGTAAGTTTTATCAGCTCGAGTATTAGGAGTGATGCTCAATGTTGTACAAACTATGGCTGTCTATACTATACCAAGAAACTGTAAATGCTACAATTCAGCAACATTAAATTTATACCTGTTTTTTATCATTTTCTCGATGGTTAGAGGTCATTAAATACAATATATTTAATCCAACACCAGTCATCCACCGAGAAATATTATCAAAGATTGAGTGACTCAGTAGTGTGGTTTTATTATTTTTTGTGGTTACCGAGCGTTGGTTCTGAGGATCAACGTCCCAAAAGCCTGGTCTCTGATCAGGCCTAGTGTTTTGCTACAGTACATGAAAGTTAGCCTATGCTTTACTTGTAACTTTCCAAACACAATATAATGGCTACTTAAAGCTTCATAAAAATCATACAAAAAATCACCAATCTTACCAACTGGGCTCCAATAGTCTAAAAATCGATCAAGAAAACTCCAGTTAAAGCACTTATTTTAATCATAGTATCCTGTCATACATCAGTTGTGAGTGTAAAATAATTCTGCATGTTGGCTTTCTAAAAGTTTTTGCTTAAGAACATTATTGTTTTTATTGTAAGAACATCCATACCGGGAAAGCTGACCACCTGCTATCTCTAATGTGAACTGTATGTGATTTAATAGTGGTCAAGACAACCAAATGCAGTTATTTTTCAGTTCGTTACTAGAGAAAGTTATAATTAGCCTACATAAGACTCATTCCAATTTGATGCTACATTACATGTTATGCTAATACAGTATAAGTCTTGCTGCTCTAACTGCTAGATGGAAGCTTTTTATGACTGTACACCTGTTCACTCCAGCCACAACTGTAATAATTTGTATAACTCACATTTCAATGAAATCAAATGCTTTATCAATCAATTTCTAAATCACTCAATCAATCAATCAAGCAAACACTCAATAAATCATTCACTCCATTAATTCAATACAACACTTGAGTAAAGTGTTGCTAACCTACACAAGGTGTTTGTATTTCAGAATGACTACAGTCATCTCCATATATTTGTTCATTCAATCTGAAATCTGTCTGAATGCTATTTTTGTACACGACTCACCAAACGTTTAAAAACTGTAAATGTAAATCCTCTATGTGTATATACTAATTACAATTTCAAATGCTGAAAAATCCCCCTTTCACACTCATATAAAAAGGTATATTTAATTGTACCTTTACCAGAGAAACTGAGTCATTTCATTTTATGGGTAACATGCCTAAGTCCCTCAAACACCCCCATGCAGGATAACAGCCCAACTGCTTACGTGCTTGCTGCGCATCTGGCCATCACGCCGCAGTTGACTACATATTTGTACCAGATGATCCAACTGGTAGAGAAGCTTCTTACTGGTACTGTGAACCTGCAACCATCACCAGCCACCACCATTAAATTAACATGGTATCACTTGTACCCTTAAACAGATGAAATACCGTACCCACATTTCATGCCAGGTACATCCAGAGAAAAAGTACTAGTTTGGCACAATACAGTATTATCATTATTCCAAATGAAGTTGCACATATTATTTGATAACTTAAGTGACATCTGCAATAATGCATATTACAAAGAGATACTATATTGCCCATTCTCTTAAAATTACTGAAACTTGTAATACAGTCCAATGTAGTACTGTATTCATAAAATTAAAACAAAAAAACATTCATTAAAAATATATCCCACAAGTCTTCCTGTTTCACTGTAAAACTAATTACATATGAATGCAATTTAGTTCCTGTCAATTAAGAATTTAAAACAAAAACAGGTTTGAGGATCTTAACCATACTGTACTATGCATTTTCTGGATATACAATTAATGAACAAATGGGTAAGCATACAAAGAATATTTATCTTTTTTTTTATAATTCTGTAGTCTCCCTTCACCTGTTATGTTACAAATCCAAGAGGCCAGTGAGACAAAATAAAAAGTGTGTTCTGGGTGATAGTATTTGTAGCCCGAGTTAGTTTAACACAGTACCGCCACCATCTTCAAATTCCGAGCACCCAAAATTCATGCTGGCATTACTCTTAAGAGGTACAAAACTTTGTAAGTCATTACTAAACCAGAAAAATATATACCTGTATCAAGCTTTGAATGACTATGAAAAGTTCCATTATGAGCAATACACTCAGATGTTCCTTAAAGGTAAATTGCAGATGTCCCACTGGACAGGATCATAAGTGTCAGGGAAGGGTGACATTCTGTAGTTGCAAAACAGGCATCTTTTGAAATATCTGTGTTGGGTCATATATACTGATGGTAGTGGGTCATTGGAGAAAAACTAAAATGCCACAGAATCAACGAACTGGACTTGAAATGAAATTGAGGAAGCAACAAAGAGAGCAACAAGATACACAACCAGACTGATTCCTCTAACAAAGCCTGCAGCTTTGTGGCCTGCAGCTGGTGACACCTCCTCAGCAATCAGGGAAAGAGGAGCCAGCCACCGAGTCCTGCAACAGAGTAAAACCCTGCCGTAGCAACTACCAACTAACATTGGCTCACAATATTGTAGTACAATACACAGTATGTTATTTCTAACATTTCACATGTGACAATTGAGGAAAGTGAAAAACTATGATGGATGGTCATAGATAAGCCACCTTATGACACAGGAGGGACAGAGAACACAACATTCAAACATTCTTCTGCTTGCACCTGCATGAGCAAGGACTGTATTAAGACCCAAGCAAGCACAGAGGTTAGAAAATATGAATGCTTACTGATGAAAGTATTAGTAAAGATCAAGAAAGTCACTCTGATTCATCAATCATCAGCATCTGAAGGATAAAATCCATGTATAAAAACGAGGGATTTACCAATACCTTCTCAGAAGCCTCAGAACCAAGTCCTTCAGCACTTACACAATATTTAAGCTCATACATTAAGTCTAAAGCCTGCAAGCCATGGAATAAGCAGCTTACCAAGTTGACAGTTCAAACAAGGTCAAAACCCTCAGATGTCAAATGAACACACTTGAGGATGGTACCAACCTGACACAGGTAATGTTGAAGGCAGAAGGCAGAGCAAAATAATGCATACTGAACCCTACCTGGATACATCAAACACAGTGGCCTGACCATCCCATGACTAATGCACCTGTGACCAGCACTGGATAACAAACAATTAGTTGCAACCAGTAACAGTTTATCAGATTCTCAGCCCAGCCACATCAGACGAAGGGGAGAGTTGGGAGCCAAAGCAAGACTTACTGAGTGATCTAACTGAACCATAATTCTAAGGCAAGGAAAGGTGAGAATAGCCAGTGACAACAAATATAGCCACAAAGAAATCCACCACGAGCAGACCTGGAGGGAAATAAACAACTCGGCCACATGTGGAGCTAACCGAGTCCGTGTATCAAAATGCCCAGTCTTGGAGCAAAGCATCACTGAATGTAAATGTAGTGAGATCTTTAAGAACAACCTACTGCTGAAGCACAAACCCAAACTGGAACAACGAAGAAGATTCTGAGGTACTATTCTTTTAGATCATGAGACAGGTAAATGGCTTATAGGCATACATGTAAGAAGTGTGTCATACATATACGTACAGACTGAACAAGTACACAGCATCAGCTGCAAAGTGAAACTTAGGTGTCTAAGGATGAAAATATTCCACTTAATTGAAGCCAATACTGTGCCAACCCAACCATCATGAAGATAAGTCAGGAAGAATGTGTTGGGGCTCAAGGCTAGGGCCTAAAATTGGCCCATATGGACGGGGGGTTGCAGCCAGGTGGAAAACTGGCAGTTTATGAGAGCACTACTTGCTTATTAAGGTCAAAACAATAGCTTACTAATCAACCAGCAAGAATACTTTAGACCTGAAAATAGTCCAAGAATAACATAGTCTCTCACTGTATATACAGTACATCAAGAAGATGGGGTACACTTGTCGGTGAATATATGTCCATGAATGTGCTACTTGGTGGTCCTTGTGATAAGTAAGGCTTGGAAAGGCTTTAAGTATTAACGAGTGAACTTTCTGTAGTTATTCAGGGTTATGGTTCAAGTTATGGGGAGCCGGTCGGCCGAGTGGACAGCACGCTGGACTTGTGATCCTGTGGTCCTGGGTTCGATCACAGGTGCCGGCGAGAAAAAATGGGCAGAGTTTCTTTCACCCTCATGTCCCTGTTACCTAGCAGTAAAATAGGTACCTGGGTGTTAGTCAGCTGTCACGGGCTGCTTCCTGGGGGGGGAGGCCTGGTCGAGGACCGGGCCGCGGGCACACTAAAAAGCCCCGAAATCATCTCAAGATAACCTCTCAAGGGTAGGATTGAGGTTTTATCCAATGTTTCTCTCTAACACCATTATGACCCATCATAGATGTTTGAAAAGATCCCAGTTGTGTCAGGAGCAGAATGTCACTCTATCCTGATGATCACATTCCTATTCAATGAGACCTTCAGCAATCTTGACTTAAGGGTCACCCGAGTGATGTAGCTCAGAAAATACCTGTTAGGGTATTAATATTTATTGACTCCCATGATGGGAAAATAGTTATAATGCAGCTCCTTATATATCAGCAGCATGAGGATTGTGGTCACCATCATAACTCTCCAAAATTCTTAGGTAAGTAACTAAATATTAGAGTGTCTACTAATTTAAGGAACATGAAAGCAGATAATTCTTGAATCAAACAAAAATAAGTGAAAACAAAAGAATTCATCATAAAAATACTGTGCATTGATTTCTTTAATTTTATAAGCTTCATAGAGTTAACTGCTTTCTCCCCCTTGTGAAGAGTAATAAGGCCTTTACAAATTTCCTTCCCATTCATGCTGAAAATATGCACAAAATGATGATGTTTTCCTACTGGGAACAGTTCAGCTGATTCATGAACATTTCGGACAAGAGAGCCGAGACCGTTTAGTAACGTCTGGTAAGCACTATATAACTGAAAGTGAAAGTTTAGGTCAGGCATACTATTGATTAGTAACTATGTTTTCACATATTATGGATAACAACAAATATTAATATACTCCATCATAAAAATAGCATATGCCATATACATGATATATATATATTAGATACAGCTGGTTAGGAAGGCCCCTATGATTTTGGTTAATTTGTTCAGACACATCACAAGTACTGTACAGTGAATCCTCGGGTTGGGCAGGCTCCAATAAATCAAAATTCAAATAAAATGATTTGCATTATTATTATTATTTCAACAACAAAAAAATGAGGTATAGTTCAGGTGGCATGAACTCAGGTGTAATGGTGGTCTGAGAAGTGTTTACCTGAAGTTTACCTGGAGTTTACCTGGAGTTGATACTGAGAGTTCTAGTACTTCCCAAACAAGTCCTAGGGCTGGTGGCTTTATGGTTTTATTAAATACAGTATATACCTTTATTAAAGTGGCTTTATTAAATATGCACCTTTATGTAACAAATAAGCAACAACTTTATTAGGATATTCTTCTGACGACACGAAAGTGAGGTTTGAAAATAGGTTCAGAGGAAGACGTAGGAAAATTACAATCTAATATTAACGCCTTCTAATGGGCAACGAAAAATATATATGTGCCCTTCACACATATTGAGGGTTCACTGTACAATATTCACACATTCATGCAAGCATATACATAATTCATTCGTGTAAGCATATGTATTGCAAATACATAATCCTATTACATTTTTTTAGAACAGTCTGATGACAAACTTATAAACAGGTAACTACGTATGTGTTCATTAAGCCATGTACACGCGATGCTCCATAAAGTAATACTGTACCACAACCCACAATTATATAAATGGAATGTCGTGAAAAGGTAAAGCATTAATACCCGAAGATGGTTCAAGTAGAAGATAAATAAAGGTGTAAATTTACACACTGGAATATGAAACAACCTCATTTGTTCACAACTGTGACTTCTAGAGAGACAAATGTGTTTGGACTGTGAACCACATCAGCTCTCCCTGTATATGATGTGTTTAACACACATCTATAATTTACACTGGTTCACTTTATAATTAGAGGGCAAACTGTTTCAACTGGATAATGACCTATAATGTTGTCACTTAAAATTTAAAGAAGGAATTACATTGTGATCTAATCAAGTCCAATATATAGTAAGGATTTTTTTCCATTTTTTTTTTTTCCATTCTTATCACATCTAGAGAAAAACATTTGAACATATTTCTCATATGAGGATGATTCATTTCTATAATGCCACAGCTTGAGGCTCAAAGAATGCCTTAGGAAAAGAATATTCATACAGAAGAAGTATGAAAGAAGAGACGACTACAAGAAAATAAATCAGGACTGAAATCACGCATGTTACCGAAGGAACAATGTGACGAAGAAAATGCAGCCGAGCACCAAGTAATGTTGTAAGACAAATGCGAAGAACATGATCAGTAAAAAAATGGGTCCTTTTCTCTTTCTACAGGTTATAGTTCCTAAGGTCTGTAAGCTAAATAGATTCATATCAATAATAACCACATACTCTGGGACTAAACTGACAATTAATAAGGACATTATTATAAAGTATTCAATAAGAAGAGAATATAGTCATACAATAAAAATATCAGGGAAGTAAATGCAACTAAGGTTTACCTTATATAACTAAGATTTAAACACTAAAATACTCTACCACAAAAATCTGAATAATTCAAGAATGCATGAATTAAGTAGAATACTGTATTATCATATTTAAGCAATTATCTACATAAATTCTTATGCTTAATATAATAATACAATACAGCACTTGAAATCATTACTATGTTTATATCAGCCAACCCTCCTAAAATGAAACAATTTTAGTAACAATTTAGTCAAAAGAACTAATATGAAGTAATAGAAAAACAAAAATTTAATTTTTGTATTGCTGAATTTGGACAAATTGGAAATGTTTTTTAACTGCAACATAAATATAAGACCTGACCTAACCTAACCTTTCCTAGCAATCCTAGGTCTAATACATACTTTCTTTGGCCTAATATAGTACATGTATGTACTATTTAATAGTACAAAAAGTGGTTTACTGGCAGTCCCTACACATTTGGTATGTGTGACCAAATAGTTACTTTAAGTATTATCATTTCAAGAGGATGGGTTGGCTTAAATTTTACAAGGATTTATAGGCATGGGAAAGCAATTATCACCAGTAGACTTTGAGCCCATGATCATGCAGTCATGTGACACTGTCTAACTTTGTGTGGTATTATAGTTATGGATTCAAAGCCTGCTCAGTCTCGGTGCTAGTAATGGCTTTTACAAACAATGTGCCTAATCAACGAAGATTACATACTTGAGATGTGATCGCTTTTCAAATACATCACTTTACCATAATATTTTCATGAATTTTCAACAAACTTATTATACTGCCTACCTCAGTGTATGCTTGGCACATAGTCTCATACAGTGACTGATGGAGATGGATGGAGGACTCCAGGGCTATGATATCCGAGGGTAAGGCTGTCACTTTACAACTCTCCACCCAAGTAGGAACACTCTCAATATACTGAAAACAAAATTACAAAATAGCTTAGGCATTATGCATGGAAAGTATTATTAAGCAAAATAACTGGCACAAATGTGAAAACTTGTCACAGCAAAAGCAAAGAGAAATGACCTGGATGACAGCCATTTATATTAAGAATGAGATGTATCAGAGAATGTTACGAAGCCAGTGGAAAAAACCGTGATGTATACCAATCTTTCGTATATGGATCTCAGAGACCATGGCAGGTTGAAGTTTTGTTTCAAAAACAGAGTGAACAAAAACGGACCAAAAGAAGGTACAAAAAATATTAAAGTGGAAGCCACAATTCCGTATAACATTTATGAACTTACACAAGTGATATAATAGTCAATTCTGAATGCAAATAGAAGTTTATTCACATTTATTGTACAATAATTTTACCTGCTCTGCTTTTTGATGAAACATGACTGACAGAGCCAATACTGAAGACCTTTCATCTAAACCAGCGGCAAATTCTTTCCAAACCTGAAAATAATCATACAAAATTAACTTTGCAGACTTATTTTTGCATAACTATACTAATTAAAGAGTTAAAATTTTCATGCACACATACTGGTACTTCATGAATGAGAGTTAGATATTTTCTGAACAATACAAATCAGTTGCTCGATGAGGTAAGATCTCACTGTTCCCATGGACAAATACACAAGGGTGTACTTCATCTACAGATCAAGCTTAGGGTGTAAGCTTATTAGTTATAATTAATCAAGCTATATTTAGCTTAAGGTTGTAATTAATCAAGCTATATATAGCTTAAGGTTGTAATTAATCAAGCTATATATAGCTTAAGGTTGTAATTAATCTACAGAGCTAAGATTATACTTGATTGCGGAGGTATGACAAAAGATATACTGTACTTGAACTACTGAACATCCTACATGGTAAAAGAGTATCTGTAATGCAGGTGTAATAAAGTCTTACCTGGTCTAATTTGGCCGCTACATTTCCAATATGTTGAGCTGCATAGTGACCACTTTCCATGAGTCTGGACGCTACACTAAGTATTCTATTGATATTCATATACACTTTCTGTTGGGAAAAAACGATGAGAAAATAATGTTTCATGTGTTACATTTAAATATCACTACATTAAAATCTTATAAACTGGTATTAGAGATGCCCATTTTTATATCTGCAAAATGAATATGAAAATATATGTTCTTTAGCCAAGAGAACAAAAAAAAAATAATATAAAAAGTTTATATGTACTCTATAAGTATGATATGAACAGCTTTGCTAACAAGAAACTAAATTCAGACTGAGAAGTTCTAATCAAAATGATGTTTACAAATATTTAAGTTCTAGCTAGATTGAGCAAGCAAACAACTACAACAAATTATGATTGTGGCAAAATAGTAAATAACATACAGTAGTGTACAATATAGTAGCTCAAAATTAGAATAATGAGTGTGACAGTGATTCAAAATAAAAAGTGAATTAAAAGAACTTGTTTAGAAGAGAATCGCAAATATATAGAGAATTATGTCAGAGATATACTAAATAAAGTTATGGTTTGTCACAGTTGGGGGAAAGAAGCCTGTTGGACTTATCCAGGTCCCCACAAGGCCAATTACTGACCTTCCCCCACGATGAAACCCCACAACATTCATCTAACTCCTGTTTACTTATTCAATGCTAAGTGAATAGAGGCAGTAAAAAGGTAAAGGTAAAAGGTAATTGTTAAATGAAATGTTGCCCAAATGCTTCTGTCCTACTACAGGAATTTACATACATCATTCTTATTTCAGGAATTAGGCCTAGCTTGGATCAAATTCACCTAAACATGCAATGCCTTTAATATGGATTAAACTTCTGAACTATTATTCAGACAAAATGAACCATATCGTAACCTTTTTACACACATACTGTACTGCTTCACTATATCCAGCATGGTCAAAATCTGACATTTTCCAACCCACACAATACAGTAATAATTGCTGTAACTAATGCTTTCAAGTGGATGAATGAAAGTGGATGAGGTCCTTCTTATCAAATGCATTCTTGCATTCAAAATAGTGGTAACTTACCTAAATGAAATGATACTGTATGAAAACACTAAGTAGGCTGAATTATAATAAGTAAAATAACAGCATATAAAATAATTAAGATACCAGAATAATAAGTAAAATCACAGCATATAAAATAATTAACATACCTGACACGCAACAGTGAACTGGGAATGAGCCTCTTGAAGATCTTTGGATATTTGGTAAGAATGACCTATTTCTACGTAATTGACTAGGAACTCTTCACGGTTATGGTACACCCAATCAAACATCTGGAATTTTAAAAATAAATAATGTATCATAAATCAGCTCTAGTACAAACCAAGTAGTAAAATCAAGAGCACATAATAAATATTCTACGTATATACATATTACAGAACTTTATAAATGCATTGCATTGTATACATTTTTTGTAATTGAATGCACAGATTTCTCTAACTTTACTGTACACAACCAAAGGATACCTGTTCAACCGTGCTGTAATTTATACTTAAAACTGTGAGCAACAGCACCTTACAGCCTAGTTGACCAGACAGCCAACCAGGAGGCCTGGTCAGAGACCGGGCCACCAGACTATTAATCCCCAGAACCAGATCACGGTAGCAACAGGCCAAGAATATTCCCTTACTTAATTTCAATTTGTTTATGCTATATAAATAAGAGGACTTACCTTCTCTACATCTTGTTCAAAGAGTCTGAGCTGGAAGCACTGATCAAGTCTCATTTTTTTATGTTGCCATAGTTGCTGGACGTGCTGCTGTGCTTGGTGTACAGAATCCATTAAACTTAAAATCTGTATTGGAAAAGCAAAGACTATAATCAGGCCTATTCACATGAAAATGATAAAAGAAATGTAACGACATTTAAATGTTTAATTTATAACTGCACTATTCAAGAATAAATCTAATTTTAGTTTCATACAAATGAGTAACCTGCCTCATCACTGCAATGATAATGATCAATCAGATATATAGTACAGTACTGTACCAGGTATACAGTATTTGTCCACTGACAATGGCAGGAAAATCCATAATTGTACAGTAGTCATGAAAATAAATACATTACACAGCACAGTACTAAAAATTTTAACTTTTCAAAATTACTGCACTAAATAATAAAGACTATTTTATCTAACCTAAAGTAATGCAAACAAAATATTAACAGAACGAACATTTTACTTTAAATATTAAAAGTTAATAGATACTTGTATACACAAGTAATGGCTTCATATAATTTATACAACAAGTTTTGAACCTAAGTACCGTAAAGACATTGATCAGCAAGGAGAGCTCAGCAGCTAAATCATGACTATTTTTGGTGACAATTTTGCCAACTGTTGCTCTTCACTACAAAGGCTTCCTATCAGATACCATTTGTGAAATACACATGAACACAATATTTCCAAACTCAAAAGATCAATTTTCCCACTTTTAATCTATACTACAGCTTCCCAGTTCTTTTATATTTTTCTCAATATGCTTTACATATAAAATATTAGAACTTCATTTATAAAATTAGATATAAATAATGAAACAAATGATGCCTATCTGTAAATAAAACTACTATACTGTACTAAATGTCAGTTCCACAAATCTTGACATTCTGTATCACAGCAAATGGTAGTATTACAAAATTTCAGTATAACCATTGCTGAAGAGAAAAGATAACTTGCATAATAATATGTACAGTATATATATATGGTATGTACAGGTGTACCAATACTTTTTGATCACTTTTAGTTTCCTATTTGTCTCTTTGGTATATGATTTGTAATTGAATATACTTCATTATCTATTGGGAACATATTGCAAAAACCCCAAATACCCTAAAATGAGCCAAAGAATGAAAATAGAACAGAAAAAACATAATCTCCTAGCAACTGCACGTTACGATATTACCCTAAGAAAATTTTGTCATATGCTATAGTTAAAGTTATCAACAATGATGACCAAACCACACATCAGAAAGTGAAGAAACAACGATGTTTTGGTCCATCCTGGACCATTTGCAAGTTGTGAAATACAAACAATGGAAGAACAATAAAAAAAACAATTTAGCTGCAACATTTTATGGATCTACTCAATGATATTCAAAATTTTCTATACCAACTTAAGTCTGGTTCCAAACTTGTACAGCAATAATTATTAATGAGAGTGTGAAGCACTGTTCAATGTGCAAAATAAAACTAATTAACATTAGAAAGTACAATCCCTACATTAACAGATGATTCAAGGCTGTGTAATAACCTTTTTTTCAAATATAAGTGGAATTACCAACAGACTTTAAACTTATAAGAGAACTTGACATGCTCCTCCAAATCATTATCATAGCTGAGCTAGAGTGCATACATTGGATCATGAGCACTAAGCACCAACAACCTGGCTGATCATGTCATCAGCCAAGAAGCCTCACTATAGAATGACTGCAGGGGTAGTGATTTTCTGAGCCACGTCAGAATAGACACTGACCTCTTGTTCACTTCATTTTGTTGTTGTCACTGTACATAATTATCAAAAGAAGGTGCCAGTATTAGTGGCTTGTTGATTACAATTTTGCATAGGAAGTGATATACAGTACAGTAATAAACTCTGAATTATTTTCAATTTCACTATGACGTTTTTACTCTTGTATCTTGTAGGCAGAAACCTTAAGTAAGGAAAGTTTAAATGTCAGAACACTCTCACTACGTATTCTATATATGTTTTGGTCCATCTGTTTTTGTTTTTGTCCTTAGTTCATAAGGACATGGCAAGGTTTAGCTGAAAGGAGCAATTTCTAATTTATTTAATTATAAAGATATTATCTGTTTCCCCCCAAATAAAACTCTCATGTCTGTTTCTTAAATCAACTATGTATTAAACACAATAAATTAAAAGTTTCATAAACAAATGTGAAGCCCAGAATGACACACTAGTGAATGCCTTTAAATCCTACTTATTTGAAAATCCCCAAGTATCTCAGTACCTTACTTTCCTTTACCAACTTCTCCAAAAGGCCAATCACAAAAGGTATTCAATACCTTTTGCCTGTATGCTGTATCTTAACTCCTGCATGCAGGTATCTTAAATACCTGTATGCTGTATTTTAACTTTCCTCCTTAACCTCTACATTACATACTGCACTCTCTTATCTTCCTCTCGCAAAATGGAAGCTTTCCCATTTCTCTAATTCATTATACTGTAGTTCAACTTTATGCATTTTTTCATCATAATTTTGTATGATGTGTCTATTAAACATGGCCTGGTGTAGTCTTCTAACTTGCACTCTAATCTTTAACTACCATGAACCTTATTAAATACTGGTTCAGTAACAGGGTTGTTGATTTGTGGAACCAATTACCGCGTAACGTGCTGGAGGTGGGGTCCCTCGATTGTTTCAAGCGCGGGTTGGACAAGTATATGAGTGGGATTGGGTGGTTATAAATAGGAGCTGCCTCGTATGGGCCAATAGGCCTTCTGCAGTTGCCTTTGTTCTTATGTTCTTCTTATGTTCTTATTATTACCTACAGCATTCACAGTTATCTTTCTCTTGTTACATGTCAATACAGTGCAGAGTTTGTTTATCACTTCTGGCAATTCCTCCTCATTATCTACTCTGGCATCTACATAAAAAATTACATTTTGTACCTAAGAATATTCCACTTTCATAATGTTTCAAATATAATGCATTTTATATAACTATAAATGATTCTTATAATTATATAAACAAGCCTTTTCTTTCAACTACAATTACATGTCCTTCAAGGGTTCAATCCCCATATTTTCTCACATACATACATACATACATACATACATATATATATATATATATATATATATATATATATATATATATATATATATATATATATATATATATATATATATATATATATATATATATATATATATATATATATATATATATATATATATATATATATATATATATATATATATATATATATATATATATATATATATATATATATATATATATATATATATATATATATATATATATATATATATATATATATATATATATATATATATATATATATATATATATATATATATATATATATATATATATATATATATATATATATATATATATATATATATATATATATATATATATATATATATATATATATATATATATATATATATATATATATATATATATATATATATATATATATATATATATATATATATATATATATATATATATATATATATATATATATATATATATATATATATATATATATATATATATATATATATATATATATATATATATATATATATATATATATCAAATATTAGGGGGACTCCCGGTTTGCCTCCTGCCTTCTCATTCGGGGGGCAGTGGCGGGCGTCGTTCCCCAGAGCAGGCCAAAGCGCATCGACATATATATATATGTCGTACCTAAGAGCCAGAACGCACTTCTCAGCCTACTATTCAAGGCCCGATTTGCCTAATAAGCCAAGTTTTCATGAATTAATGTTTTTTCGTCTACCTAACCTACCTAACCTAACCTAACCTAGCTTTTTTTGGCTACCTAACCTAACCTTACCTATAAATATAGGTTAGGTTAGGTTAGGTAGGGTTGGTTAGGTTCGGTCATATATCTACGTTAATTTTAACTCCAATAACATAAAATTGACCTCATACATAGAGAAAAGGGTTGCTTTATCATTTCATAAGAAAAAAAATATAGTAAATATATTAATTCAGGAAAACTTGGCTTATTAGGCAAATCGGGCCTTGAATAGTAGGCTGAGAAGTGAGTTCTGGCTACTAGGTACGACATATATATATATATATATATATATATATATATGTCGTACCTAGTAGCCAGAACGCACTTCTCAGCCTACAATGCATGGCCCGATTTGCCTAATAAGCCAAGTTTTCCTGAATTAATATATTTTCTCTAATTTTTTTCTTATAAAATGATAAAGCTACCCATTTCATTATGTATGTGGTCAATTTTTTTTTATTTGAGTTAAAATTAACGTAGATATGTGACCGAACCTAACCAACCCAACCTAACCTAACCTAACCTATCTTTATAGGTTAGGTTCGGTTAGGTAGCCGAAAAAGTTAGGTTAGGTTAGGTTAGGCAGGTTAGGTAGTCGAAAAAACATTAATTCATGAAAATTTGGCTTAATAGGCAAATCGGGCATTGCATAGTAGGCTGAGAAGTGCGTTCTGGCTACTAGGTACGACATATATATATATATATATATATATATATATACACAGTATATATCTATCTATCATGTTCTTGAGATTTCATTGTGTAACTGTCCTCACTCCCCCATTTTAACTAAGATAAAATCCTGCTATGGAATTGCAAGTTATTTAACTGCATAAACTGCATGACATTAAAAGTAATTTACTGTATATGTTTAAAAGTTGTCAGCTACACTATGTACATTAGCTTTATGGAAGTTATGAACAGCTTATGGATAAATTTAAACAATTCCCAGCTGTTGGGCATTTCTGATAAGAGACCAAGTTATTAACATTAAATACAACACTACTGCTATATTTATTAGCTGCAACCAAATAATAATATTTACTGCCAAATATCTGCTGTATCACCAAGCATGGCAATCCTCATTCTATTGCACAGTGCACAGGGGGACTAGATCCTGACACGTTCTCTATGTATACTGTACTCAGCAGAGTTATCTATGGCTATCTAATAATACAGTACATGATAATTACGACGACCAAACTACGCATCAGAAAGTGAAGAAATGACAACATTTTGGTTCGTCCTGGACCATTATCAAGTTGTAATAGTCCAGGATGGACTAAAACGCTGTCGTTTCTTCACTTTCTGATGTGCGGTTTGATCATCACATCTTCAGCCACGTTATTGTGACTCATCATCTACATGATAGTTACTTTATGATTTAAAGTTTAAAGAATGACGAAACTATAACACCATTACAACTATCGACCTCCCGGGAGACGAGTCTGATGCCCTGGGACACGGGGTGGTAGGAAAACCAGCTGTACGTGCATGATAGATAAAATAAGTAGACATTGATCACAACAAAACTGAACACAAATCATTGAGTTTAGAATGAAGGGTACTATTTATTAGGCCATGCTAATGACGTAAGACACTTACTTTCATTGGGGGATTACCTGACAATTCTACAATTCTACATATATGATAATCACTTCAACTCCAATGTAAATAGCCTACTTCCTGGGATTCTGTAATATAGCAAAGAATGGAACTGCATTCACATGTTACATATGCAAGTTCATTCACAGGTAAAGGTGAAGCATTTATTCAGTCTAAATATGACGTGTTCAGCAATTTTTCAACACAGTAATCTCATTACTATTAACTCATTACATCACTATTTTATGTTGCTCACTGGCTTATGCAGCTAACTCAATGATTCCTGGGAGGTTACAATGAAAAAGGCACAATGTGTTTACCTGCGGAATACTGTTTTGAAAATCCGGGTTATTTAATATAAGACTTGAAGCACTATCACGGCCTGAATACCCGGAATCATAGCCACTCCCTTCATCACAGTTTAATCTGTAAAATAATAATAATAATAATAATAATAATGTAATGCTGTATAGAATTATTAAAATTTCATGTGCAGTTTTCACATCAAACTTGAATGCGATTCTTTGGATATTTCACATTCTATAACCACATACCTATCATTATTACACTGCTCCAATTCCTGTCGTTCTAGCAACATGTACAATATTTATCACCATGGAATAATATATTATGTATAGAATTAAATAGTTTTGCCTTTGTAGCCAAGTCCATTTCCTCCTTTAATTTCACATAGATTCATTCCAAATATGAATGATTTCCTATAATTTCAATCATCATGCCTACAGCTTGTAATACCTATACAGATTTCTACACTTACTGTTTTGCAACAAAACAGAATTGATTATGATATAATCATGATAATCATTATATTGTTCTCTGTAAGCATATTAATAATTGCTTTAGCAATGTACATATTCCCAAAAAGAATGATTTAATACCTGTATATCAAAATTATTCAGTCCCTAACTGTCCTTTGTTTATAGAACTTTTTGTTTAACTAGAGTATTATTGTATCGAACCACACAGTACATTACTCACTTAGATGTCCAGGGAAGAGACAACTGCGCAATAATATCTAACACCATATTTACAAACTAACCTGTGCAATAATCTCTGACCCATCATATCCAGGTCATGAATTAAATTGCCGGTAACTTTTTGGTGCATTTCTTTGTGGCGTTCAATAGCTCGTTTAGCACCATTGACATCATCAGCAAAGTCACTTTGCTGAAGTTCATCCCTGACATCTTCCAACTGATCCAAGAGTTCATTGGCCTGCCACGTAAAATCCTCCACTGCTAATCGTAGCTCAATCCAAGTGTTGTGATCATACGGTAGAGTTCCATCGAAGTCGACTGTTAATTGGTTAGGATCTATGGTCTTGGCTAGAGTTTCTACACTTATTAAATTAGTCTGAAAAACAAAGCAAACAAGTTACTGTAATCTCCTTACATTCAACATCTCTTTAGTACATTAAAATAAACATAATTACAGTATAAAAAGAAGTCTACATTAATTATTGCACAGTGGAGCCTCTATAATTCAGATTAATGGATCATGTCTTGTTAAAATATAAAGATCTTCAGATTTTCAAGGCTTTTGCCATTTCTTGCTACTGCATTTATTGCCAAATTTTTGGGGTAGGTTCAGTCACACTTTCTCATTCCAATACCAACACTTTTAAGTACTATACTGCACTCTTCAAATAAAACCAGCCAAAAGTTTGTTTACAAAATAGGCTCACTGTGATTTCCACACCTCAAAACTATATAATGGCTAAGATTTTCTATAAAATTTTGTGGGATCCCAATTAAATTAATATTTGAAGAAATATCATTCCATATCCATTTAGTAGCCTCCAAAATAACACTATTTAGTAATGCCTCCAAAATATATCTGATCAACCAGGCTGTGATTCATACATCAGGCTGCAAGCAGCCGTGTCCAACAGCCTCGTTGACCACACGACCACCAAGGCCTGGTCGGAAACTGGGCCGTGGGGGCTTTTGATCCCTGGAACCTCCTCAAGGTAGCACAAGGTAGTACAGTACAGTATAGGAGTTATGGCACATCTACTCAACAAAACTTGCTATTTTCAAATGGAAACCAACTATGTGATTCCTTGCTTTTTAAATAGAGCACTATAATTTCATTGGCAATCCAATGACCCAAATTTTGTACTGGCCAGTTTAAACTGAAAACACACTAATGAAAACTCATTATATGACCCTTTCCAAAACAACACTGACTTTTGTAAATATTTGAACAATACTTACAAAAAAAATGTCAGGTAAAAAACTATCCGGATACTTGGGATATAACAAAATCATTAAAGATTTTGAAGAGTTCCGGATTATCACATTCTGGATTATCAAGATTACACTGTACATTATAAACGAGTATATTTAAATAATAACATAAGAATAAAGGACACTGCAAAAGACCTATTGGCCAATATGAGGCAGCTCGTATTTATTTATTTTTGATCTATATCTACTGTATGTCCAGATGTCTTTTTTTTTTTTTTTAGCAATGCACTTACCTCAAACTTGTACTTATGACTGCCTATACTGGTGCGTTGCTTTTGCCAAAAATTGTCTGGCTTGACTATGAATACAGAATAAATGTGTGGGGTAAAGCTCTCAGCCAGTTCCTTCAAGATGGGTTTGACAGTGTTCCATGTTGACCCTCGCATGTCTATTATTACTGTGAAGCCTGCTTCTCGAACTTCGTCGCTGTAAAGAAAAATGGGGCGAGATCAGCTCGTTTTTTATTTTTTTTAACTACGTAATGGCTAAGAGAAACAAATATTTAGTGCAAGATATCCACACACTACAGTACTAGCAAAATTGCTCAATTCTAGGAAGACTAAATCTGATTATTGAGCACTGTACACTGCAGTAGTAGTCATTCTCACCAGAAAGGACACTAAAAATAAATACAGATTAAAATAATTGGATACCTCTAAACTGTTTTGAAGAAATATGGAAAAGGAATTTAAATATTAAATACCAATTCATTAATGCAGACAATATAAGGTATTTTTACACCTACTATATTGATACTAAGACCTACATTTAATGGCATACAGTATATGTATAATACATATTTTTGTTATTTTCATACAGACTTTATAGCAACAAATTACCTGACGAGAACAGTTAATGAATGCCACTTACCTTGGAATCTGCATGAGGTACTGCAGCAGGGGATGATAGTCATCATGCTTGAGACGATCCCTGCGAGAGCTGGCTGGGAAGGTAAGAATAGGACCTGGCCGCTGGTCCCGTCCTCCAGACAGAAAGGCCACCTTCTCGTGCAAGATGGTCATGACATCTACAGCCCGCAGACCATCCATTCGCTTTGGAACTGGAATAAAAATAATGATTTAGTATTTTAGCCAGATTAGTGGTAAATAATAGCTAATACACATATCCACAAACTGTTGAGCAAGGTGATGTTGCCATGTGGTTTTCCCTACATCTTTACTGGAGTTCATGTTTAACAAATTTGCTATCTTTTTATTCCAGCATAGTTGAGGCAGTTGATAGTGCCAAGGATTGTGATGTTATGTACCTTGACTTTAGCAAAGCTTTTGATACAGTGCCACATGAAAGACTGATTAAAAAGATAGAGGCTCATGGTATTGGGGGTGCTATATTAAGTTGGATTAGGGCATGACTATACCAAAGAAAACAGGGAGTTTGTATAAATGTGGTTAAGTCAGAGTGGGAAAATGTTGTAAGTGGAGTGCCTCAAGGCTCTGTCCTGGGACCTCTGTTGTTTATAATATATATAAATGATTTAGATTCAGGTTTGAGTAGCAACATTTGCAAATTTGCCGATGATACAAAAATAGGTAGGGAAATTAATACGGAAGAAGACTCATTATCACTTCAAGTTGATCTAAATAGGGTTTTGAAATGGTCAAAGGATTGGCAGATGCAGTTTAATGCTGATAAATGTAAAGTTCTGAGGCTAGGTAATGATGATAGAGTTACAAGATAAGAGCTAGATGGTGTTGAGATTGCGAAAGGGATCTGGGAGTTATGATTAGTAAGAATTTAAAACAAAAGGATCAATGCATGAATGTTCGTAATAAGGCAAATAGGACACTGGGATTTATTAATCGAAGAGTTAGTAACAAGACACCTGGTGTGGTTCTTCAGCTATATCTAGCTCTGGTTAGGCCCTATTTAGATTATGCAGTTCAGTTTTGGTCGCCGTACTATAAAAAGGATATAAATTCACTTGAACGTGTCCAGCGTAGGATGACTAATTCCCCAAATTAGAAACCTTTCATATGAAGAAAGATTAACAAAGCTTAAGTTGCATTCATTGGAAAGGCGAAGAGTTAGGGGTGACATGATAGAGGTTTACAAGTGGATGAATGGACATAACAAAGGGGATATTAATAGGATATTAAAAGTATCAACACAAGACAGAACACGAAACAAAGGGTATAAATTGGATAAGTTTAGATTTAGGAAAGACTTGGGTAAATACTGGTTCAGTAACAGGGTTGTTGATTTGTGGCACTAATTGCCGCGTAACGTGGTGGAGGTGGGATCCCTCGATTGTTTCAAGCGTGGGTTGAACATGTATATGAGTGGGATTGGGTGGTTATAAATAGGAGCTGCCTCGTATGGGCCAATAGGCCTTCTGCAATTGCCTTTGTTCTTATATTATTATCAATAAAAAAAATCGACTTTCATAACAAACTTCTTGAGCTACAAAGACACATTTTGGGCCGAGCTTCATCAGGGGACTAACCAGAGAACTAGGCCAACACTCCATAACGTGCTCTTCCCAGTAGCTGAATATAAAACAACACCCTAAAGACGGTAATTGGTCTCTGCCTCTGCGTATTTTCTAATTTGCAAATTTCCTGGCGAAAAAGTCATGAGTTATGTTTATCTTATTTTTGCAGTTATATAGACCAATCATGTGAGCACATTTCCATAGATATGTTTTATTTACGTTGAACAATAAATGAAGAATGTTGAAATATTCATAAACATTCATCATTTTTTCATCATGCATAGTCTATCATCAGTGTGGAACGTTTAGTATCGGGCACGTGGTACGGACGTTAGTCTTACCATTAATTTTGATTGTGAAAATATAGTTTTGGATACACTATAAATTAAAAACTTTGTAAGTTAAAACTGACTTACGGTGAGAGCCAAGACCCTCTTTCGACCCTTAGTTATTTCATCTAAACAAGTGATCCCTAAATCCCTTACGCATCATAAGTTACACGTAGCAGATTCTTGGGTTATCTTGTGATGATTTCGGGGCTTTAGTGTCCCCGCGGCCCGGTCCTCGACCAGACCTCCACCCCCAGGAAGCAGCCCGTGACAGCTGACTAACACCCAGGTACCTATTTTACTGCTAGGTAACAGGGGCATAGGGTGAAGAAACTATTGAATTGATTCAACCAATAACCATGATTCAGTTGAGTCAGATTCAGAATGATTCGGCGATTCAGTCTTCTCAGCGTGGTGCCTTCTTTTGATAATTACTTACCGAACGTACATTGATACTTGATGATATGTAGATGACACTTTTTTGTTATTTAAGGACCAATGTCATATTGAGAAATTTAGAGAGTATCTTAATGCACAACATAGTAATATAAGTTTCACTGCAGAGTGTGAAGTGGATAATTCATTGTCGTTTCTTGATGTCGCTATGTACATGTCGTTGTACACACAAAAGCCACGACACGTGATGTCTTGTTAATCACTCAAAGGGCTACGAGTCACTGATCTCTCGAAAAGATGAATGACTTATAAATGTAACGTCGAAGCATCTGCTTGTCTCGAAGTATCAAAAGTCAATGAGATAAATGACTGAATCACATCTCCGATACGAATCAGGCTTCTTAATCAACTTCAATATGTGAGGAAATTTAATTGCATAAGTTTGTGGATAATGGATGGGCAAGTCTGCTGGGTGTGTGAATGTTCATGTGTGTATGAGGTAGGGAAGTGTCGGGGAGTTAAATAACCCCATTGTTCAATCTATCCTATTGAATAATAATGGCATTTTCATATATACCTGCTTGATGGGGTTCTGGGAGTTCTACTCCCCGAGCCCCGGCCCGAGGCCAGGCTTGAAATCCCCCAAACGCCAAAGAAATGATTAACTCAAATCTAAAAATTATAGAGGCTCGCAAAATTGACGTGATGTCCCGTTTTCTATCCGTGGGTTCACGGTTAGGTTCGGTCAATTTGGTACATCAGTTTAGTGATGTTGTGATCGTTGGAGAGGACGGGTTGTACAAGCAACCAAGGGCATCACCTCACATGACAGAGGTTATCTTCAGGTTATCTTGAGATGACTTCGGGGCTTAGCGTCCCCGCGGCCCGGTCCTCGACCAGGTCTCCTTTTTGTTACACCCACCCTTCCCCAAGAAGCAGCCCGTAGCAGCTGTGTAACTCCCAGGTACCTATTTACTGCTAGGAAACAGGGGCATCAGGGGTGAATTTTTTTTTGCCCATTTGTCTCCGCCTCCACCAGGGATCGAACCCGGAACCTCAGAGCTACGAATCCGAATCGCTGTCCACCCAGCTGTCAGGCGCCCAAATTCATCAAGGAAACAATTACGATAGACATTAAAGGTGCGAGATGAGGAGATTTAAAGAAGCACGAGACTGCGTATGTGTTAAAGTAGAAGATGTGTAGAGACTTAAAGCAGAGAGGCCGACAGCGAATTAAACGACATAGAAGAAACTAAAATACATAATCATAAATAAAGATGAACAATAGTCGAGAAGAAATAAATAAAAAGACGCGAAAGATAGCTTAATTAAGAGATGCAGAAAGGAAAAAAAAAAGACCAAATAGCTCAACAAACCTACAATATTAATTTGGGAAAAACTTTTAGTGTTAACTTTTGGTAAAATGCAAAATAACTTGAAGGACGTAAACTATTACGAGAGAATAATAAAACTACTGATTAACGTAAGGAACAGATAAGGGCAAGACATGGTGGAAAATGAACGAGAGAAAAGAAAGATAATAAAGAAAGGAAGTAAGAATAGATAATAAAGAAAGGAAGTAAGAATAGATAATAAAGAAAGGAAGTAAGAATGAATAATAACTGAATAGGAAAATGACCAATAAACTGAAAGAACCACCAACAACATTTAAATCAAATTAAACAAAACGACGAAACTGAATAAAGAAGATGAACAAATAAGAATTAAAATAAACTCGAACAACACAGGCTAAAATTAAAAAAAAATTAAAACATGAAAAACACAAGAAAACTTATTCTGAAATATTAAAAAAAAAAACACTTCAAAACGGGCCACTATGAAAGGGGGCCAATTTTTTAAGGTTCGACCCTGCTCCCGGACGCAGGTTCGAATCCTCGTCACGGCCCTTGTGGATTTGTTCATTTGTTCTTCATAATAATATTACATCAAGAGGTTGTTAATAGGCAGTTGTGGGTGTGGTTGTGTAGCCTAGGCAACGCTATTTCAGGTTTGTTGCCTCTTGTTGTTTAAAAGAGTCGCTACTTGGAACAAAATGTTCCAAGTAGCACGGGCTAAGGCGAGCCCGTATAGTAGGTTGACCAGACCACACACTAGAAATTGAAGGGACGACGACGTTTCGGTCCGTCCTGGACCATTCTCAAGTCGATTGTCCACAATCGACTGGACCATTCTCAAGTCGATTGTCCACAATCGACTGGACCATTCTCAGTCGATTGTTCACAATCGACTTGAGAATGGTCCAGGACGGACCGAAACGTCGTCGTCCCTTCAATTTCTAGTGTGTGGTCTGGTCAACCTACTTCAGCCACGTTATTGCGACTCATCGCCCGTATAGTAGACTTGGTTTGTTGCCGATAACACAAGGCTAGCGATGAATTCTTGCCTCGGGGATAATTAGCCTATCAGTTGCTATTTGCATGTTTCTCTTGGCTTGTTTGGGTTAGGATGGTTAACGTTACAATATTTATGAGGCGGGTCTTTTTTTATATCAAAGAATACAGATCACTCTGCAGACACGAGACTATCAAAACCCAGCAGACACGAGACAATACCCCCAGCAGACACGAGACAATACCCCCAGCAGACACGAGACAATACCCCCAGCAGACACGAGACAATACACCCAGCAGACAACAGGACAATACACCCAGCAGACACTATACACCCAGCAGAGACAATACCCCCAGCAGACACGAGACAATACCCCCAGCAGACACGAGACAATACCCCCAGCAGACACGAGACAATACACCCAGCAGACACGAGACAATACCCCCAGCAGACACGAGACAATACCCCCAGCAGACACGAGACAATACACCCACCAACGTGTACACCATATAAGACCTGGAAGAGAAAACGTACAGAGGCAGCCAGCAGTGTGACAGACAGAGTGTGGAGACAAAGGCCATGATAAAGAGAGCACGGCAAGATGTCGTGAGAACACATCAGGAGACGCACACAACTACACCAAAGGAATGAATACACAAGAGTGCTAGAGACATCGTGGTTCATCACACAACTACTGGTTCACCACACAAGTAGTGGGCTCACCACACAACCTGTGGGCTCACCACACAACTTGTGGTTCACCACACAACTTGTGGTTCACCACACAAGCAGTGGCTCACCACATAACCTGTGGGCTCACCACATAACCTGTGGGCTCACCACACAACCTGTGGGCTCACCACACAACCAGTGGGCCACCACACAACCAGTGGGCCACCACACAACCAGTGGGCCACCACACAACCAGTGGGCCACCACACAACCAGTGAGCCACCACACAACCAGTGGCTCACCACACAACCAGTGGGCCACCACACAACCAGTGGGCCACCACACAACCAGTGAGCCACCACACAACCAGTGGCTCACCACACAACCAGTGGGCCACCACACAACCAGTGGGCCACCACACAACCAGTGGGCCACCACCACATCACAACAGCAGCTCGCCCTGCATCACAAGGGGTTGCAACTTTAAAATCAATACCGTACACACGTGAGGCCTGGCGAAGAGGCGCCGGGCACTATGGCTCATCATGCCCAAAGTGTGATTCAACACGGACATAATATTTTCGGCGCTGTGATCCAGTATGCCCGAACATGGAGGCAACGGACCTCATCCCGCTTCTATTCAGATTTTGTTGATATGCAACACTAGACGTAACACCAACACTCTAGACGTAACACCAACACTCTAGACGTATCATGCTCCACCTCACACCTGGAGAACGCTTTGTAACACCGAGAACAGCAGACAAGGCCCGCGTGTCATCCTCGTGCCTGTGAGCTTCGCCGATCAAAGATCACTCAAAACCTTTTTTTTTATTCAGCTACTGGGAATAAAAAGTTGCAAGTAGCACGGGCTATGGTGAGCCCGTAGTGGACTTACCTGGCACAGGAGCGGGGCAAGTAGCACGGGCTATGGTGAGCCCGTAGTGGACTTACCTGGCACAGGAGCGGGGCAAGTAGCACGGGCTATGGTGAGCCCGTAGTGGACTTACCTGGCACAGGAGCGGGGAGGGTTGTTGCGGACTCAAAACAAATGACACGCATCCTATATAAATTGTTCCCAAATTATCCAATATGCAAATTACCTGGGTGCTGCCCCGGTTTCCACTTACGACGCTCTTAGGATGTGATCAACTTAGGATGTGATCAACTTAGGATGTGATCAACTTAGGATGTGATCAACTTAGGATGTGATCAACTTAGTGATATTTTTTTAAGTAGCTGAATTTTTGTTAGTGTCAGAATAGTTGACAAATGGAATGCATTAGGAAGTGATGTGGTGGAGGCTGACTCCATACACAGTTTCAAGTGCATATATGATAGAGCCCAATAAGCTCAGGAACCTGTACATCAGTTGATTAACAGTTGAGAGGCGGGACCAAAGAGCCAGAGCTCAACCCTCGCAAGCACAACTAGGTGAGTACAACTAGGTTAGAAAATGACCTACAGAATACTACATGTATATTGTGATGGGTCAGTAGCTAGGGATGGGAAGGCAGGATGTGGAGTCTTGATCAGGGAGTACACTGACATCGGCACTGTAGATACTGTTATTGGACGCCGCTTAACTGACAATGTCTCTTCAACGCAGGCTGAACTCCAAGGTGTATTAGCAGGATTACAGGAAGTAGTCAAATGTGGTAAAAATGCTTGCTTCTTTATTGACAGCAGAGGAGCGTTAGAGTCTTTAAATAGCAGACGCCCAGTATACCAGAATATTGTGATAGAGTGTAGAATGTTAAGACATTAGACAAAACTGGGTATAAAGTAAGATTCATGTGGATTCCTTCACATGTGGGAATACTGTTGAATGAAGCAGTTGATGAGATAGCCAAGAGAGCCAAATTGAATTGGAAAAAAACTCTTGTCGATGTTGTATGTCAGATAACTTTGAAACAAATAAAGACAAGAATGAAGATGATCCAAGAGGATGAAGAACAAGTTAAGAGAATGACAATGGTGGACAGTAGTAACACACTTAAGAATTATTATTAGGATACAAATATATCTGGCAATACGGTGTTGATGTCAGTGAAAAAGATAAGGAGTGTAAATTATGTAGTATGCCGCACGCCCACATCTTAGAACATTATGTATTAGAGTGTCAACTTATTGATAACTATAGAAATAAGGAAATAAATAGTGTACCACATCAAATTGTTTGGATGTGTGATAATGGTATGATAGACAGTATACTCAGGAGCTACAAGAATTTTGCCCCAAGAGTGTAACAATTATATACTGTGCTTACTATATTAACTTGCAATGGTAAATGTGATTCTTGTACTGTTATTTGTGTATTTGTACTCACTGGATGTGTGCGCCCCTTGAGGGACTTGAAGTAGATGAGGTTAGAAAGAGCCTAAGCTACTCTATCCTTTTGAGATGTATTATATTGTCTCAATAAACGTACTTGAACTAGGTGAGTACACACATACACATAGTGTCAATGACCCTTTACCACCGTCACACGATGTGTGTACTTCCAGCAAGTTTCCGGGAAATTCGCTAGTCAGCAAACAAGATAACGCCCGGAACGGAACCGGCGAAAATTGTAAATATATAAAAACATTAAACAAAGGAACAGCGTACGAAACCACCCAAAGGTACACAGGTATGGCAGATTTCAGGCAATAAGCTGATATAGGATAATGTTGTGGAGAGGCTCTCCTGAGCCCCCTGGTGCGAGTGTGCCCAACTGGCTCACAATCTTCTGGTAAAGAGGCGGTGGTCCGGAGGGGGGGGGGGTGGATTTTAAGGAAGGTGTAGGGGGGTTTGGGTGGATTAGGGTAAGAGAGGCGGGGTAGAGGTGAGGAAGAGGGTGGGTTTAGGATGAGGTTTGGGGCGGTGGTGGACCCTATACCCATCCCGTGGGCGATGGTGGACCCCATACCCATCCCGTGGGCGGTAGTGGACCCCATACCCATCCCGTGGGCGGTAGTGGACCCCATACCCATCCCGTGGGCGGTAGTGGACCCCATACCCATCCCGTGGGCGGTAGTGGGCCCCATACCCATCCCGTGGGCGGTAGTGGGCCCCATACCCATCCCGTGGGCGGTAGTGGGCCCCATACCCATCCCGTGGGCGGTAGTGGACCCCATACCCATCCCGTGGGCGGTAGTGGACCCCATACCCATCCCGTGGGCGGTAGTGGGCCCCATACCCATCCCGTGGGCGGTAGTGGGCCCCGTACCCATCCCGTGGGCGGTAGTGGACCCCATACCCATCCCGTGGGCGGTAGTGGACCCCATACCCATCCCGTGGGCGGTAGTGGACCCCATACCCATCCCGTGGGCGGTAGTGGGCCCCATACCCATCCCATGGGCGGTAGTGGGCCCCGTACCCATCCCGTGGGCGGTAGTGGGCCCCGTACCCATCCCGTGGGCGGTAGTGGGCCCCGTACCCATCCCGTGGGCGGTAGTGGGCCCCATACCCATCCCGTGGGCGGTTGTGGGCCCCATACCCATCCCGTGGGCGGTAGTGGGCCCCGTACCCATCCCGTGGGCGGTAGTGGGCCCCATACCCATCCCGTGGGCGGTAGTGGGCCCCGTACCCATCCCGTGGGCGGTAGTGGACCACACACAAAGGGTTCGAGAACGAGCCAAAGCACAAACGCTAAGCAACTTACACATCCGGCGAGTTAGTTTTATAATTTGCTTATCATATATAAGTGGTTAGACATTCTTTTTAAGACACATCTTCAGCCATCTCTTGGACACACACAGTGTCTTCCTCTTCACGTATCTCACCAGCAATGTGAGAGCGATCAAGAGCCTTGGTCCTGGCACGCTAACATCAGACTGCGACCAGCGGCATCTAACAGCCTAGTTGAACAGAGGGCCTGGAGAGAGGGCGGGCAGAGGGAACCTCCAGGTAGTCACAACATTACACGCTCTCCACTACCGTTATTTACCGCAGACGTGTTCCAGAGTCTGCCCAGTCTTTTCCCTCCTGCCAGGAACCATCCACGTGGTTGATACAGACGCCGTACTTATTGCAGGGTCGGGGCTCGATCCCCAACGCTATAAGTGGTTGGGCACCATTCCTTTCCCCCCGTCCTATCCCAGCTCCTTGTCCTCACATCGATTGATTGATTGATGAAGATTAAGCCACCCAAAAGGTGGCACGGGCATGAATAGCCCGTATCCTCACATCCATTCCAAGTCCTATATATAGTCACAGTGGCGTAGCGCTTTCTCCTCCTAATTACCTCGTCTCCTGCCTGGGAATATTTGCATCATAATGCATGACACGGAGCCTCGTAATTATTACGTGGCATCGCTCGTGCCTCAACTAATTATATATTGTTCAATTTACTAATTTCCTAATTGACTCAAATTACCGGGTTACACAATAGATGTGGGAGCGATGGATTGTTTCAATGGCTGGGTAAGACAAATATATGAAGGAGATTTGGATGGATATAAATAGTCAATAGAAGCTACCTCTTAGAGGATGAGTCACAATCGGTCCGTCTAATTACCACAAGCTACCACAAACTACACAAACTTCAGAAAGCTTCCTGGCAATACGTTAGTAATGAATAAATATGATATATTTACTCATTATAATGTTGGTGCTGAATGTACAACACGAAAAAACATAATTTTAATCTGAAAAAGTATCTTTTTATAAAGAAATTAGACGAAAATAAAAAGCTGGTGACGCCAAATCAAGTCGACGATCCAAGCTTCGGTTAGGTTAGGTTAGGTTTGGTTAAGTTAGGTTAGGTTAGGTTAGGTTAGGTTAGGTTAGGATAGGTTAGGTTAGGTTAGGTTAGGTTAGGTTAGGTTAGGTCAGCCTAACTTAATATATCATATTTATTCATTACTAACGTATTGCCAGGAAGCTTTCTGAAGTTTGTGTAGTTTGTGGTAGCTTGTGGTAATTAGACGGACCCGTCACAATAACGTGGCTTAAGTATGTTGACCAGACCACACACTAGAAAGTGAAGGGGCGACGATGTTTCGGTCCGTCCTGGACCATTCTCAAAGTCGATTGTCTGTGTATCATTACGATGCACAATCGACTTGAGAATGGTCCAGGACGGACCGAAACGTCGTCGTCCCTTCACTTTCTAGTGTGTGGTCTGGTCAACATGCCTCTTAGGGACCAAAGGGAGCTGCCTCTTAGGGGCTAATAGGTATTCTTTAGTTTCCCTTATCATGATCTTACAAACCCCTCCGTATAAAGACAGTGCCTGACATATCTGTCCAGGATAAAGATAGCGCGCGAAACTATCCCCCTGGTGATGCCCGGGGCGCTTTGGGCATCTCCCGCTCTACAAGTCTCATTATGCATCCTATCATCTTGGTCGGCCTCATACTTTGGAGCAAGTTTGTCTTTGAAAACTTGGTATATTAGCTCCTGGGGGCCAAGTTTACGGCCGCTGGGGTGCACCGCTGGTAACTACCAACATTAACAAATGGTAGCTGCCGGCACACCTTAAAGATCCATCTTAACGACGAAGTATGTTCCTTATATGAGATTCCACTTATAGTTTTAAGACACGCTGGAACATTGTTGCTGCTGCTGATGGAGAGGTGACGGGGGAGTTACCTTACCTTGGGGACAGGTAGGAGGTGACGGGGGACAGGTAGGAGGAGGGAGAGGGAAGGGACAGGTAGCGGTAGGGGCTAGAAGGATGGACAGGTAAAGGATGGGATGGACAGGTAAAGGATGGGGGGCGGGAGAAGGGATTAAAAGCCGTCACAGTGTGTTGAGATTTCAGTACCGCCACAGCTCACCACTGACCAACGCTAAGGCTTTCCTCCGTGATAGAGAACGGTTGTTTCTGACCAAGGGAAGGGGTGACCATCACAAACACCCGTAACATCATCATTTATTACGCATATAACAAATATCCGTCTAATATTTGACCTTGACCTTCTATTGTGGGGAATGGTCACCGCCCCTGACCTTACACCCAAGCCTTGGTGTCCAACTACTCCAATGTGCGGTGCGCTAAGGTCATTACAAGTGGCCCTAATGACTTAATGACTCTTGAGAACAATAAGGGGGTAATATGAACTGAACTATGTAACGGGAATAAAAGTATTAACAATGGGGGTATAAATAAAGTTTTAAATATATCAAGAGAAAATATATCTGGAAACACTGGGCATAAATTGCGTGAGAGTAGAGAGTAGATTTAGGAAAGACCTGGGTAAATACTGGTTTGGAAACAAGGCTTTAGATTTATGGAACACATTGCACAATAGACGCATTGCACAATACTAACTCTTTGATACACAGGAAGGCAACTCCTCTGTATTAGTCGTAATTTTGCTAACTTATACATTTTAAACAAAGCAGCCATAGTTACAGCAAGAGGCTTAAGCAACCCACCTAACTTATCCAAGCCGATGCTTAGAAAATTTCAATATTAAAGTGCTTTGTGGTTTAGCAGTACGTCGCTTCTATAACAGATTACTGATTCCGTAAATAAATAAGGGAGCCGGTCGGCCGAGCGGACAGCACGCTGAACTTGTAATCCCGTGGTTCCGGGTTCGATCCGGGCGCCGGCGAGAAACAATGGCAGAGTTTCTTTCACCCTCTGCCCCTGTTACCTAGCAGTAAAATAGGTACCTGGGTGTTAGTCAGCTGTCACGGGCTGCTTCCTGGGGGTGGAGGCCTGGTCGAGGACACTAAACCCCCGAAATCATCTCAAGATAGACGTATTAGATAAGCGGACAGGTTGACTGAGGTTATCTTGAGATGATTTCGGGGCTTAGCGTCCCCGCGGCCCGGTCCTCGACCAGGCCTCCTTTTTGTTACACACCCCTAGGAAGCAGCCTGTAGCAGCTGTCTAACACCCAGGTACCTGGTTGATTGGTTTGATTTACCTATTTACTGCTAGGTAACAGGGACATTAGGGTGAAAGAAACATTTTGCCCATTTGTCTCCACCTCCACCGGGGATCGAACCCGGAACCTCAGGACTACAAATCCGAAGCGCTGTCCACTCAGCTGTCAGGCGCCAGTACTGGCCAGTACTGCTGACCCACAACGGCCAGAAATGTCACCGGAAGACCTCAATATGTCAGCTCCCCCGACCCTTCCACCACCCTCGTGTGACCCCAGGTCACTCTGGGGTCACAACCCACCCTCATCTGACCCCAGGTCAACCTGGGGGGGGGGGTTAACCCCCCTCCTACATAATGAAAGTCTGACTGAATTTGTTGTGCACATATTCCAACTACTTTTCTTATGAGAACGACGGAGGCGCCGGGAAACTTGTTTGTAAAGTTTGCAAAGTTGAAGGGGAAAGTATGCTTATTGGTGCCGGGGGGGGGGGGGGGGGAGGGAAGGATGGATGAGGGGTGAGGGAAGGGGGGGTGAGGGAGGGAGGAGGACCGTTGAAGCATAAGTCAGGCTGTCAGCTGGCCACAACAAGAGCCTGGCTGTCAGGCAAGCAGGCTGCTTCAGCCTGCTTGATACCTGTTTGATGGGGTTCTGGGAGTGGTTCTACTCCTCAAGCCCGGCCTGAGGCCAGGCTTGACTTGTGAGAGTTGACAGCCAGCCCTTGACAGCCCTGTTCACAGGAGCAGGCATATATGAGCTTCACAACAGGTCCGGAGGTATGAACACGCCTATATCATTCGGTACAATCGCTGTGGTAGCAGTTATCAAAGTAAAAATAGCGACGGTTGATAAACAGTGCATAAAGAGGTAACCAGGTATCAACCAGGTATCAACCAGGTAGATCAAATTAGCATCAAGGGGTACAGAGCTATCACCTCCCCCCATCAACCCAACCAACCCCATGAAATGTGTATATCACTGCTAAGCTTTTAATATCTTAATATTAAATATTTTAATATCTTAAAGTTAAATATTTTAATATCTTAAAGTTAAATATTTTAATATCTTAATATTAAATATTTTAATATCTTAAAGTTAAATATTTTAATATCCCGCAATATTTTTAAATAACATTTGAATAATCTTAACATTAAATATTTTTTAATATCTTAAAATGACCTCTTTTAATATCTTAAAATTCAATATGTTAATATTTAATACTCTGTGCCACATTACCTCCTACCTTCTAAGATCAACCAATCAACCAGGTAAGAGTCAAGTCATGCAATAGCTGCCCTCTTGTGTCCTCAAAGCTCCGGCCGTGCAATTCATGGCTGCCTGCCATGCCGCAGGCATCAACAATACGATACAATGCAACAATATACGATTTACGCAACAAATACACAACATACACGTTCGTAAATGTATTGCCTGGGAGGGAGAGAAATGGGAAGGGTGGTGGGAAGGGTGGGAAGGGGATGGTGTGGGAACAATGCATATATTAACAGATTGTGAGATGGGGTCGTGACGTCACGAGGGTAGAGGAAAGCAGCTTCCTCGGCAACTGGCTTGTGTACGTTAGTCAATGAGATTGGCTGAGCTGAGGCACACTGTACGGTTGGTACACATCCACACCATCAGCACCACGTTTAGTGTAGTCATACACATTTTCAAATGTAGATATGATACAGCTAAATAGGCTCAGGAATCTGTGTACACTAGTTGAGAGGCGGGTCCAAAGAGCCGAAGCTCAACCTCCGCAAGGACAACTAGGCGAGTACAACTAGGTGAATACACACACACACACACACACTTCCATTAGACAGTGATGTGGTGGAGGCCGACTCCATACACAGTTTCAAGTGTAGATATGATAGAGCCCAGTAGGCTCAGGAACCTGTTGATTGACAGTTGAGAGGCGGGACCAAAGACCAGAGCTCAACCCCCGCAAGCACAACTAAATTAATACACACACTTTTCAAGTGCATACAAGTTGTTGAGAAGGAGGAGATAGCCAGCCTCACCTCCCAGTATATTTGCGAATGAGAATTTTCTTCCATAACATGCAGGTGTTTACGTGTGGAGAGGCCGGGGTGGGGCAAGGCACTAGCGGGCCCAGGTGGAACCAAGCGCTCATTCATTCACTTATTTATTATTCACCCCATACCCATCCCGTGGGCGACGGTGCAAAGGGTTACAGAGGCACATAATGGGTTCAGGAACTGAGTCAAGTAGTTCATTTAGGTAAGCAAGCAGTCGGGGTGTACCTGATCTACACATATATACAGGAGATGGAGTTAACACTACATGTTTTCAAGAGGAAACTAGATTTATTCCTGCAAGGAGTGCAGGACCAACCGGGCTGTGGTGGGTATGTGGGCCTGCGGGCCGCTCCAAACAACAGCCTAGTGGACCAAACTCCCACAAGTCAAGCCTGGCCTCGGGCCGGGCTTGGGGAGTAGAAGAACTCCCAGAACCCCATCAACCTCAGTCATACGCGGCTTGACAGGCCAATCACTACCCACAATGTAAGACCTGGGGAAAGTACGGGCCTCATACGTCATCGTTACACTGATAAACATGGCTAACCCAACCCAACTGTACGAAAATAGGAGATAACATGTTGTGTTTTATATATGACGTGAAGGAGGCGTGTAAAGTCAACAAGGTGTCATTTGTTTTAATGGCGGGACAGGTTTAGGAAGCAGCTGTTGTTTTCCCGCATGAGCGCCACAATCATGTCGTCCCTGGTCACTATCCTAGGATACGAGAGGGAAAGAAAACAAGGACAACTTGTGACTGGTAAGCACCGATACCAAATATTGACCAGACCACACACTAGAGGGTGAAGGGACGACGACGACGT
>NC_091183.1:39403145-39490645 GCF_040958095.1 Procambarus clarkii | reverse complement strand
TGTTTGTACTCACCTATTTGTGCCTGCAGGATCGAGCATTGACTCTTGGATCCCGCCTTTCGAGCATCGGTTGTTTACAGCAATGACTCTGGTCCCATTTCCCTATCATACTTAGTTTTAAAATTATGAATAGAATTTGCTTCCACAACCTGTTTCTTAAGCATATTCCATTTTCCCACTACTCTCACGCTAAAAGAAAACTTCATAACATCTCTGTGACTCATCTGAGTTTCGAGCTTCCACCCATGTCTTCTCGTTCCATTACTATTCTGTATGAACATTTCGTCTATTTCCACTCCGTCAATCCCCCTAAGTATTTTATACGTTCCTATCATATCCCCCTCTCCCTTCTTTTTTCTAGTGTCGTAAGGCACAGTTCCTTTAGGCGCTCTTCATACCCCATCCCTCGTAACGCTGGGACGAGTCTTGTTACAAACTTCTGAACCTTTTCCAGTTTCTTTATGTGTTTCTTCAGGTGGGGACTCCTTGATGGGGCGGCATACACTAAGACTGGCCTCACGTAGGCAGTGTAAAGCGCCCTAAATGTGTGTGTGTGTGTATATATATGTATTTATGAATAAGCAGGCCAATACTGCATTTCTCCTTTGTAAACGCACATTAATCACATTATGTATAAAGAACATACCTCGAACACTGCTTTAAAGAAGACATAAGCCTATGTAGTTATATATGTACGTTAGATTACAATTTTTAAAAAAGCCTGGGAGTATGGGTTCGAGTCACTTCTGGGGTGTGAGTTTTCAGTTGTATATAGTCCTGGGGACCATTCAGGCTTGTTTGCATTTGTGTTCCTCACGTGTGCCCCAAAGAATGAGGTGATTTGATAAAATGCTATGCCCAAGATTACCATCCGAGTGCCGGCGGGGAAGTGGTTCAAATAGCCTCGGCTATCACTTCCTTATGTCCGGTCGTGATGGTCAAGCGGATTAAGGCGTCCCTGTACATACCAGTTGCGTTGCTCCTGGGAGTATGGGTTCGAGTCACTTCTGGGGTGTGAGTTTTCAGTTATATATATATATATATATATATATATGTATAATATAACATAGGACGGAGGTTACATTCGAAAATTTGGGTTTTAATACACTTAAACAGACATTAAGTCTTTGCATTTTATGGAAGGTATTATTTTATATTGGCGGCGGCGGCAGGTGGTGGCGGTGGGTGGCGGCAGGAGGCGGCAGGTGGCGGCAGACGGTGGCGGGAAAGGCGGGGACCAACACCCGTCGTCTACATAACATCACTCGTCCAGTGTTTCAATATCGGCCTCCGAGCAGGAAAGGTAATCAGTATCGAGCAAAACCCGACACAAACTCCCAAAATATTTTGCCATTTCAGCGATCCTGCAACTGTTGCAACGTCCGCTACTCTCCGAGAAGCATATTCATCAACTCACGAGGCATGAATAACCCTGTACTGGATACGTCTACCACTCGCTAACTTGCTGGTGTTGAACTACCAGTTGACGGTAGACCAAGGTGCATACGGAGGCGACCAGGACACTGGGACAACCAGGACACTGGGACAACCAGGACACTGGGACAACCAGGACACTAGGACAACCAGGACACTGAGACAACCAGGACACTGGGACAACCAGGACACTAGGACAACCAGGACACTGGGACAACCAGGACACTAGGACAACCAGGACACTGGGACAACCAGGACACTAGGACAACCAGGACACTGGGACAACCAGGACACTAGGACAACCAGGACACTAGGACAACCAGGACACTGGGACAACCAGGACACTGGGACAACCAGGACACTGGGACAACCAGGACACTGGGACAACCAGGACACTGGGACAACCAGGACACGGAGACAACCAGGACACTAGGACAACCAGGACACTAGGACAACCAGGACACGGAGACAACCAGGACACTGGGACAACCAGGACACTGGGACAACCAGGACACTGGGACAACCAGGACACTGGGACAACCAGGACACTAGGACAACCAGGACACTGGGACAACCAGGACACTGAGACAACCAGGACACTGAGACAACCAGGACACTAGGACAACCAGGACACTGGGACAACCAGGACACTGGGACAACCAGGACACTAGGACAACCAGGACACTGGGACAACCAGGACACTGGGACAACCAGGACACGGAGACAACCAGGACACGGAGACAACCAGGACACTAGGACAACCAGGACACTAGGACAACCAGGACACTGGGACAACCAGGACACTGGGACAACCAGGACACGGAGACAACCAGGACACGGAGACAACCAGGACACTAGGACAACCAGGACACGGAGACAACCAGGACACTAGGACAACCAGGACACGGAGAGACGTGTTACTAACCACGGCAGGTGAGGGACCGTGACTACTACAGACGAGGAGAACAAGCAAGAACCAACAGCTGCCTCGCTCCAGGACGCAGACATTAATTAACGTCCGTCTCCTCCCCCCCGACACTGACGGCCAAAACTCCCCATTTTAAACCATGTTCGGCCAGGTCATTCTCCTCCCTCAACATTAGAAATCAATTTCAAGTATAAAATTGTTCTTTAATGACGTCTTTCCCCCATTGCGAGGCTCACACCTGTAATTGTCAGCTTTAAAGTTTCCCTTCAAACACCTGTTCGACCCCAGCTGTTCCTTCAAACACCTGTTCGACCCCAGCTGTTCCTTCAAACACTTGTTCGACCCCAGCTGTTCCTTCAAACACCTGTTCGACCCCAGCTGTTCCTTCAAACACCTGTTCGGCCCCCAGCTGTTCCTTCAAACACTTGTTCGACCCCAGCTGTTCCTTCAAACAGCTGTTCGACCCCCAGCTGTTCCTTCAAACAGCTGTTCCTTCAAACACTTGTTCGACCCCAGCTGTTCCTTCAAACACCTGTTCGACCCCAGCTGTTCCTTCAAACACCTGTTCGACCCCCAGCTGTTCCTTCAAACACCTGTTCGACCCCAGCTGTTCCTTCAAACAGCTGTTCGACCCCCAGCTGTTCCTTCAAACACTTGTTCGACCCCAGCTGTTCCTTCAAACACTTGTTCGACCCCAGCTGTTCCTTCAAACACCTGTTCGACCCCAGCTGTTCCTTCAAACACTTGTTCGACCCCAGCTGTTCCTTCAAACACTTGTTCGACCCCAGCTGTTCCTTCAAACAGCTGTTCGACCCCCAGCTGTTCCTTCAAACACCTGTTCGACCCCAGCCACAACACTGGCAATTGTATTTTATACAGCACTGATAAATTACATTTCTAAGTTGCTGTTGTTGTTGTTTAAGATTCGCTACCCGGAACAAAAAGTTCCAAGCAGCACGGGCTATGGTGAGCCCGTAGTGGACTACATTTCTAAGTATAAATCTAAATTGAATAGTATTTAATAATAAGTGAGTACATGCTGGTATTGTGACTTTCCATTATGTAATTATTGTGCTGTAATTTTATGTAAGAGGTTAAGACTTTCCAGTGATCTTCTTGAGGTTATCTTGAGATGATTTCGGGGCTTTAGTGTCCCCGCGGCCCGGTCCTCGACCAGGCCTTCACCCCCAGGAAGCAGCCCGTGACAGCTGACTAACACCCAGGTACCTATTTTACTGCTAGGTAACAGGGGCATAGGGTGAAAGAAACTCTGCCCATTGTTTCTCGCCGGCGCCTGGGATCGAACCCAGGACCACAGGATCACAAGTCCAGTGTGCTGTCCGCTCGGCCGACCGGCTCCCTACCGGTGATGCTCTAGTTCAATGTTTACATGTTACTGTTGTAGAGTAAATGGTAAATGTAAACCAATTTTAAATCTGCCTTATTGCTTGCATATGTATGTAAACCACTTGCATATGTAAACCACTTACACATGCAAGTAAACCAATGTGTAAATTATCCCGCTGACGGACATGACTCCCCAAGAAAGAGTTTAGAAAGGTTGGTAATTATGATGATAAATTCCCAAGCAAATTCAACCACTATACACCACTTTGAAGGGATAGGAGGCGGACAAGGAGCTGGGACAGCACGGAGGGAAGGAACGCTCCCAACCACTTGGGACCATCAGGGATCGAACGCCGACCTGCAAGAAGCGAGGCCTCCGCTGTACCAACGAGTCCAAGTGTATGTATAGAAAATTTCCTACAGTTACGGTCATACATTCTTCAGATATCGGTGAATGTACCTTAACCCCCCCCCCCCCCAATGATGAGTTTCCCAATAATTCAAAAAACTGCCACGAGAGGGGGTTACTTGTTCCAATAACAAGATGGATCTTCCTTACACCACCGTACATGTCTCATATATTGAAAAGAATACATAGGTAATGCAAGCAGCCCCACTGTAAACAAGGATCCGGAATGTATTTAGGAGTCAACCCTTTCACGGTCTTGGAGTCATTACCGCAATATTAACGAGAGAGAGGAAGGTATATGTTATAAGCTGTTGGGGGGGTGGGGGGAGGGGGTATATAGTTTACCTTAAACATTAGCTTCAAGTGAGGCGGTAACTTAGATGGCCTCCGACAACACTCTCCCGACACGCACTTTGCCTCCACACGGGTGATGAGGGACCCCAACACCTCCATCACTGAGTGGGAGGGTTGGGTGTGGGAGGGAAGGGTGTGGGAGGGAAGGGCGTGGGAGGGAAGGGTATGGGAGGGAAGGCGCGTCTTCGCCTGCTACTCCTCCATCACTGCCATGCTACCAATATCCCGGCAGTCCTTCACTGTGGCCTGGGAGAACACCGCCTTCAACACTCCCAACACAAGCTGCGGGGGTGTGCTCGGTCACGTCACCCATGTTAACGGCCCCACATCATGCTACACCCACCCACACATCTCCACTCCCCACAACACCGGCCACCTCTATATACGCCACGCAGCCTCCAGGAACCTGTATACGCAAGCGTCCCGAGAGCTGTGAATACGCAAACGTCCAAGAAAGTGTGTATAAACATTACGCAAACGTCCAAGGGGTGTGTGTCTACGCAAGCTTCTTCTTGTAGTTTTAAAATCAGCTACTCGGAACAGAATTTTCATGTAGCACGGGCGAAGGTGAGCCCGTATTCTCTACCTAAGATTCCTGAGGTGTATATACGCATGTGCCCTAAGAGGTGTGTACACTAGGATGGCCAATTCTAGGTTAAACCTCTTTCGTTATTACAGTGACCTTACGCACTAACACTGTGGAAGAGAACATTAGCTACGAACCAACGGTAGTGTCGAAACAATGGTTCTTGGACATTCGTTGCCTACAGGCACGAACCAACAGGAGCTTAGGAGAAAACGGGGACCCGGCCAGGCCCACAGACACGAGCCAACGGGAGCAACAGGGCCTACATTCCAAAAATGTGATCATCGGCTGCAACATCAAAATAGATTTACCAGAGATTTATTAAGGGTTCGTTGCTTTACCTCTCTTCTTCTCTCTATCTGTTAACTCTCAAACTTGAGTGAGTGAGTGAGTGAGTGAGTGAGTGAGTGAGTGAGGAAGCGAGGGAGTCTTCCCCCTCTCTCCTCACATTCTCCACGTCCGAGGGGCCTGCCATCTAGGGACAGGAAGCACCAACGGAAATGGTTGAATGTTACCTTGGTAGAATGAGAAAGAAAGGGGGACGGAGTGAGAGAAAGAAAGGGGTTGAGGTTGACGGCACGAGGGGAGGAGGCAGGTAGTCAATGTGGGAGGTTGTTACCTTGAGGTGCTTCCGGGACTTAGCGTCCCCGCGGCCCGGTCGTCGACCAGGCCTCCTGGTTGCTGGACTGGTCAACCAGGCTGTTGAACGCGGCTAGCTGCTCGCAGTCTGGCGTACGCATCACAGCCTGGTTGATCAGGTATCCTTTGAAGGTGCTTATCCAGTTCTCTCTTGAACACTGTGAGGGGTCGGCCAGTTATGCCCCTTATGTGTAGTGGAAGCGTGTTGAATAGTATCGGGCCTCTGATGTTGATCTCTCAACTGTTGTTGAGAGATCTGTTGAGCTCTGATAGAGCTCTCTTAGAGTACCTGTTGCACCCAGCAGGAGGTGCTGGAGTGGGTGCACCCGAGCCTGGCGTCCAACAGCCCAGAGTGAACCACTGGGTAGCCTGAGAGTATGTTTACAAGTAGTTTCCATGAACGGTGTTTTTGTAGTGGGGGGGGGGCGTGGAGGCCGCCAGGCTGGCACGCGGCTCTTATACTGAGGGTTCCAGGTGACGGGGGAGGAGCTAGAGGCTTCCGAAGCCTGGAAGGCCAGGGGGGCCAGTCTAGCCGGAGCTAGAGCGCCATCATATGGACACCATAACAAGCACACCGAGAGTATATATAAAATCTCCGGTGGCTCTGGTAGGGGTTTGGCCGGGACAGTTTTAAGGGACATCCGGTGTGCCCTTACCACGCCACCACGCGACTCAACGCTCCCCACGCCACCCTCAACGCCCTACAAATAATATTGCTTGTCCTCCTAAACCAGGGTGCCCCCAAGCCAAAGTGCAGCACAGGTGGGGGAGGGGGACCTTCGACACGCCGCCGGCTTCCTGTCCTCGTCGAGGCCACTAGTGTTAGTGGCCCTCGGGGTGACTCAGGTCTCCACCGACCGCGGAGGAAACCCACAGGAAGTGAGGCGGTGACGTAACACTGACTGATACTCACCTTGGCTACCTGTGCAGGGGGAAGGTTGAGCCTCGCGCGTGCAGGAGGGTGTGTGCGTTCGTGCGCGGGTACTCACCCAATACTCACCAACCTTGGGCCAGATTCACGAAAGCACTTACGCAAGCACTTACGAACCTGTACATCTTTTTTCAATCTTTGGCGGCTTTGTTTACAATTATTAAACAGTCAATGAGCTCCGAAGCACCAGGAGGCTGTTTATAACAATAACAACAGTTGATTGAGAAGTTTTCATGCTTGTAAACTGTTTAATAAATGTAACCAAAGCCGCCAAAGTTTGAGGAAAGATGTACACGTTCGTAAGTATTTGCGTAACTGCTTTCGTGAATCTGGCCCCTTGTAGGTTAACAAGACCCGCCTTCCCAACATAATTCAACGCAATGATATAATTCCTACGTTTGTGTTGGAAAATTAAATTACAAGTATCAAGAAGCTTCAATCATTTCTCGGTATAGCACATTCCCCTAACTGACAACCCTTAACACTTAAATTTCAGTTTTTCTTGCGTCTCTGATTCATTTGCGTCTCTAGCTTCCATCTGCGTCCCGTCGTTGTGCTTCTTCCTAGCTGTGTCTACCTCCCCAACCTCCCTACCTGGAAGGGAAGGGAATTATTAGAGAAAGCGCCAAGCCATTACGACTATATAGCACTGGGAAGGGGGGTCAGGATAAGGATTTGGGATGGGACGGAGGGAAGGAATGGTGCCCAACCACTTGGACGGTCGGGGGATTGAGGCGTTTATCCTCTACCTGGAGAGGACTCAGGGATCGTTCTGGGACCTATATGATGTGATTACCTTAGTCACATCTTAGTATATGGTCTTGGTGACCTATCTTCCCTGTGAACTAATATATGTGACGTCTTCAGGATAACAACGGTTATTCCATCCGTCTATAATATATTTTTTTGTTCTAAAGTTGAATTTAGGGGTTGTTTTTATGGTTTACAGGTTTTAAACACGTCTTTGCAAAATTTCTCAATTTCAGTTACAATTTTGTAGGTTGTGAGGGTGTAGGCTGAGGGTGTAGGTTGAGGGTGTAGGTTGAGGGTGTAGGTTGTGAGGGTGTAGGTTGAGGGTGTAGGTTGTGAGGGTGTAGGTTGTGAGGGTGTAGGTGGAAGGTGTAGGTTGTGAGGGTGTCGGTTGAGGGTGTAGGTTGTGAGGGTGTCGGTTGAGGGTGTAGGTTGTGAGGGTGTAGGTGGAAGGTGTAGGTTGTGAGGGTGTCGGTTGAGGGTGTAGGTTGTGAGGGTGTCGGTTGAGGGTGTAGGTTGTGAGGGTGTCGGTTGAGGGTGTAGGTTGAGGGTGTAGGTTGAGGTGTAGGCTGAGGGTGTAGGTTGAGGGTGTCGGTTGAGGGTGTCGGTTGAGGGTGTAGGTTGAGGTGTAGGCTGAGGGTGTAGGTTGAGGGTGTAGGTTGAGGGTGTAGGTTGAGGGTGTCGGTTGAGGGTGTCGGTTGAGGGTGTAGGTTGAGGGTGTCGGTTGAGGGTGTAGGTTGAGGGTGTAGGTTGAGGGTGTAGGTTGAGGGTGTAGGTTGAGGGTGTAGGTTGAGGGTGTAGGTTGAGGGTGTAGGCTGAGGGTGTAGGTGGAAGGTGTAGGTGGAAGGTGTAGGTTGAGGGTGTAGGTTGAGGGTGTAGGCTGAGGGTGTAGGTGGAAGGTGTAGGTGGAAGGTGTAGGTTGAGGGTGTAGGTGGAAGGTGTAGGTTGAGGGTGTAGGTTGAGGGTGTAGGCTGAGGGTGTAGGTTGAGGGTGTAGGTTGAGGGTGTAGGCTGAGGGTGTAGGTGGAAGGTGTAGGCTGAGGATGTAGACTGAGGTGCAGGTTGTAAGTCAGGACAGCAAGTAGGTTCCTCTGCCTACTATTTCCTTAATGAGGTGCGGCACCATCTTGACTCCTCATTACTGACGAGTCTCGTGTTATCTGTGTGGACAATAAACACCAAACAACGAGCGCTTCATTCTACCACATACACAAACAAACATATGCGGGCAGGCGTGCGCGCGCGAGCCTCCGCAGAAGCTCCCTCGAACAACTAACAATTAGAAATCTTGAAGTGATGCTCCTTTACAGCGGCGGAGGCGAGAAAAGCTTTTGGAAGCTGGGATACACTCCACATGTTGTTCAAGATGCTCGCCAGCTGTCGCACTTCTGCAGATGCTGCCACCAAGCAGCAGCACTTTTCATCCCTTGTGCAAGTGGTGGTGCTGCTGTTCCTGCTGCTGCTGCTGCTGCTGCTGCTGTCCCTGCTGCTGTCCCTGCTGCTGTTCCTGCTGCTGTCCCTGCTGCTGTCCCTGCTGCTGCTGCTGCTGTCCCTGCTGTTGCTGCTGCTGTCCCTGCTGTTGCTGCTGCTGTCCCTGCTGTTGCTGCTGCTGTCCCTGCTGCTGCTGATGTCCCTGCTGATGTCCCTGCTGCTGCTGCTGCTGCTGCTGCTGTCCCTGCTGATGTCCCTGCTGCTGCTGCTGTCCCTGCTGTTGCTGCTGCTGCTGCTGCTGCTGCTGTCCCTGCTGATGTCCCTGCTGCTGCTGCTGTCCCTGCTGTTGCTGCTGCTGCTGCTGCTGCTGTCCCTCCTCTTGCTGCTGCTGCTGCTGGTCTTACTTGTGCTTGATGTGATTAGAGTAACAGAAGTAGCTTGGGACTGGCAAGGCACTAATGATAAGAAATCAACCGGTGATAAATGGGCGAATCTGCGCAGGTTATCGTTGGTCGCGCGGTCGATTTTTTAACATTTTGTATCCCCCTGTACATGTACACCCACCTTCACCCACGTGTGTACCCCCGTCACCTACGTGTACACCCACCTTCACCCACGTGTGTACCCCCGTCACCTACGTGTACACCCACCTTCACCCACATGTGCACCCCCGTCACCTACGTGTACACCCACCTTCACCCACATGTGCACCCCCGTCACCTACGTGTACACCCACCTTCACCCACATGTGCACCCCCGTCACCTACGTGTACACCCACCTTCACCCACGTGTGTACCCCCGCCACCTACATGTACACCCACCTTCACCCACGTGTGTACCCCCGTCACCTACGTGTACACCCACCTTCACCCACGTGTGTACCCCCGTCACCTACATGTACACCCACCTTCACCCACGTGTGTACCCCCGTCACCTACATGTACACCCACCTTCACCCACGTGTGTACCCCCGTCACCTACATGTACACCCACCTTCACCCACGTGTGTACCCCCGTCACCTACATGTACACCCACCTTCACCCACGTGTGTACCCCCGTCACCTACATGTACACCCACCTTCACCCACGTGTGTACCCCCGTCACCTACGTGTACACCCACCTTCACCCACGTGTGTACCCCCGTCACCTACATGTACACCCACGCCTGTAGACGTGTCGACACGGTGCATAGGGTACGGCCAAATTGTAAAGGACCAGGGCCTGAGTACGGGGTGGGTTGGTGTGGGTGGGCTTGGGGCTTTGGTGAGGTGGTGGGTGGGCTTGGGTGGTGTGTGTGTGTGTGTGTGTGTGTGTGTGTGTGTGTGTGTGTGTGTGTGTGTGTGTGTGTGTGTGTGTGTGAGAGAGAGAGAGAGAGAGAGAGAGAGAGAGAGAGAGAGAGAGAGAGAGAGAGAGAGAGAGAGAGAGAGAGAGAGAGAGAGAGAGAGACAGAGACAGAGACAGAGAGACAGAGAGACAGAGAGAGAGAGAGAGAGAGAGAGAGAGAGAGAGAGAGAGAGAGAGAGAGAGAGAGAGAGAGAGAGAGAGAGAGAGAGAGAGAGAGAGAGAGAGAGAGAGAGAGAGAGAGAGGGGGGGGGGGGGAAGGGGGGGGTCAACCACCTAATATCAAACAAAACAAATACCCAATGCCAAGCAATATCATTACCTAATTACTGCAAACTAAACAAGGCATGCAACTAAGCAGGTAGCCTGCAGCCTGTAACCTCCGCGAGGCCAACACCCCAACCCGCAACACCCAGCTCACCGCGAGGCCAACACCCCAACCCGCAACACCCAGCTCACCGCGAAGCCAACACCCCAACCCGCAGCAGCCAGCTCACCGCGAAGCCAACACCCCAACCCGCAACAGCCAGCTCACCGCGAGGCCAACACCCCAACCCGCAACACCCAGCTCACCGCGAGGCCAACACCCCAACCCGCAACACCCAGCTCACCGCGAAGCCAACACCCCAACCCGCAACAGCCAGCTCACCGCGAAGCCAACACCCCAACCCGCAACAGCCAGCTCACCGCGAGGCCAACACCCCAACCCGCAACACCCAGCTCACCGCGAAGCCAACACCCCAACCCGCAACAGCCAGCTCACCGCGAAGCCAACACCCCAACCCGCAACAGCCAGCTCACCGCGAAGCCAACACCCCAACCCGCAACAGCCAGCTCACCGCGAGGCCAACACCCCAACCCGCAACACCCAGCTCACCGCGAGGCCAACACCCCAACCCGCAACACCCAGCTCACCGCGAGGCCAACACCCCAACCCGCAACACCCAGCTCACCGCGAGGCCAACACCCCAACCCGCAACACCCAGCTCACCGCGAGGCCAACACCCCAACCCGCAACACCCAGCTCACCGCGAAGCCAACACCCCAACCCGCAACAGCCAGCTCACCGCGAAGCCAACACCCCAACCCGCAACAGCCAGCTCACCGCGAGGCCAACACCCCAACCCGCAACACCCAGCTCACCGCGAAGCCAACACCCCAACCCGCAACAGCCAGCTCACCGCGAAGCCAACACCCCAACCCGCAACAGCCAGCTCACCGCGAAGCCAACACCCCAACCCGCAACAGCCAGCTCACCGCGAGGCCAACACCCCAACCCGCAACACCCAGCTCACCGCGAGGCCAACACCCCAACCCGCAACACCCAGCTCACCGCGAGGCCAACACCCCAACCCGCAACACCCAGCTCACCGCGAGGCCAACACCCCAACCCGCAACACCCAGCTCACCGCGAAGCCAACACCCCAACCCGCAACAGCCAGCTCACCGCGAGGCCAACACCCCAACCCGCAACACCCAGCTCACCGCGAGGCCAACACCCCAACCCGCAACACCCAGCTCACCGCGAGGCCAACACCCCAACCCGCAACACCCACCTCACCGCGAGGCCAACACCCCAACCCGCAACACCCAGCTCACCGCGAGGCCAACACCCCAACCCGCAACACCCAGCTCACCGCGAGGCAACACCCTCGCGGTTACCACCCACCACCATGCACTAAGGCGGAACAAATCGCTACCGACCAACCCTTAAAACGTAGACGGTAAACCACCACCATTAACACCAGTCATCACACCACCATTAACACCAGTCATCACACCACCATTAACACCAGTCATCACACCACCACTAGCCGTCTAGCCCTCACCGCCGTGACCTCATGGTCGCCAGACTCGAACTGTGGTCTCGTGATTAATGAGCAGGGGCCCCTCTATTTAGCACCATTCACCCGCCCCGCCGACCACAGCCCCGCCGGCCCTACAAGTGGCCACTGGATAATACACCCGCAGACAGGAAGGCCAGGCAGCAGCAGCAGCCAAGGAAACGAAGAGAGGGAGGACCAGAGAGGAAGAGGGGAAGAGGGGGAAAGGGGAAGAGGGGGAAAGGGGAAGAGAACTAGAGCGGAAGAAGCGAACCAGAATGATCTAACCTCGTCCACAGTCATGCCAACCCTCCCCTAGGGCCTTCCCCTTCTGAGGTGAAGGACACTGGTTCTTCCCCTTTGTCTATCCCTACACCCCCTGTCCCTTCACCTCTCCTCGCCCCTCTCCCCTACCACCTGCACCTGACACATTCACCCAGCCGACAATAAATCCTCATCTGGTGCAGTAGGGCGCCCACGGCCTGGCAGGGGTAGGGCGCCCACGGCCTGGCAGGGGTAGGGCGCCCACGGCCTGGCAGGGGCAGGGGCCTGAAGCTTGAGCCCTACAATGAGGTCTAACGCCGCCTCCGCTACTCCTGCCATCTTTCTGGAAGACATTTCTTACTTGATCAAACTTAACGCGTCAGTCTGCCCATTTATTGGGTTAAAAAGTCATAATGTTTTTAGTTAATATTAACCAAGCCGTATTTGTGGCTATGGAGAACTGCATGTCCGTGGGCGTAGAAGATAAATCAGGTTAATACAAAATTGTGTTTCATTGACATGATTACTCGGTAACTACCTGGAGCATACCTGGATAGGGTTTCCAGAGTTCTACTCCTCGAGACCGGCCTTAGCCAGACTACAACTTGTTACAACTTGAAAAATTACAGGTTGAATAACCTAAAACTCTCATACACGAGATGCCAGACCAATGATCTTCCTCTTTAAGACACTAATCAGTTTGCCTAGTCAGAGACCGTCCCGAGGGAAAATTGATCCCCGGAACCAACAAGAAGTAACACGAAGGTAAGATGGACAAGTTGCTGGAGAACATTTGCTACTCGAAACCATTCAGTAAAGCATCTAAATTATTGGGACGTCTTAAAGTAGCTGAAACTCTACTCCTCAGAGCGTAGAGGAGATGCTTCACAATTTACACGTGGGAAATATCAAGAGGCACAACTTCCAAATGTTCTTATTAAACTACCTCCTAACACGACCAAGAGTCATGCAGGAACGAGCACAAGAGCCCCATTACAGAGCTACAATAAATACTCTTAAATTAAGAGCCAATTCTACAAACATTATACACAAGACAACAACATTTTCCCGCTAAAAATAAAGGGCATAACTACCCGAATTCATCCGGAGTACAAAAGGGAACTTGTTAAACACATCTAAAGAGTATTTGATCAAGGTATGATCAAAGCTGTAGGCTGCACACAACGGCACACTAACAGCCTGTTTGACCAGACCGTTAACTCATAAGCGTGTTCAGAGACCGGGGACACTGATCCCCACAACCACAAGGTATCCTTGTGTAATTAGAGAATGACAAGCCGCTGCCACGGATGGTTACCTGCCCCGCCATTCCCCAAACCTCCACACAACCTCCAAGAGGGGGGGGGGGGTGCTGTTTTACCGTCAACTGTTGCCCTGCTGTTGTTACCGTCAACTGTTGCCCTGCTGTTGTTACCGTCAACTGTTGCCCTGCTGTTGTTACCGTCAACTGTTGCCTTACTGTTGTTACCGTCAACTGTTGCCGTCAGGGCTGGCGAGCCACTTGACGGAGCAGCAACATCAACAGAAAAGTGTGTCTGTCACTGGAGATTACCTCATCACCGCTGAGTCTGCCGCTGCTGCTGCCGCGTCTCCCACCCACTAAATGCTGCTGCTGCTGCTGCTGAGGCGTCACAGCGGGCGGCACCACCAGGTCTGCTGACTACACAGTTGGCACCGCTGAGCACATCATCCCATTACCTGTGTTTTGACTTATATTGGCCAGCGTCTGGTGGGGTGGGTGGAGCAGCTGCTTGTGGGGAGGTGGGTGGAGCAGCTGCTTGTGGGGAGGTGGGTGGAGCAGCTGCACGTGGGGAGGTGGGTGGAGCAGCTGCTTGTGTGAAGTACCTTCCCTCCACACAACTCTCAGCCTTAACGTGTGCCGCTCAATACCAATCACTGAACATGAAGACCTTCCTATAGGCCACACCCCTTTCTACTTTCTACTGACACACCCCCCCCCACATAACCATACACCCACTGGTTTACTACCACATGATGTGGTGGAGGCTGACTCCATTCACAGTTTCAAGTGGAGATATGATAGAGCCCAATAGGCTCAGGAATCTGAACACCTGTTGATTGACAGTTGAGAGGCGGGACCAAAGAGCCACAGCTCAACCCCCGCAAGCACAATTAGGTGAGTACATAACAGCGCTTTTACACACACATACACAACTAGGTGAGTACACAGGGGCCTCGCAGCTGAGTGGCCAGCGCTCTGGGTTCATGGTCCTAAGGGCCCGGGTTTTATCCCCGGCGGAGGCGAAAACAAATGGGCAGTTTCTTTCCCCCAATGCACCTGTTCACCTAGCAGTAATTAAGTACCTGGGAGTTAGAAAGCTGCTACGGGCTGCTTCCTGGGGATGTGTGTGTGTGTGTGTGTGTATTTGCATTTGTCTATGTGAATATCTCGTAATTGTATAAGAAGGTGGATTCTTAATTTTTCTAAGGAAAAGAACTCAAGAGTAATAGTCAAAAGAGTCAAATCTAGAATAGATCAGCCACCATAACACACTCAGGAAACTATCCTCACTGGGATCCAAACCTACCTTGAGGTTATCTTAAGGTGCTTCCGGGGCTTAGCGTCCCCGAGGCCCGGTCGTCGACCAGGCCTCCTGGTTGCTGGACTGATCAACCAGGCTGTTGGATGCGATAACCTGCACCACTATAACCCACTGTGTAACATGACGCCACGTGTCTTGTACACACCATACATAAAACAAAATATTATTCCTTATTCTAGTTAGGACCTGAGGGAGATAGAGGCGACGTAGTAGCGATGGCGTCACCAGGTGATACTTCTCTCAGGGCTTAGACCCTTGACACTGTACTTGCTCCAGTAACCTTCCCCAGCCTCAGGTACTCTGAGAGAGCAACAGGTACTCTGAGAGAGCAACAGGTACTCTGAGAGAGCAACAGGTACTCTGAGAGAGCAACAGGTACTCTGAGAGAGCAACAGGTACTCTGAGAGAGCTACAGGTACTCTGAGAGAGCAACAGGTACTCTGAGAGAGCAACAGGTACTCTGAGAGAGCTACAGGTACTCTGAGAGAGCAACAGGTACTCTGAGAGAGCAACAGGTACTCTGAGAGAGCTACAGGTACTCTGAGAGAGCAACAGGTACTCTGAGAGAGCAACAGGTACTCTGAGAGAGCTACAGGTACTCTGAGAGAGCAACAGGTACTCTGAGAGAGCAACAGGTACTCTGAGAGAGCAACAGGTACTCTGAGAGAGAACTCTATCAACATCAGAGGCCCGAGACTGTTCAACACGCTTCCACTACACATAAGGGGCATAACTGGCCGACCCCTCACAGTGTTCAAGAGAGAACTGGATAAGCACCTTCAAAGGATACCTGATCAACCAGGCTGTGACTCATACGTTAGGCTGCGAGCAGCCGCGTCCAACAGCCTGGTTGATCAGTCCGGCAACCAGGAGGCCTGGTCGACGACCGGGCCGCGGGGACGCCAAGCCCCGGAAACACCTCAAGGTAACCTCATGTAGAACACAGACAAGGATACAAGTTACAGTACATACAAGCTACATAGCTACAAGCTATGTAGGTGGCGCTGTGATTTGTATAAGAGTATTAGAGGGCAACCGTGGACATTTTCAAGAGGAAACTAGATTTATTCCTGCAAGGAGTGCCGGACCAACCGGGCTGTGGTGGGTATGTGGGCCTGCGGGCCGCTCCAAGCAACAGCCTGGTGGACCAAACTCTCACAAGTCAAGCCTGGCCTCGGGCCGGGCTTGGGGAGTAGAAGACCTCCCAGAACCCCATGAAACTGGTATCAACCAGGTATCAACCAGGTATCAACCAGGTATCAACCAGGCAGAGTAAACCTCCAAGGTCAACCAAACCGAGACTTTCAGTGTGTCAGGGAAAATAACAGAAAGAGCCAGCACATATCTTCTTGAGATGATTTCGGGGCTTTTAGTGTCCCCGCGGCCCGGTCTTCGACCAGGCCTCCACCCTCAGGAAGCAGCCCGTGACAGCTGACTAACACCCAGGTACCTATTTTACTGCTAGGTAACAGGGGCATAGGGTGAAAGAAACTCTGTCCAATGTTTCTCGCCGGCGCCTGGGATCGAACCCAGGACCACAGGATCACAAGTCCAGCGTGCTGTCCGCTCTGCCGACCGGCTCCCTTAACACAGATGAGATAGAGAAAGGTAATCAAATACTGGTATACATTGAGTGGTTAACGAGTGCAATACGCTTGAGCCACAAGTGGTGGAAGTATCCACTTGATGAACACTGGAGGTCCATCACCCTTCAGTCTCCTCCCAAGAAATGTAAGAAATATGACCGGAACGACGGTGGACGTGTTCAAGGAACAATTACTTAAGTTCTTGCAGGAAGTGCCGGACCAACTGGGTTGTAGCTGATAGGTGGGCCTGCGGGCCGCTCCAAGCAACAGCCTTTTAGATCAAGTTATCATAAAACAACCTGGCCCCAGGCTTGACTTGGCGAGTAGAACAACTCTTGGAACCCACTCCAGGTAAATCCAGATAAACCATTCATAGCCTCAAGAGCAAGTATGACAGAGTACTGGAACATTGGGAGGTAGAAATACACCAGGTACAACAGCTAAGAGGCGGGTCTCTAGAGCTAGACCATACAGGCCATGGACACACAGTACGTAGGTATGTACGTACAGACCTGGTCCTCCCACACCGGTCCAGGTCTCCCGACCACCAGGAGGCCTGGGTATAATATGGCCAGCAGCCGAGGCGTTGGCTCCGTCACTCTGGGGCTAAAAACTAGTGTACAGATGCTGCTGGAGGCAAGAGCCTTGCTGGGGCCTTGTCATCAGGGCGTGGTGATTGTATTAACATATTTAGGCACATCTGTGTTTATGCAGCTACCCTAGAATATATGAAAGGAAGGGCGGGGGGTATATAGTGTGTCAAGAACTAGCTACGTGATGCTAAAAATCCACATCACCCGGATACCCAGTCATACAGCAGTCTGTATTCGGAAACTTTGCGTGCATAGTGAGGATATCCTCAAGAACTCGAGACTTAATACAGTGGTTGATACCTGCTTGATGGGGTTCTGGAAGTTCTTCTGCTCCACAAGCCCGGCCTGAGGCCACGCTTGACTTGTAAGAGAGTTAAAGCAAAGCTCCAGATACCTCATACCGGGAGGTGTGAAGAGTCTAATGACTGGACATTCAGTAATGTGTGTGAGATCACCACCCAGTTCCTGCTCCCAGAGAGTGCACCTGGAGTGCTCAGGCTCGGGGGATCTATCACCTGTAGCCACCTGCCACAGGTGCCGGTAGTCCAACCTGATCCTGGCAACCACTGTGTCGCACAGACAGTTGGTTGGCCACACGACAAACCGGGAGGCCTGGTCGGAGACCGGGCCGCGGGGCCTTTGATCCCCCGGTACCTTCACAAGGTAGACAGAAGGCAGGTATGTACCTTGTATTTCTGGTACTTGTTTTTCATTACTTTTAAAATCCGTTTATTAATTCCATTGCCTCATTGGGCTTGTTGGCTGGTAGCGACTTTGATGGTCCTGGTTGGCATATTATTTGAGTGACATCATCAGCGTATGTGATGATGTCACATCACCTCAGTGATGACATGATCATCACTGATATGACAGTTGTATATATGCTGAAAAACTTGGGTGAACGGCAGCTTCCTTGTGGCACTCCACTATTCAATACGATCATGTCATCCCAAGTAGCTGCCATAGGGGGGGGGGTAGAAATAGCCTAAACTACTCTATCCGTTTGAGATGTATTTCTTTCTTGTCTCAATAAACATACTTGAACTTGAAGTAGCTGCCGATACCGAGCTTAGCTGTTCCGTTGTCTATAATGCTGCAGAGTGTGGCAGTAGATGTCTGTGGAAGCCTTAGCTCAGATATCTTGCATTTTAGGCCGATGTGCCCGACCTTGTCAAAGCTTTCAATACATCTCTATTTATTTCTGAATGGGCCACTTCAGGGAGCCGGTCGGCTGAGCGGACAGCACGCTGGACTTGTGATCCTGTGGTTCCGAGTTCGATCCCGGGCGCCGGCGAGAAACAACGGACAGAGTTTCTTTCACCCTATGTCCCTGTTACCTAGCAGTAAAATAGGTACCTGGGTGTTAGTCAGCTGTCACGGGCTGCTTCCTGGTGGAGGCCTGGTCGAGGACCGGGCCGCGGGGACACTAAAGCCCCGAAATCATCTCAAGATAACCTCAAGAAGATAACCACTTGTGGTTTCAGACTCCACGCAGGGGGCGGACGGGAGGCCAAGTAGATGACAAAGTCTTCCCACGAAATGATTTCCAAGTTTGAATAAATAAAAACTGAATAAATAATATAAACGATGAACTGAATAAATTCAGTTCATCGGAGGTGAACTATCTTCTTGAGGTTATCTTGAGATGATTTCGGGGCTTTTTTTAGTGTCCCTGCGGGATTACTAAACTGGGATTAGTGTTAATTAGCTGTAACATCAGTTCAATATTAAATAGCTTGTACATGTATAGTTAAACAGGTGTATAGCAATTCAGATTGCTATACACTTGATTGCTGTTTAATCCAGCCATGTTCACAAGGGCACATGCGCCAGAACTCATATTAGAAAGAACTTTTTTAGTGCCAGAGTGGTTGACAAATGGAATGCATTAGGAAGTGATGTGGTGGAGGCTGACTCCATACACAGTTTCAAGTGTAGATATGATAGAGCCCAATAGGCTCAGGAACCTGTACACCTGTTGATTGACAGTTGAGAGGCGGGACCAAAGAGCCAAAGCTCAACCCCCGCAAGCACAACTAGGTGAGTAAGAGAACAAGAACATGGACACTATGACCACACTGATGGTGGAGGGAGAGAGAGAGAGAGAGAGAGAGAGAGAGAGAGAGACAGAGAGAGACAGAGAGAGAGAGAGAGAGAGAGAGAGAGACAGAGAGAGACAGAGAGAGAGAGAGAGAGAGAGAGAGAGAGAGAGAGAGAGAGAGAGAGAGAGAGAGAGAGAGAGAGAGAGAGAGAGAGAGAGAGAGAGAGAGAGAGAGAACAAGCAGCTGCAGTTTCTACTAAACATTTCCACCGAATATTTCCTATGCTTAAGAGTATCTCTAACGGCCCCTGTCTCCCCAGATTACCTTAAATTCCCTGCTCTTACGCAGGGTGAGACAAGGCTGTAAAGGCTGACAATCGTTATTGTTGGTCATGGCCAGGTAATTGTCCCCCTCTACTACTACTACAGTGCCAGCCAGGTAGCCTCCTCTCTCCCCCCTCTCTCTCTCTCTCTCTCTCTCTCTCTCTCTCTCTCTCTCTCTCTCCTCTCTCTCTCTCTCTCTCTGTCTCTCTCTCTCTCTCTCTCTCTCTCTCTCTCTCTCTCTCTCTCTCTCTCTCTCTCTCTCTCTGTCTCTCTCTCTCTCTCTCTCTCTCTCTCTCTCTCTCTCTCTCTCTCTCTCTCTCTCTCTCTCTCTCTCTCTCTCTCTCTCTCTCTCTCACCGATAATTATCACAGGTCGCGTGGAGGATGAGTCTTCAAGCATCCAGGTAGGTAGGTAAGGTAGATAAGGTAGGTAAGGTAGATAAGGTAGGTAAGGTAGATAAGGTAGGTAAGGTAGATAAGGTAGGTAAGGTAGATAAGGTGGGTAAGGTAGATAAGGTAGGTAAGGTAGATAAGGTAGGTAAGGTAGATAAGGTAGGTAAGGTAGATAAGGTAGGTAAGGTAGATAAGGTAGGTAAGGTAGATAAGGTAGGTAAGGTAGATAAGGTAGGTAAGGTAGATAAGGTAGATAAGGTAGATAAGGTAGGTAAGGTAGGTAAGGGACCAGCATCACCTCAGCCCTCCACATAACAATATACACGTGGTGTATGTACATTTGGCCAACAAATTGAATCATAGAATCATAGAAGACTACAATCATAGTGAACATCTGGATGTGACCGAGCCTAACATCACTGCGAATATGAGGTTTGGCTTCTACAATATATCGATCTTTGTATAATTAATTTCCTATGCACATTGTATTCATTAATTAGAACAGAATATGTATTACCGTCTAAAATGTCATTTATAAGAACATGGGAAACTGAAGGTGGTCTACCGCTCATACAAGGCTAATCTATTTGTCCAAACTCGTGTATATGTATAAATTAAGCTTAAAACAATCCAGCGATCCTCGTCTACATAATCTAATGTAATTAAGTTAAGGAATTTGTTAATTAGTTGCATTATACGATATCAGGTCGGTCTACGTTATCACTACAGTGCACCACATTACACTTGTGGTTGAATATAATATAATATTATATTATATTCAAGAATATAATATTATAACATTCAGAGAATCACAATTCAAAAAGTGTATCTATTCTCTGGGACCAACGACTTGGGGTGGAGGGTAGAGCGACGATCTCGCTTCATGCAGGTCGGCGTTCAATCCCCGACCGTCCAAGTGGTTGGGCACCATTCCTTCCCTCCGTCCCATCCCAAATCCCTATCCTGACCCCTTCCCAGTGCTATATAGTCGTAATGGCTTGACGCTTTCCCGACAATTCCCTTCTCTTCCCTTCCCTCTAGACATCTTCAAGTTTACACACAGAGATCACACTAACGTGATGCATCAAATGAACAAATCCACAAGGGCCGTGACGAGGATTCGAACCTGCGTCCGGGAGCATCCCAGACACTGCCTTAATCGACTGAGCTACAATAGCCTCAACGGCCTATGCAGTTTCGAGCCTGGCCTCGGGTCGGGCTTGGGGAGTAGAAGAACTCCCAGAACGCCATCAGGCAGGTATTACTCATCAAAAGCCAGACTTTAGGGCGGACTGAGAATAAGATCAAATAAAAACTGGTCACAGGCAAAATCACTTAGGCAATACACCACCACTCCTGCAACACTTGCCCCCACCACCACACAATACATCGCCCCCACCACCACACAATACAACACCTCCACCACCACACAATACATCACCCCCACCACCACACAATACATCACCCCCACCACCACACAATACAACACCCCCACCACCACACAATACAACACCCCCACCACCACACAATACATCACCCCCACCACCACACAATACAACACCTCCACCACCACACAATACATCACCCCCACCACCACACAATACATCACCCCCACCACCACACAATACATCACCCCCACCACCACACAATACATCACCCCCACCACCTCACAATACATCACCCCCACCACCACACAATACATCACCCCCACCACCACACAATACATCACCCCCACCACCACACAATACAACACCTCCACCACCACACAATACATCACCCCCACCACCACACAATACATCACCCCCACCACCACACAATACATCACCCCCACCACCACACAATACATCACCCCCACCACCACACAATACATCGCCCCCACCACCACACAATACAACACCTCCACCACCACACAATACATCACCTCCACCACCACACAATACATCACCCCCACCACCACACAATACATCACCCCCACCACCACACAATACATCACCCCCACCACCACACAATACATCACCCCCACCACCACACAATACATCACCCCCACCACCACACAATACATCGCCCCCACCACCACACAATACAACACCTCCACCACCACACAATACATCACCTCCACCACCACACAATACATCACCCCCACCACCACACAATACATCACCCCCACCACCACACAATACATCACCCCCACCACCACACAATACATCACCCCCACCACCACACAATACAACACCTCCACCACCACACAATACATCACCTCCACCACCACACAATACATCACCCCCACCACCACACAATACATCACCCCCACCACCACACAATACATCACCCCCACCACCACACAATACAACACCCCCACCACCACACAATACAACACCCCCACCACCACACAATACATCACCCCCACCACCACACAATACATCACCCCCACCACCACACAATACATCACCCCCACCACCACACAATACAACACCTCCACCACCACACTTCCCACCACACGATACAGAACAAACCTGTCCTAGCGTCATTAATAACTGCCAAGAGAATGGAGTGGAGAACCTGCCAGTAACAAGGACCCGGAGAGATGATGGGTGGCAGGGGGTGTGGTGCCAGTGTGTGTGTGGTGCCATTGTGTGGTGCCAGTGTGTGTGTGGTGCCAGTGTGTGGTGCCAGCGTGTGTGGTGCCAGTGTGTGTGGTGCCAGCGCACAATCCGTCCTCGTCTCAAGTCCATTACATCCAGCGGTCGACTCCACAGACGCATTCATAATTTTGTACATGCTGTTCATTCAAAACGGGAATTTTCTCGAATATAAATTAATATTATAATATATTAGCATATTGTGCATACACAGACATAGGTTAGGTTAGGTGTTTAGGTTCTGTTGGCGATTATTTGTATTTGTAGTACATGGGTGAAGCATTTATAACGTTGTGGTTCGAGCAAAAGTCGTCAATGAAGCACTTGTTCCGGAAGTGTTCGAACGTAATCAGTTATGAGTCGTGTGTAAACGGTTTTTCATTCAAAAAAAGGGGGGATGGCGGGTGGATGGAATCACTTTTGGGCCTTTAGAGGACGGCTTCAGCACGAGGTGTCGACCACTCGTGAACACCTCCATGTATAACTCCACACCAATTACCCTATATAAAAACTACCAGTTTGTTTAACATGAATTTAATATGAATTACGGGCTCGCCATAGTCCGTGCTACTTGGAACTTTTTGTTCTGAGTAGCTGAATCTAAAACAACAACAACATTTAATATGAAGGCAACCTCTACTCCAGAGTGTTACGCTAAGCAGGCTACGGTGCTCTAGTTACAACACACACCAAGTTACTGCAAAGGGATAAATTAGTGCATTATCACGGAGCAAGATGGGAGTTATAGTGGAGGAGAGAGGAGAGAGGGGAGAGGAGGGAGGAGGAGGAGGGAAGAGTGCCGGGTGTGGAGGGGAGACACAACGTTGATAGGTTAAGTAATAATTGTAAATAATAAGCAATAAGATGCTTATCTTAACATACTAAGAAGGTTAGGTGAGGTCGGTGTTTTCTATGAAGCTTTTCAAGGTAAACAAAAATATTCACAATCAATTAGTATGTCACATATGTACTTATTAAATAAGCCAATATTGACTGAAAGCAAGTGCGAGAACGGGTTGAACACAAGAGGGGTGCTGGACATCAGGGGGCGGGCATGGTGTTGCCCCTGCTCCTGGTGGTGCTGGTGCACGCCTTCCCTCACCCCTCCTCATTTGCAGGCACCGCAGGCACGCCACGTCTGCCCGCACGCTCCCTCTCTCCCTCCTGCTGGCCGCTGCTCCTCTCCCTGCCTGCTCCTACCCTCCCTAGTACTACCTCAAACACGGCACCAAATTAATGCACAAATGGCACCCATGTAGAAGCACCAATTGCTTGTGTTTGCTCAAGTGAAGAGGTCGGTGACTGTGTGTGTGTCTCCTGACTCACAAGTCTCAGGGCCAGGGAGTCTCCTCTGGGTATTAACGACCCAAACTACTATAGTAGTTTGGGTCGTTAATGACTATACACTATAGTGTATAGTCATAAACTTGCTCCTGCACCGAATACATACATACATTATATAGGACGATGCACGCTGGCAGGTAATACGCGCGGTGGGTTTGGGAGGATTAATGACGGGAGATGTGTGGTAAAACAGTCCTCAGACAAGGGCAGCGTAAGCAATACACTAGACGAACCACATCTCTCTGGCTTGTATCTGCTTGATCAGTCATTAGCTATACACGATGCAGGTTCATTAAGTGTTGTTGTGCTGTGTGGACGGCGTCAGGGTACAGGTATGTGTCGGTAGCAACAGTGTCAACACCACACCTCCCACCACAGTTTGCTGGACTGGACGGTAGAGCGACGGTCTCGCTTCCTGCCGGTCGGCGTTCAATCCCCGACCGTCCAAGTGGTTGGGCACCATTCCTTCTCCCCGTGCCATCCCAAATCCTTATCCTGACCCCCTTCCAAGTGCTATAAAGTCGTAATGGCTTGGCGCTTTCCCCTAATAATTCCCTCCCTGGGAGCCGGTCGGCCGAGCGGACAGCACGCTGGACTTGTGATCCTGTGGTCCTGGGTTCGATCCCAGGCGCCGGCGAGAAACAATGGGCAGAGTTTCTTTCACCCTATGCCCCTGTTACCTAGCAGTAAAATAGGTACCTGGGTGTTAATCAGCTGTCACGGGCTGCTTCCTGGGGGTGGAGGCCTGATCGAAGACCGGGCCGCGGGGGACACTAAAGCCCCGAAATCATCTCAAGATAACCTCCCTCGCCTCTACACCCTGAGAACGGCCTTACAACCACACGAACATAAGAATAAAGGCAACTACAGGCGCCATATTGGCCCAAACAATATGGTTAGGTTATATATAAATAAATCCAGGTGAATATGATGTCTAGACTACGCTTGAAACAATACAAACTGGACTATCCAGAAAATAAGGTACGTATATAGATTTATATAATCGACTTGTTACCTTTTATTTATCAGATAATATTTCTTTAAAAGAAGTCTTAACCCAAAATATATTCAAGTTTTCACTAATACTTGTGTTAGTATTATTATTAATACTACTTGACTTGTATTCTATTACTTGTATTACTGTATTGTAAGACTTGTATTACTGAAAGACCATATAGCCGGTACCTGGAGATCCAGATGTCAATAAAGTGGACGAGTACTGTCACACGAATCAATTTGCGCCTTGTTCTTGAAGCTAGTTAGGCTCCAATTATAGCATTGGTCCTGGGCCTCGTTAGGAGCCAATTAGGGGGTCCAAGTGCTATGGTAAAATTCAAGCAAGGCGATAACGAGGCTTCCTCTGAACAATGACCACCGGCCTAGATAAGGTAGGTGGGTTTCCATGGCTCCCACGCTCAATACTTGACAAAAACCACTTTAAATCTGACCTTTGTCCAATTGTGGGGGTGGTCAGCTGACCCTTAAGTGGCGTATGGAGCGGCGTGTGTACGCGCCTGCACGCGTTCCGCACGTGTTCCCTCGAGAAGTGTCACGTGAATGTCTGTAACTGACGACAAGCCGCTGGCAGATCACGTACCTAAAAACGATGTACGGTGGCATGTTTAATAAAAATTAATTTTCTAATTTGGAAGAGGACACTAAAATACGGTATTGGTCCCAACCTGCCACCTGTTACCTCAGGCTGGAATACCAGGGGCCAGATTCACGAAGCAGTTACGCAAGCACTTACGAACCTGTACATCTTTTCTCAATCTTTGGCGGCTTTGTTTACAATTAGTTAACAGTTAATTCTTCTGCTCCTTAGCTTAACATGAGGGCTTGCATTTGATGTGGAGGAGTTAATCCCTGTAGATTATCATGACGGCATCAACTCTGACCTCCTCGTGAGTGGGTGACCTTTGACCTGTTCCTATGGTTAACTTGTACAGAGGTGTAACTTTTCCATTGTCTGCCGCCGCCTGACTGGCGCCGCGCCTGTGGCTTGTTCATCCTCCACGTGGCTTGTTCATCCTCCACGTGGCTTGTTCATCCTCCACGTGGCTTGTTCATCCTCCACGTGGCTTGTTCATCCTCCACGTGGCTTGTTCATCCTCCACGTGGCTTGTTCATCCTCCACGTGGCTTGTTCATCCTCCACGTGGCTTGTTCATGCTGTTATAATGTTCATGCTGTTATGATGTTCATGCTGTTATGATGTTCATGCTGTTATGATGTTCATGCTGTTATGATGTTCATGCTGTTATGATGTTCATGCTGTGCTACTATGTACTGCTCTCTTGTTACACCATCACCAACACACTACCACCATCACCAACACACTACCACCATCACCAACACACTACCACCATCACCAACACACTACCACCATCACCAACACACTACCACCATCACCAACACACTACCACCATCACCAACACACTACCACCATCACCAACACACTACCCACCATCACCAACACACTACCACCATCACCAACACACTACCACCATCACCAACACACTACCCACCATCACCAACACACTACCACCATCACCAACACACTACCCACCATCACCAACACACTACCACCATCACCAACACACTACCACCATCACCAACACACTACCCACCATCACCAACACACTACCACCATCACCAACACACTACCCACCATCACCAACACACTACCACCATCACCAACACACTACCACCATCACCAACACACTACCCCCCATCACCAACACACTACCACCATCACCAACACACTACCACCATCACCAACACACTACCACCATCACCAACACACTACCACCATCACCAACACACTACCCCCCATCACCAACACACTACCACCATCACCAACACACTACCACCATCACCAACACACTACCCCCCATCACCAACACACTACCACCATCACCAACACACTACCACCATCACCAACACACTACCCCCCATCACCAACAAACATTGACACTCGAAGCAAATTAGATTATCAGAGGATGATAACGTCTCACAAATCAACGGGGCTCCAATATTGGATCTGCCCACCACAGCCACAGCCACAGGTATTAATCCCTAAATGTGGAACTGTGTACTGGCTGCTCCCCCCCCCACGCTGTGTACTTGCAGCTCCCCCCCCCCTCGCTGTGTACTGGCAGCTCCCCCCCCCCTCCCTAACTCTTCCATCACCCTCTGAATAGTCAAGATTGAGCTGAATAGTCAATATACCTGATCCTACTGCTATAGAGCTACTCTATCCCTTTGAGATGTACTTTTTTCTTGTCTCAATAAGCATACTTCAACTTGAACTTGAGTATCATTCCCCCCTTATTTATCCGTCCCCTTCCCCTTCCTGCCCAATCGTCCCTACTCTCCCACCTTCGTGGATCCGAGGTAGCAGCTTCAAGTATTGACAGACCAAATGTTCCTTCAAGTAGTGACAGCCTCTGACCGCCCCGCACACTGGTCACGGGTGCCGGGTGTGGATTATACATGGTGAGGGTCGCCAGGGAGAGAGAGAGAGGCTGTGTGTGTAGTTACCATATTATTTTTTGGGCAGTAGGATCGAGCTGTTGGCTCTTGGACCCCGCCTTTCTAACCATTGGCTGTACTGACTCCCGACATATTTTTATCTTATATCTACTAAACACCTCCCCCCCCCCCCCTCTCTCTCTCTCTCTCTCTCTCTCTCTCTCTCTCTCTCTCTCTCTCTCTCTCTCTCTCTCTCTCTCTCTCTCTCTCTCTCTCCCACACACACACACACAGAGGCAGGATCAAGATAAGCGGGGACACGAGAGTCCGTCTGAGATAAGCAGCAGACATCTGGAGGGTTGGTTAAGCTGGGTGGGTTAGGTGAAGGGCAGATAGGCTGGGCTGGTGAAGTAGAGGTACTGGGGAGCGCGGGACAGACAGACGGCACCCAGTACACTACTGTGGAGGGGGATAACACCGGGTAGAGGCTTCTCCCTCCTCTGGAGGGTACCGGGAGCACCTCTCGCCTCCCTCTCTCATCTCTCTCACTCTGAGGTACTCCTGTGGATCAATGTCTCCGGGGCCCGGTCTTCAGCTTGGTGGTCTGGTCAAACAGGCTGTTAAAACTACCTCGTGGATCAGGTATCCTTTGGAGGTTGCTTTTGTAATTTATAATTACATTACATAATGCACAATTACTACATTCTATGGTAAATCTGCTGTATAGTGGTTAGTGCATTCGGCCTACAACCGACTGTTATGATGTTCATGCTGTTATGATGTTCATGCTGTTATGATGTTCATGCTGTTATGATGTTCATGCTGTTATGATGTTCATGCTGTTATGATGTTCATGCTGTTATGATGTTCATGCTGTGCTACTATGTACTGCTCTCTTGTTACACCATCACCAACACACTACCACCATCACCAACCATCACTACCACCTGGGTTATATTCCCGAGCACGGAGAAACGTTTGGGTACGTTTCGTTACATCCGATGCCTCGCTTCACCTAATAGTAGACAGGAGGGTAAAAATAGTCTGTTACGAACTCTGTTACCCTTGTCAGGGGCTAGAGTGGCAGTTCCAGCGCCATCTACGAGTCCGCACCCGAACTGCCCGGGAATCGTACGTAATATGGACAATGCCATCTGGTGGTGGCTATCTAAAACTTGCAAATGGCTAAAGATTCCTGCCTGGGTCAGCCAGAGGGGTCGTTGTGAGTGACCTCTGGTGAGGTGACGTATCAACACCAGCGCCACCTAGTGTGTGCGACAGAGCACAATGTCAACTCCCCTGTAAGTTAGTGGTATTTCCTAGTTGTCCAGTACCAGCTAGGTCATTGATGATGTTTTGTGACCACAGAGGTGACGTCTGGGGCCACTGGTACTGGAGGGGGCAGTTCATCTTGGGAAGTCCAGAGTCTCCCTACAGGGTTATCTTGAGGTTATCTTGAGATGATTTCGGGGCTTTAGTGTCCCCGCGGCCCGGTCCTCGACCAGGCTTCCACCCCCAGGAAGCAGCCCGTGACAGCTGACTAACACCCAGGTACCTATTTACTGCTAGGTAACAGGGGCATTCAGGGTGAAAGAAACTTTACCCATTTGTTTCTGCCTCGTGCGGGAATCGAACCCGCGCCACAGAATTACGAGTCCTGCGCGCTATCCACCAGGCTACGAGGCCCCGCTACGAGGGTCCTGGAAACCACCAAGTAAGTCGCCGCCGATGAAGCAGTGTGGTACAGTTCCCTTCCTACAATGGGGCATTAAGCTGTATCAAAGTATTGCGTTAAGAGTATTTACAAAGTGCAGCATATTGTCAACGCTGGGAAGGGAAGTCACTCAATCAGCCCATAACATTATATACAAAAGTATATGTTTTCTCCTTGACAAAGCAGACACAAAGCATTCGACACGCGTTTTGGGATACCAGAGTTGCCGCTAAAACTCTGTATTGCAGACTTCTAAAAAGATTCGTTGTGTTTGAAAGTGTTTCCAAGTACAATTAACCACAGTCTATAATGCTACATCTTTCAGATCTTTTGGATACTTTTGATATCGTTCGCCTTATGCGTTTTTGTTCTCGTATCGGCATTTTTGGTGATATTTAGCGCCCTCTGATTATCCCGCACATTTGATGGTGCTACATAGCCTTCCCGGTTTGGTGCCTATTTTTTTTTTTTTTAATAATTACTTACTTTCAGATCTTTTTGTGTGTTCGTCAATAAGATTTGTGCAGTAAACATTTGTAGCGGCACGCTCTTCACCACCACTAATGAAACTTGTATATAAATTGCTACTCCTGGTCTGCTACGACTGTTTCTGCCAGCATGTCAACAGTATCAAGATTTGACATGCCAACATAACATGTATACAGACGAATTAAGCAGTGAGTACCCTTATATAAATATCAATGATTGCTTTCTCGGTGATATTACTCCCTGGACGACCAGACAACCAACCGGAAGGACTGGTCGGAGAGCGGGCCGCGGGGCCATTGATCCTCGGAACCTCCACAAGGTAGGTAGCCACTACAGTTCGCTCTGTCAATGCGGGAGTGCACTCTGCCAGTCACAGTGTATATATGTTGTTGTTATTGCTGTTTTAGGTTCAGTTACTGGAACAAAAGTTCCATGTAGCACGGGCTATGGTGAACCCGTAAACTATATGAGCGAGAGAATATCGTATAAATACATTACATACGCACCGCATGCGCCTTCCACCTCACGGGAGGGAAGATGGACGCGGGGCTGGAGCACTAGAACACATTGTTACAACATTACAGTATTGACTGCGCTAACAGTACTAGCAGCAGTTCCACCTGAACAAATCCATAAGGGCCGTGACGAGGATTCGAACCCGAATCCCACAAAGAAACTGGCATCTTAAAATATAAACTATTTTGCAGCGGTGTTTCGTCCCAAGTGGACGACGCCAAGGAACACCTTAACTACACCTGCTGGGTGAACCTTGCCGCACCAGGCTAGTGGCGCCAGGGGAGGGGGGTGTGCCGGTGGCGCCAGAGGAGGGGGTGTGCTGGTGGCGCCAGGGGAGGGGGTGTGCTGGTGGCGCCAGGGGAGGGGGGTGTGCCGGTGGCGCCAGGGGAGGGGGTGCTGGGGCGCCAGAAGCCACCCCCACCCCACAACAACAAGACTCACCAGGGCCCCACACAGATAACACACGTACCTGCCGACAAAAGAAACGCTTATTAGGGGACAAAGTTGGGAAAGTCACACAACAATAAAACCGAAATCTTTTTTTTAAACCTACAAATTTGGTCAGTCACAACAGTAAGAAATAACTAGAACATATTTAACATTATATAAAGGCTGTATATGCCTACTATAAATGGAATCTACAAAATATTGATTAATCTCCCCCCCCCTGTAAAAAAAAAACTATCTTTTACTACTGGTATAATTAGGTCTGGTCAGAGACCGGGCCGCGAGGTCGTTGATCCTCGGAATCACCGCAAGCTACTAAAACGCCTACCTTACCTTACAAAAAGGTAGAACGTTTAGTAAACCTAACAAGAAGCTGCAAAAACCTATTAACCTAACCTATCCTAGGCTTAAATGCGCCTAAGTCTAATTTAGTACATATTAATCAGTCAAAAGCAAGATTTGTTTGGGAATGCCTTAATCGGCACAGGTTCAGATATCTTACAAGAGCCGAAGCTCAACCCTCGCAAGCACAACTAGGTGAGTACAACACGCAAACCAATTTCAGTACTTCAAATTTCAGTAAAACAAATTTCAGAAATTAACTCGTTAGAAATTGGTACAATTTATATACTTCCAATACAATGTACCCACACTACGGCGGTCCAGTCTAGAATGGTATAGTGGTCCAGTCTGGAATGGTATAGTGGTCCAGTCTGGAATGGTATAGTGGTCCAGTCTGGAATGGTATAGTGGTCCAGTCTGGAATGGTATAGTGGTCCAGTCTGGAATGGTATAGTGGTTCAGCCTGGAATGGTATAGTGGTTCAGTCTGGAATGGTATAGTGGTCCAGTCTGGAATGGTATAGTGGTTCAGTCTGGAATGGTATAGTGGTCCAGTCTGGAATGGTATAGTGGTCCAGTCTGGAATGGTATAGTGGTTCAGCCTGGAATGGTATAGTGGTCCAGTCTGGAATGGTATAGTGGTCCAGTCTGGAATGGTATAGTGGTTCAGCCTGGAATGGTATAGTGGTCCAGTCTGGAATGGTATAGTGGTTCAGTCTGGAATGGTATAGTGGTCCAGTCTGGAATGGTATAGTGGTTCAGTCTGGAATGGTATAGTGGTTCAGCCTGGAATAGTATAGTGGTTCAGCCTGGAATGGTATAGTGGTCCAGTCTGGAATGGTATAGTGGTCCAGTCTGGAATGGTATAGTGGTTCAGTCTGGAATGGTATAGTGGTTCAGTCTGGAATGGTATAGTGGTCCAGCCTGGAATGGTATAGTGGTCCAGCATGGAATGGTATAGTGGTCCAGCATGGAATGGTATAGTGGTCCAGCATGGAATGGTATAGTGGTCCAGTCTGGAATGGTATAGTGGTCCAGTCTGGAATGGTATAGTGGTCCAGTCTGGAATGGTATAGTGGTCCAGTCTGGAATGGTATAGCGGTCCAGCCTGGAATGGTATAGCGGTCCAGACAATATGATGGGACAGAACTGGCGTGCCTGAGTCCTCCAGACACATGCACTACCGACTGAACCATGATGGCAAGTAACAGTACCTCGGTAAGGTCTACTAGACACGTGCAGTTAAGACAGGTTTAAGCTCATCTTGGTCGACTGGGTAGTGAGGGCGCTTGTCTTGTGGACCCCAGGGACGCGAGTGCCATCTCACCACATTGATTGATGAAGATTAAGCCACTCAAAAGGTGGCACGGGCATGAATAGCCCGTAAAAACCATCTCACCACATTGCCTCAATGTGGTGGGATGGTTTTATTTTATTTATCTTGGATAGAGAGAGGGTAGGTCCCCGGGGATAGGTAGAAGGAGGGTCCTCGGAGACAGTGGTGGGGGGAGTCTTATCGTCACAAGATGCGGAGCCGGTCGGCCGAGCGGACAGCACGCTGTACTTGTGATCCTGTGGTCCTGGGTTCGATCCCAGGCGCCGGCGAGAAACATTGGGCAGAGTTTCTTTCACCCTATGCCCCTGTTACCTAGCAGTAAAATAGGTACCTGGGTGTTAGTCAGCTGTCACGGGCTGCTTCCTGGGGGTGGAGGCCTGGTCGAGGACCGGGCCGCGGGGACACTAAAAAGCCCCGAAATCATCTCAAGATAACCTCAAGATAACCCCCATCCAGTTCCCGGTGACCCAGCGCGAGTAACAGCCTCCGCCCAACTCTAATTGGCCAGCGGAGCAATTGACAGACAATCGGGAAGCAATTACTGGATGGAGGGCTTCCTGCCGCAGTCAGCCAGCCAGCCAGCCCGCCGCCAGGGTCACCACCAGCCAGGGCACGGAGGCCTCCCTTAACATCAACCTCAACAAACATTTTCATACCATCAAATCATGAAAACGTGAAAAATACCCACAGTAAGGTGGCATAAGACGCCATTAAAAAGCAACCAGTATAAGCAATAGAGGGAAAACAAGTGACTGAGGCGGGTAGAGTGACATTGGTGTGTTACATGACTGTTACAGAGATGTCACTGGCCAAAGATGTCACCAGAAATGTTAACCTCGGCTGATAAAATGGCAGATATCTGTAGTTTACGAATAAATAAGTTTTTTTGTATCCGTTCAGATTCCCCTTTTTAACTAGTGTCCCCACCGCAAGTGAACCTGGCACGAAAGACATAGTATAAGGGCAAAAAACCACTTATCGTTATTGTTACGGGCTATTCATGCCCGTGCCACCTCTTGGGTGGCTTAATCTTTATCAATCAATCTATCGTTATTACCATTCTACAGCTTCCTTACCTTTCTCACCTGGACTTACGGCTCGGCTGGCAGCAATGAGCAATAGGGAATCTGTAAGGTAGGCGGCCGCCATATACTGGCAATCCACACTCTTCATCCAGGCTAACCATAGCCCGTGCTTCTTGCCCCGCTCCTGTGCCAGGTAAGTTACGGGCTCACCATAGCCCGTGCTACTTGGAACTTGTTCCCAGTAGGTGAATCTATAACAACAACAAACAACACATTCTTCATGCTTTAAGGAGTGTACAACAGCCCAAGTCAGCGGAAATGCAGTAATTTGACTAATTTCACGCTGTTCAGACAAGATAATAACCTCTAGCTTTTTGTGTCTAACACTTTGTGATTATAAGTTTTTTTTTAGAAACTTGATCTTTCATTTTATAATGTTTTTCGGAAACTGAATTATTCACATTATATTACCGGTATGTAATTATATAAAATTTTAGCATTAATATTTTCTACAACATGGACAATTAACGGATAAATGTAATATATCATTCTTTAGGGCAGAGAGTGAAGCTGCTTCCAAGAGTCCTCCTTGGGATATACACAATAGCGAGCAATGCGGAAGAAACAAGACTGACAAAGATCTACGATTGTCTCTGGGAAGTCGATTGTCATCTAAGCTTCACACCTGAGATTTACAATAGATTATATTTTAATTGAAGTGAAAGTACTAAAGAAATTGTTCACGATATTCGTGAGACCAAAATTATAAATATAAAGCAGTTCTGTGGTATCCATATTTCACGACGCAGATTAACAGATAAGATAGGGTGCAAAGCCGTGCTACATAATAGCTTCCGGAGCGAATACACAAGAGCTGTGATGAGAGAATAAAGAGGTTTTGAATATGCCAAGTTCGTCACTGGAAGGAACAGTGAGGATATGTTCACCACATACAAAATTGTCACAGGTTTCGACGTAGTTGACAAAGTGGAATTTTTGTAAACCTACAACTTCGAGAAGAGGGCATAAAACATGGCAAAGAAAACAAAGGTTCCAAAATATATACGAAAATTCTTTTTTGGGGAGTTTGAATCGCTGACATGAGAGCTCAGCTTCCAAGCATCACATGACAAAGATTACGAGAGACGAGCGTAGTTCTCATCCTGTATGTGTACACAGCCCCGCTCCTGTGCCAAGTAAGTCCACTACGGGCTCACCATAGCCCGTGCTACTTGGAACTTTTTGTTCCTAGAAGCTGAATCTTAAACAAGAACAATCTCATCCTGTAATTAAGCGTGGGTACTTACACCTAGGTAATTACACACTCTCAGGGCTAGCCAGACGGGAAGCGATCGCATCTTCACAAGATATATCCCGCGTTTTGGCGAATCTTATGAACGAAGAAAGTTACCAAACTGCCACCACAAATCTTTAAAGTTCTCACATTAAGCAGACAAGATTATTACATGTACCAGCCCATCATACAGCTGAGGCGAGGGCAAGTAAAATACGGTTCGTTAAGAGTACATCTCCACACGCTTAATTAAAATACATGTTGATCCAGCGTGTTTAATGCCAAGAGAAGCTTGTTTGGGTAATCAGGCTATTTGTACTCGCTACCCGCACACACACAGCCATTACAAACATGTTCATCTAATAACTTCTTGAGGAAGTCAAAGTTAACTTTTTGAAGGCTTCAACCTTTGTCCTAGCGATACTGCTTATATTTTGGAGGATGTTCACAGATGTTTCTAAGTGTGCGTATGATACTTAGTTATTTTGCAGGCGATGAGTCACAATAACGTGGCTAAAGTATGTTGACCAGACCACACACTAGAAGGTGAACGGACGACGACGTTTCGCTCCGTCCTGGACCATTCTCAAGTCAATTGTGACCATTCTCAATCAATTTGAGAATGGTCCAGGACGGACCGAAACGTCGTCATCCCTTCACCTTCTAGTGTGTGGTCTGGTCAACCACCATAGTCTAACAGCTCCACCATACAGATGGGTTGAAGCTTCAGGCTGACACGCCAAGAAGTCTCCCAACATCACACAACTTCAAATAATTAATTTACAAAAATAGTGCCGCCAATAAAGGTAACTGTAAAGGGCTTGCAGGTTCCTGAAGGTTAACCAAGTAGGACCACGAGGCGTAAGGGCCTCTTGCCTAATTGAATAAACACTTAAAACAGCTTAGGGCAAAAGGCAGCTGTTATGGGCATGAGCAGTGTACTGTAGAATGAACAAGTATCAACCACCTTGTAGGAGGATTCAAGGAAGAGCATTATAACAACACATCTTAATCAGTCTCCACTTCTTCAGCCAGGCAACACAAAAAGTAAACACCGAGACAAAGACGACGATACATTCTGGTAGAAGAGGAAGAATTCCCCCAGAGTGTATTTGAGGAGTGCGGGGCGGATCGAGGCCACTGGAGTTGGCGAGTGCAAGCAGCAACAGCCTGGTGGATAGTAAGTCACACAAGAGGAGGAGGAGCAGCGGTGCGTGAGAGTTCAGAGGGGGCAGCAGTGCATGGCCTCTCCATCCAAGTGTGTCCGGAGTACACATGAGTCGCCTCTGCCACCACAGACTCCTTCACCAAGGGGCCCAGACACACTTCAAGATGAACAAATCCACAAGGGCCGTGACGAGGATTCGAACCTGCGTCCGGGAGCATTCCAGACAGGTTCGAATTCTCGTCACGGCCCTTGTGGATTTGTTCATTTGATGCATCACGTTAGTGTGATCTCTGTGTGTGACACTTCAAGATGTTGTACCACCCACTGTTGAAGAATAAGCCACCCAAGAGGGTGGCACGGGCATGAATAGCCCGGAAAGTGACCACAGACAACATTCACACTCCAAACATCTACCACTTACGGGCTACTCATGCCCGTGCCACCTCTTGTGGTGGGTGCCACACGAGTGCCACCACTCTCCCCAGCTCTCACACGGGTGCCACCACTCTCCCCAGCTCTCACACGGGGGCCAACACTCTCCCCAGCTCTCACACGGGTGCCACCACTCTCACTAGCTCTCACACGGGAGCCACCACTCTCCCCAGCTCTCACACGGGGGCCACCACTCTCCCCAGCTCTCACACGGGTGCCACCACTCTCCCCAGCTCTCACACGGGGGCCACCACTCTCACCAGCTCTCACACGGGTGCCACCACTCTCACTAGCTCTCACACGGGGGCCATCACTCTCCCCAGCTCTCACACGGGGGCCACCACTCTCACTAGCTCTCACACGGGTGCCACCACTCTCCCCAGCTCTCACACGGGGGCCACCACTCTCACCAGCTCTCACACGGGTGCCACCCCTCTCACTAGCTCTCACACGGGGGCCATCACTCTCCCCAGCTCTCACACGGGGGCCACCACTCTCACTAGCTCTCACACGGGTGCCACCACTCTCCCCAGCTCTCACACGGGGGCCACCACTCTCACCAGCTCTCACACGGGTGCCACCACTCTCACTAGCTCTCACACGGGGGCCACCACTCTCCCCAGCTCTCACACGGGGGCCACCACTCTCACCAGCTCTCACACGGGTGCCACCACTCTCCCCAGCTCTCACACGGGTGCCACCACTCTCCCCGGCTCTCACACTAACGAGACGGGGGCTCGGAAGGACGCATGCTCCAGGGAGATCCCCAAATACACCAAGAAAAGAGATCCCAATGGAGAAAGGAGAGCAGAGGAAGGGTGAGAGAGAGAGAGAGAGAGAGAGAGAGAGAGAGAGAGAGAGAGAGAGAGAGAGAGAGAGAGAGAGAGAGAGAGAGAGAGAGAGAGAGAGAGAGAGAGAGAGAGAGGAATGATTAAAAACAACTATTAAAGCAAATATTTATATTCCATCTTTATTGCAATGATATCAATCAAATTTTATATTTTGCCGGGAAGGGTCAGTTCATTAGGCAGATATCAATTGTTAATAACATTTGAACTCACTGGACAAAGCCCTGTTCACCCCATGTTCCCCACTGCCATTATGAACCACTGGTGTTAGACGTATAATAATTCATTATACTGGGGGACAGGCAGCCAGTGTATATATACATGTTAGGCATATATTGAGGTCCCCCTTCCCAGGTCGAACTATTGACCCTCCCCAGTAAGCAACCCCCTCACTAAGCTAACTCCTGGATACCTATTTGCTGCCAGATGAATAGGGACCAAAGGTGGTAGAAATCGTGCCAAACCACTTCTGTCCTGCCCGGAATTCAAACACGCAATTTCGGACGAGTGGAGAACGAAGTCGACTGCATTACGAGGACGCTCCCTGGTTGATACCTGGTTGATGGGGTTCTGGGAGTTGTTCTGCTCCCCAAGCCCGGCCCGAGGCCAGGCTCGACTTGTGAGAGTTTGGTCCACCAGGCTGTTGCTTGGAGCGGCCCGCAGGGCCACGTACCCACCACAGCCCGGCTGATCCGGAACTTCTCTTAGAAAACCGTCCAGTTTTCTCTTGAAGATGTCCACGGTTGTTCCGGCAATATTTCTTATGCTCGCTGGGAGGACGTTGAACAACCGCGGACCCCTGATGTTTATACAGTGCTCTCTGATTGTGCATATGGCACCTCTGCTCTTCACTGGTTCAATCTTGCATTTTCTTCCATATCGTTCACTCCAGTACGTTGTTATTTTACTGTGTAGATTTGGGACCTGACCCTCCAGTATTTTCCATGTGTATATTATTTGGTATCTCTCTCGTCTCCTTTCTAGAGAGTACATTTGGAGAGCTTTGAGACGATCCCAATAATTTAGGTGTTTTATCCCTTGACCACCTCCTTAAACCTTCGTGGCGTCTTAGTGGTTCATTAATCACCGACCTCAACAACCAGTCACCCAACATGGCACCATCAAACACTTGTGATTACAACCTTCTCGTCACTACACTGGAATATTCTACTAAATAAATAAAACTGAAGATAAATTAGATGACTTATCTAACTTATTGTTAGATAAGTCATCTAGCATTGTTAGATTTATTTATTTATTTATATACAAGAAGGTACTATGAGTTAGAGAGAATACATAGCATACTATTTACACTCTTGTAAAGCCACTAGTACGCGCAGCGTTTCGGGCAGAAGGCGCTTATCTAACATATCTAACAATGTTAGACGTTACATAATGGGGGGATAGTGAAGTAGAAGCTACCAGAGCCCCGTTGATAAGCGTGAAGGTATACCATATACAGGTGAGCAAGACGGCCCAACACCACACACTAAACACACTAAACAGTCACCCATCACTCAGTGTCAGGAAGGATCAGATAGTGTGGTGGTAGTGTGGCTTGACCACCCTTGTGGGCTACACCCTGTCCTCTCACTTAATACCTCCCATTTTTAACGAAATTAACCAATAGGTTACAAATGTAACGTATTACTACCTAATTAAAACACAGTAATATTGGGGGTATTCTACACAGTGGTCTTGATATGTTAGGAGGGTTGCTTGGGTTCGTACGTCTCTGGATAGCCTAAACAGTCGTGTTTTTTACGGAGTGTGATGGTGAGTGTGGTCACCCCGCCGCGTCCTGTCACACCGCCATCACAAGCTGACATGCATGATGCAGCAAAGACAGCCTAACAGATCACAACATGGACATAGTAGACACACTTAATTTAAGATAACATCCTCAACACTGCCGTTATCAACGAACAACCAATATATATGGATATATATATATATATATATATATATATATATATATATATATATATATATATTAATATATATATATATTAATATATATATATATATATATATATATATATTAATCAGCAGGAAGAAGTCATATAATACTGCAGTAGGAGGAGAGGTAAATTTAGTGTTACTAAGCACTACACCGCAGGGGCGACCGTCTGCCCAATTTAATATCCCAGGTCAAGTGGAATATACCGCTCTCAGAAATATATATATATATATATATATATATATATATATATATATACAGTTGTATAAACAAGTATTAATAAATAAAGTTTTAAAGGGACTATTTTTTTTGAAAGGAAGAAGAATCATGAGGAAAAAGCGGTAAGCCAGCTTGCCTATACATCAGACGGAAGGGATACGAGGATAAGACAGTAGTCAGGATATGACGAGAGTAAGAAGGAAGAGTCTAACACTTTACGTGGTCGGGGTTCGAACGCCGATATGCTCCTGGAGAGAAATATGAAGAGGAATACCGCCAATTTCCCGTGTTAAATATAGGAGCTACCGCGTCTCTGGGTGAGCAGGAAGGTCAGGTAACTGGAGCCACCAGGGAGACCTAGTGATCCTCACCCGCCTCGTCTGAACCACCGGGGTGACCTAGTGATCTTCACCCGCCTCGTCTGAACCACCGGGGTGACCTAGTGATCCTCACCCGCCTCGTCTCAACCACCAGGGTGACTTAGTGATCCACACCCGCCTCGTCTCAGCCACCGGGGTGACTTAGTGATCCACACCCGCCTCGTCTCAGCCACCGGGGTGACCTAGTGATCCTCACCCGCCTCGTCTGAACCACCGGGGTGACCTAGTGATCCTCACCCGCCTCGTCTCAACCACCGGGGTGACCTAGTGATCCTCACCCGCCTCGTCTGAGCCACTGGGGTGACCTAGTGATCCACACCCGCCTCGACTGAACCACCGGGCCATCCTGGCTCTTATTGATCGGTGTGCTCATTGCAATCACTTGCAATAAGGCGGGAAGCGCAATTATCCGCGACTCGGTAATATGAACCAGTAATCCCGGGCCAAATATAGAAGCTGCGGTCAATAATACTAATCTTAACAGTTATGAGCCTGGCAATCTACTCCCAACAGATAACCCAGGGACCTCTTACGATAACAGATACGTCAGGGACCTCTTACGATAACAGGTACGTCAGGGACCTCTTACGATAACAGGTACGTCAGGGACCTCTTACGATAACAGATACGTCAGGGACCTCTTACGATAACAGGTACGTCAGGGACCTCTTACGATAACAGGTACGTCAGGGACCTCCTACGATAACAGATACGTCAGGGACCTCCTACGAGATAACAGATAAGTCAGGGACCTCCTACGAGATAACAGATAAGTCAGGGACCTCCTACGAGATAACAGATAAGTCTGGGACCTCCTACGAGATAACAGATAAGTCAGGGACCTCCTACGAGATAACAGATAAGTCAGGGACCTCCTACGAGCCAATAAACTCGGCCGTTCGGTACTTTATGGTCATAATAACGAAGCAATAGACCAGGAGCTTGAGATAAGCTGTGGCAAGTGTCGCTATGTGTGACACGGTGGAGCAAGTCTCACAACGTGCACATGACCACCACTACAGTGCACCACCACAGCCGGCGTCAACCACAGTGCACCCACCACCACCACCACAGTGCACCACCACAGCCGGCGTCAACCACAGTGCACCCACCACCACCACCACCACCACCACAGCCGGCGTCAACCACAGTGCACCCACCACCACCACCACCACCACCACAGCCGGCGTCAACCACAGTGCACCCACCACCACCACCACCACCACCACAGCCGGCGTCAACCACAGTGCACCCACCACCACCACCACCACCACCACCACAGTGCACCACCACAGCCGGCGTCAACCACAGTGCACCCACCACCACCACCACCACCACCACCACAGTGCACCACCACAGCCGGCGTCAACCACAGTGCACCCACCACCACCACCACAGCCGGCGTCAACCACAGTGCACCCACCACCACCACCACCACCACCACCACAGTGCACCACCACAGCCGGCGTCAACCACAGTGCACCCACCACCACCACCACAGCCGGCGTCAACCACAGTGCAGGTGTTGAGAACAATATGTGCGTGTGCGCTGAGGGAGCCACGGTCATCATCCCCGGGGTTTCTTTATCATCCACGACGATTGTGACTGTCGCAGTGTGTGTTTACTAGTTGTTTACTAGTTTACTAGTTGTGTTTTGCGGGGGTTGAGCTTTGCTCTTTGGGCCCGCCTCTCAACTGTCAATCAACTGTTTACTAACTACTTTTTTTTTTCCACACCACACACACACACACACACCCCAGGAAGCAGCCCGTGACAGCTGACTAACTCCCAGGTACCTATTTACTGCTAGGTAACAGGGGCACTTAGGGTGAAAGAAACTTTGCCCATTTGTTTCTGCCTCGTGCGGGAATCGAACCCGCGCCACAGAATTACGAATCCTGCGCGCTATCCACCAGGCTACGAGGCCCCCCGTATGTGTGTGTGTGTGTGTGTGTGTGTGTGTGTGTGTGTGTGTGTGTGTGTGTGTGTGTGTGTGTGTGTGTGTGTGTGTGTGTGTGTCTGCACCAAACCACGCCCCCATCACCACACACCGCCAGAAACACTATAATGAACCACTCTAGACTCCTGTTTACACACACACGCGCGTACAAGATACTAAAGGGAATAGACAGGAAGTGCCGGACCACCCGGGGCTTTAAGGGATATGTGGGCCTGCAGGCCGCTCCAAGCAACAACCTTTTAGATCAAGTTATCGCCAGACAAGTTTGGCCTGAGGCTGGGCTTTAAGGGGGAGGGAGGAAGAGTAGAACAGACTCTAGGTACGACAAAGAGGATATACAGACTTTTCCGATATACAGACGATATACAGTGACAGATGGGAGATATGTAAGGAAATATTCGAACACCGCGAGAATTACAAGAAGTTACCTTGAAGTGTTTCCGGGGCTTAGCGTCCCCGCGGCCCGGTCGTCGACCAGGCCTCCTTACTTGAAGGTTATGAACTCTTGTATATATAAATAAAAAATAAATAAAAATAATGATAAACAAGTGGTTGTGGACCAGAGGTGGTGGTGGTGGTGATGGTGGTGGTAGGAACCACTACTCACAAGGTAGTGGAAACAACCACTATTCACACCTTCAGCACCAAGCATGACAAATTCTGGGACGTCGGTAAGTACATATGCGCCAGACACAACCGCTAGAAATCAGGGCCCAGGAGCTGAATCTCTGTGTAGACCGAACTAGGCACGCGCACACGAGTGTCAGACACATAAGGAAGCGTTCCCATTGTGCAGCAGCCGGCTTCAAAAATGATATATGGAAACTTGCGGAGGCTAACACCATTCACAGCTTCAAGACATATTACAAAACACAAGAGCTTAAGGAGTCGAGGCACTAGAGGCCCAAGATAGCTAACAGGCGCAGACCACAGAGCTACAACTCATTCCTACCACACACAAGAAACATAAATACATCTTAAAATATATATACAATTGTATTTTACATGTATATTCCTGCGCTGGTCCTCTAGTAAATGTAGAGACAGGCACACATGCGCAGTGAATCACAGAAGGCTGTGGATGTGGTGGAGTCTGACTCCATACACAGTTTCAAGTGTAGATATGATAAAGCCCAATAGGCTCAGGAACCTGTACACCTGTTGATTGACGGTTGTGAGGCGGGACCAAAGAGCCAGAGCTCAACCCCCGCAAGCACAACTAGATGAATACAGAACTGCGAGGCCCTGGCGCCAGACGAGCCGCAGGACACAATAACAATCACAGGACAAAGGCTTGTTAATGATCATGTTTACAAAACAAAAAGCCACGTGGTATTCGTGTCTCGGTACACGAATACCACACGCCTGTTATTCGTGTACGAAGCTTAGGAGCTGAGTGGTCGTACGTCGAGCTAATCGCGTTGCGTCACTCCCTGTTACCTTACCTTGAGGTTACCTTGAGGTGCTTCCGGGGCTCAGCGTCCCCGCGGCCCGGTCGTCGACCAGGCCTCCTAACCTTCCTAGACATTCCTCCACGCCGCCGACTCGTCGCGATCCTTCCGCGATTGTTACACTCGTAACTCAGAACACCGTGTGGGAGGTGAACACGGCCCAGCTGGGAGCAGAACACCGTGTGGGAGGTGAACACGGCTCAGCTGGGAGCAGAACACCGTCTGGAAGGTGAACACGGCCCAGCTGGGAGCAGAACACCGTGTGGGAGGTGAACACGGCTCAGCTGGGAGCAGAACACCGTCTGGAAGGTGAACACGGCCCAGCTGGGAGCAGAACACCGTGTGGGAGGTGAACACGGCCCAGCTGGGAGCAGAACACCGTCTGGAAGGTGAACACGGCCCAGCTGGGAGCAGAACACCGTGTGGGAGGTGAACACGGCTCAGCTGGGAGCAGAACACCGTCTGGAAGGTGAACACGGCTCAGCTGGGAGCAGAACACCGTCTGGAAGGTGAACACGGCTCAGCTGGGAGCAGAACACCGTGTGGGAGGTGAACACGGCTCAGCTGGGAGCAGAACACCGTGTGGGAGGTGAACACGGCTCAGCTGGGAGCAGAACACCGTGTGGGAGGTGAACACGGCCCAGCTGGGAGCAGAACACCGTGTGGGAGGTGAACACGGCTCAGCTGGGAGCAGAACACCGTCTGGAAGGTGAACACGGCTCAGCTGGGAGCAGAACACCGTCTGGAAGGTGAACACGGCTCAGCTGGGAGCAGAACACCGTGTGGGAGGTGAACACGGCTCAGCTGGGAGCAGAACACCGTGTGGGAGGTGAACACGGCCCAGCTGGGAGCAGAACACCGTGTGGGAGGTGAACACGGCTCAGCTGGGAGCAGAACACCGTCTGGAAGGTGAACACGGCTCAGCTGGGAGCAGAACACCGTGTGGGAGGTGAACACGGCTCAGCTGGGAGCAGAACACCGTCTGGAAGGTGAACACGGCTCAGCTGGGAGCAGAACACCGTGTGGGAGGTGAACACGGCTCAGCTGGGAGCAGAACACCGTCTGGAAGGTGAACACGGCTCAGCTGGGAGCAGAACACCGTGTGGGAGGTGAACACGGCTCAGCTGGGAGCAGAACACCGTGTGGAAGGTGAACACGGCTCAGCTGGGAGCAGAACACCGTGTGGGAGGTGAACACGGCCCAGCTGGGAGCAGAACACCGTGTGGGAGGTGAACACGGCCCAGCTGGGAGCAGAACACCGTGTGGAAGGTGAACACGGCTCAGCTGGGAGCAGAACACCGTGTGGGAGATGAACACGGCCCAGCTGGGAGCAGAACACCGTGTGGAAGGTGAACACGGCTCAGCTGGGAGCAGAACACCGTGTGGGAGGTGAACACGGCCCAGCTGGGAGCAGAACACCGTCTGGGAGGTGAACACGGCCCAGCTGGGAGCAGAACACCGTGTGGGAGGTGAACACGGCCCAGCTGGGAGCAGAACACCGTCTGGGAGGTGAACACGGCCCAGCTGGGAGCAGAACACCGTGTGGGAGGTGAACACGGCTCAGCTGGGAGCAGAACACCGTGTGGGAGGTGAACACGGCCCAGCTGGGAGCAGAACACCGTGTGGGAGGTGAACACGGCCCAGCTGGGAGCAGAACACCGTGTGGGAGGTGAACACGGCTCAGCTGGGAGCAGAACACCGTGTGGAAGGTGAACACGGCTCAGCTGGGAGCAGAACACCGTGTGGGAGGTGAACACGGCCCAGCTGGGAGCAGAACACCGTGTGGGAGGTGAACACGGCCCAGCTGGGAGCAGAACACCGTGTGGGAGGTGAACACGGCCCAGCTGGGAGCAGAACACCGTCTGGAAGGTGAACACGGCTCAGCTGGGAGCAGAACACCGTGTGGAAGGTGAACACGGCTCAGCTGGGAGCAGAACACCGTGTGGGAGATGAACACGGCCCAGCTGGGAGCAGAACACCGTGTAGAAAGTGAACACGGGCTATACGCAGCGTTCACGTCCCCTTAACACAAATATTTTCACCCGCCATTGATGTAAGCTCTCGTGTCATATAACAATTTCGAGCACAATTACAGCTTTCAGTTTTAATTGTTATTTTTTTGAGGGGGAAAACAGTTTAGTGGAAGTGTTTGCCCGTCTGAGCCCTTCCGTAAAGTGTTTAATGAATGCCAGACAGGTAAATACTGATGTAGGTTGATAGTACTACTGCCAGTCACGTGTCAGAATGACTCCAGTGAGTGGTGCGACTGGAATGACTCCAGTGAGTGGTGAGACTGGAATGACTCCAGTGAGTGGTGCGACTGGAATGACTCCAGTGAGTGCTGAGACTGGAATGACTCCAGTGAGTGCTGAGACTGGAATGACTCCAGTGAGTGCTGAGACTGGAATGACTCCAGTGAGTGCTGAGACTGGAATGACTCCAGTGAGTTCTGAGACTGGAATGACTCCAGTGAGTGCTGAGACTGGAATGACCATACCGAATGAAGTAGAGAATAAATTAATTCTAACAAGTACCTACAGGTGACCACTACTGGCATAGTACCAACTCCTCACGTAAACTGGAGTGCTTCAAAGTTTAGTGTCTCGAACAGCCTCTAAATCCCGTAAAGTTTACTGTCTGGAACTGAAACGAGATGAGACATGATCTAGATATAAAGATCAGGATGAAATTCGAAGTAATAACATATCCCAGCGTGAGATACACAGGGCACGGTCAAATAAACAAACTCCAGCAAACACGAAAGATATTACCAGTTCAATGATACCAATCTTCAAAAAGTTAACGCGACAAGTTCCTGTAGGAAGAGCCGGATCGACCAGGTTGTGATGGAAATGTCTCACTGACTGGGCCACCATCACCAGGGAACCATGGTTTGCGAGCAATAAAACTCTTGAACCACTTCACAGGTCAAATCGTTCCCTATATATAAATTGAGGGAGCAATTGTTGAAGCCGGAGCCACAGTGAGTGTCAAGGAGCACCTTACCTCTGCACCACTTCCCTCCACCTACCTGGCACTCCACGGCACTCCACCCCCTGGCACTTCACCCCCCTGGCACCCCCGGGCACCAATTGGGAGGCGGCGCCATCTTCGTCCAGGCCGTCCACTCGCCTAATGCCTCCCACTTGTTCCCCAGTCCACCAATTCGTTAAAAATGCATCGTATTAGACAAAAATAAAAGCACCGTAATATTAACGTTTACCATGCATCGGACTCTATAAGTTAAGATGTTTTGCACGGGTTCGGAAGTCTCTGGCAGGCAAAACAGTTGCATTTTTTACGAAGTGGTAAATCTAGAAAGAGAGTCCCCCTTATGTTGCTTCATGGATTCAGTGTCCCCTCGGCCCAGTCTCTGGCCAGACTGGTTGGTGGTCTGGTCAAGCAGGCTGTTAGTCGCCGCTACTCGCAGTCAGAACAAGATTGAAAATAAATGTTTATACAAAAATTATGTAAAACGTATTAGAGGTATTTGTTGAACTCACAAGAGCTCCTTCAGACATTAGTCAACAGCTCTAAGCCGCTTCGCGAAGGTTTACGCTAATAAAAAATATATTTAAAATTATACGGTGTCTCCAGGGAATACCTTATATAAGGAAAATTAACAGACCCATACTTGTGATCAAGAGGAAACTTGATCAGCACCTACCAAGAGTACATGAACAACCACCAACAGTTTGGCTGATCAGGTCGCCAACCAAGAGATCTGATTAGGAACAAATTAAGCTGAGGGGCACCCCACAGACCCTCCACCAGGTAACCAGGTAGCTTAGCAGTAGCAGGAGAGTAGTGAGAGCAGGAGCAGGAGAGAGTAGTGAGAGCAGGAGCAGGAGAGAGTAGTGAGAGCAAGAGCAGGAGAGATTAGTGAGAGCAGGAGCAGGAGAGAGTAGTGAGAGCAGGAGAGAGTAGTGAGAGCAAGAGCAGGAGAAAGTAGTGAGAGCAAGAGCAGGAGAGATTAGTGAGAGCAAGAGCAGGAGAGAGTAGTGAGAGCAAGAGCAGGAGAGAGTAGTGAGAGCAAGAGCAGGAGAGAGTAGTGAGAGCAAGAGCAGGAGAGAGTAGCGAGAGCAAGAGCAGGAGAGAGTAGTGAGAGCAAGAGCAGGAGAGATTAGTGAGAGCAGGAGAGAGTAGTGAGATCAGCAGCAGGAGAGAGTAGCGAGAACAAGAGCAGGAGAAAGTAGTGAGAGCAAGAGCAGGAGAGAGTAGTGAGAGCAGGAGCAGGAGGAGAGCAGCAGCAGCAAGAGAGAGAGAGCAGTGAGAGCGGTAAGAGCAGCTGCTCCATCGAGGCTACACGATAAGCATCAACCCAAAACATACCCCAACCCCCCAACCCCAGCCCCTCCATCACCCCCCCCCCCTCTCCCAGCCCCACCATCCCCCCTCCCCCCACCCCATCTCCCTCATGAACCATCCCTCAGCCTCCCATGGTTGTCTCGTATACTCCGAGGGGGGAAGAAAACTCACACCACATTGCCTTCCTATTTTAATATGAAGCTAACCGGTTTTAATAAGTGCGGCAGCGAGGAAGGTCAAATGGTCGGGTCATGTTGCCCGGGGAAGGGTTGGAGGCTCCTTCAGCGCATTTATGGAAGACGGAGTTGGAGGTTCAGGCAATGTTTTCCCCCAGGAGAAGTGGGAGAACTCCGGGACACAGGGAGTAAGTTGATGTGATGGCTGCATGAAGGAAGCATTCATTCTTGAACGTCGTTCACGGCAGCATCTTCTTGAGTTGTCTTGAGATGATTTCGGGGCTTTAGTGTCCCCGCGGCCCGGTCCTCGATCAGGCCTCCACCCCCAGGAAGCAGCCCGTGACAGCTAGCACCCAGGTACCTATTTTACTGCTAGGTAACAGGGGCATAGAGTGAAAGAAATTCTGCTCATTGTTTCTCGCCGGCGCCCGGGATGGAACCCGGGACCACAGGCTCACAAGTTCAGTTTTTTTTTTTTTTTTTTTTTCTACCACAGACGTGGCCACACATTTACAATGCTAACCAGCATATATACATTTTCTTCTGTCCTCCATGGACAGGGTTAGAGAAGTGTTAAACATACAGTTGAAGGGTTTATTGAACACTCAACCACAGAAGGTGATTCGGTGCTTTTAAAATGCTAAGCTAACCTACATACGTAAATACATAGATACACAGATTTACGTATGCCCTACATAAAGTATTAGATGTGTCTTTTCACAAGTCAGTGTGCTGTCCGCTCGGCCGACTGACCTAACTGGCACTCAACTGAGATGTTAAACCTTATCTTACGGACGAGGTCATCTAGTTAAACACTCTCAGCGTCCACTGTAACCAGATGTTACTAGAAAGAGACAAAATAATGTGATTACTGCGTGAGTGTTTGCTGGGATTGCTGTCTTGCGCGCGGCACTGACAACCTAGCGACTCCACACAACTGTGAATGGTTCTTCTTGAGGTTATCTTGAGATGATTTCGGGGCTTAGCGTCCCCGCGGCCCGGTCCTCAACCAGGCCTCCTTTTTGTTACACATCCCCAGGAAGCAGCCCGTAGCAGCTGTCTCCCAGGTGCCTATTTACTGCTAGGTAGCAGGCATCAGTTTGAAAGAAACTGGCCATTTGTTTCCGCCTCCACTGGGGATCGAACCCGGAACCTCAGGACTACGAATCCGAGACCCTGTTCACTCAGCTGTCAGGCCCCAACAGGCCTCTTGGGGGGGCGTTTATCACACCTGTTGACCCTTGGGGGACTCTGGACCCTCTTACCTCACCACACTTTACCCGCACATCTTTCTCCATCTTAACAGCTCTCTGCTTCAACACACCTCGATTCAACGAATTTTAACATTAATGAAAAACCCGAAACATTCAGAATTAGCTAAAAATCTAAGGCGAATAACTGCACAGGCAGATATGTACATCCTGCAAACAATGGCCGCTCCAAGCAACAGCCTGTTGGACCAAGTTATCACAAGTTGAGTCTGGCCTCAGGCCGGGCTCGGGGAGAAGAACTCCCGAAACCCTATCCAGGTATACTCCTGGTAATAGCTTCATTCACCAAAGATTCACATGGATATAACAGTCAATATATTTCCGGGGAAAGCGTGAGAGAATCAGTGGTCACATGTGACCACGAGGCCGACCCATAATGGGAATTATACTCCTGCAGAACATAATTTCTGTATTTGCCTGTTTTTAGTGAATATTGTCGTCATCAAGCAATCTATACCTGATCAAGAATAGGTTACCTTGAGGTGCTTTCGGGGCTTAGCGTCCCCGCGGCCCGGTCGTCGACCAGGCCTCCTAGGTCATCATATCTTACCCACAACCTTCCCTACGAAACATCCCTACCAATTGACACAGGCACCTGTGCCAAGTGTTGGCACAGGTGCCTGTGTCAGGTGTAGACACAGGCACCTGTGTCAGGTGTAGACACAGGCACCTGTGCCAGGTGTAGACACAGGCACCTGTGCCAAGTATTACCAACATGACACTCACAGTTCCGGTCCAGATTTAAGTGGTTCTCATCCTCTGGTCGCTATATACTTTATATCATGGCAAGCTTTAAGGGGTTATGTACTTTATGTTGCGTCTACCTTAATTAACTGTCGCTCTTCCCTTCTGTGCTAAGCTTTATGTTGCTTTCTGTTTTATGTGGAGCTCCCCTTTATCACGCCTTAAAGGTTTGTCGCACTAACCTTTAAGGTTGGCTCGCGCCTAGCTTTATGTCGGCCACATTTACAACCTACTTTATCTAGCACATGTCAACAACAACAACAACAACAACAACACACACACACACACACACACACACACACACACACACACACACACACACACACACACACAGACTACGGGAATTAAACCTCACTTCGCTGGAAGACAGAAGAGTTAGGGGGGACATGATCACCACATTCAAGATTCTCAAGGGAATTGATAGGGTAGATAAAGACAGGCTATTTAACACAAGGGGCACACGCACAAGGGGACACAGGTGGAAACTGAGTGCCCAAATGAGCCACAGAGATATTAGAAAGAACTTTTTTAGTGTCAGAGTGGTTGACAAATGGAATGCATTAGGAAGTGATGTGGTGGAGGCTGACTCCATACACAGTTTCAAATGTAGATACGACAGAGCCCAGTAGGCTCAGGAACCTGTACACCAGTTGACTGACAGTTGAGAGGCGGGACCAAAGAGCCAGAGCTCAACCCCCGCAAGCACAACTAGGTAAGTACACACACACACACACACACACACACACACACACACACACACACACACACACACACACACACACACACACACACACACACACACTTGCCGCAGTAACCCAATCATCACGCACAGTCACCAATGTTATTTGCATAAAACAACTGACACTCGAGTCATGACTTAATACCAATACATTTAATAAAGAAAGCTGTTTATTGTTATTATGCGAGCATGAGGGACTGGCCGAGGCGTTGATGGGAACAAGACTGTACTTGTTCCAGAGTGGTAGACTAACTGCTGCCAGTCTCTGGGGGTCCGGCTACTGGCTAGTGTCTTAACCAGTCTTACAGGCACGGTGAGGCAGGCGCAGGGCACGGTGAGGCTGGCACAGGGCACGGTGAGGCAGACGCAGGGCACGGTGAGGCTGGCACAGGGCACGGTGAGGCAGGCGCAGGGCACGGTGAGGCATACACAGGGCACGGTGAGGCATACACAGGGCACGGTGAGGCTGGCACAGGGCACGGTGAGGCAGGCGCAGGGCACGGTGAGGCTGGCACAGGGCACGGTGAGGCTGGCACAGGGCACGGTGAGGCATACACAGGGCACGGTGAGGCAGGCGCAGGGCACGGTGAGGCAGGCGCAGGGCACGGTGAGGCAGGCGCAGGGCACGGTGAGGCTGGCACAGGGCACGGTGAGGCAGGCGCAGGGCACGGTGAGGCATACACAGGGCACGGTGAGGCAGGCGCAGGGCACGGTGAGGCTGGCACAGGGCACGGTGAGGCAGACACAGGGGCACGGTGAGGCAGACACAGGGGCACGGTGAGGCTGACACAGGGCACGGTGAGGCAGACACAGGGGCACGGTGAGGCTGACACAGGGCACGGTGAGGCAGACACAGGGCACGGTGAGGCAGACACAGGGGCACGGTGAGGCAGACACAGGGGCACGGTGAGGCTGACACAGGGCACGGTGAGGCAGACACAGGGGCATGAAAGAGAGCAACAAGACCCGCGGGGCATGATAAAGATTAACCTTACAACCAGAGGCAAAACAACAATAGAGGGGCATTAAACCCGTAATTAACGTACCCACAACTCAAAGCCACGCAACAATTACCCGCGCCCGCCAACGCCCGCGAATAGAACCATCCGCCACGCTAAACAATATGGCCGCCCACCCTCCACACTCGCGCGCCAAGCTCCCGTCCTCAATATAATGAATTACATTCATATTACCTGAATGACGCGCCCGCCCGCGACAATGGGTGTAGAGATGGGTTGGATATAACGGCCACAGAACTACACAAATGTCACACACCCCCAAGAATACCTCTGTAGTCTGAAGAAAATCTTGTTCGAAATTCAATTAACTCTTTATTTTTTTATTTCATTATATGTCTTTTATTCTGGCGATGTTGGTGGGTGAGGGGGGGGGGGGTGTCAGGCCACACTGGCTTTCTCTCCTCTCACTACCACCAGTCTCCTGGCTCTCTCTCCTCTCACTACCACCAGTCTCCTGGCTCTCTCTCCTCTCACTACCACCAGTCTCCTGGCTCTCTCTCCTCTCACTACCACCAGTCTCCTGGCTCTCTCTCCTCTCACTACCACCAGTCTCCTGGCTCTCTCTCCTCTCACTACCACCAGTCTCCTGGCTCTCTCTCCTCTCACTACCACCAGTCTCCTGGCTCTCTCTCCTCTCACTACCACCAGTCTCCTGGCTCTCTCTCCTCTCACTACCACCAGTCTCCTGGCTCTCTCTCCTCTCACTACCACCAGTCTCCTGGCTCTCTCTCCTCTCACTACCACCAGTCTCCTGGCTCTCTCTCCTCTCACTACCACCAGTCTCCTGGCTCTCTCTCCTCTCACTACCACCAGTCTCCTGGCTCTCTCTCTCCTCTCACCACCACCAGTCTCCTGGCTCTCTCTCCTCTCACTACCACCAGTCTCCTGGCTCTCTCTCTCTCTCTCTCTCACTACCACCAGTCTCCTGGCTCTCTCTCCTCTCACTACCACCAGTCTCCTGCCTCTCTCTCTCCTCTCACCACCACCAGTCTCCTGGCTCTCTCTCCTCTCACTACCACCAGTCTCCTGGCTCTCTCTCTCCTCTCACCACCACCAGTCTCCTTATCTCATCTACTGTCCACATCTTTTTCCTAATATAATGTGTTACTTCAAGCACACTTCCCCGGCACCATATCTCCTCCCAGCGGGCTTCAACTTATCTGGCAGCCCATCTTCCAACCCATGACCAATCACGGCACACCACCTACACAGCGTCATCCAATCAGAGCCTTGATTGGTTTTCCTGCACAGTAGACCAGCCAGATCTACTCGCCACATATTGAAGACGCCATATTATTGGTTGCCATGACTACATACCCAGCATTTGCTCCATTGGATTTTGTTTAAGGGAGAGGGGAAGAAACCAAATGGTTAAAAGATTCCCCCAAGCGTGCTCGCTAGATCTTGTTCACACACACACACACACACACACACACACACACACACACACACACACACACACACACACACACACACACACACACACACACGCACGCACTTGCGAGACGCTCAAGTGTGACCGCTCACCAACCTTAGGAAGGCCCTTAGAAACCAACCCCCAAGTAAAGAAATAAAGATAAGAATTACGAGTATTAAATTATTGGAGAGATATCGAACAGAGAAGACATGATAACGACGTACAGATTCTCAGGTGAACTAGAGATGCAACAGAGACATGATAACGATATAAAGATTCTAAGGTGAACTGGAGATGCAAGAGAGGAGACATGATAACGACATAAAAGATATATTTTGTTATTTATCGCAAAGTTTTGGTGGGTGTGAGGCGTAGGAATGTGTGTTCCCTTGGGTAACGGACAGAGTAACTTGGCACTTGACACTTGACAGAGTAACTTGACAGGGTAACTTGGACACTTGGACAGAGATGATGTTCAGCCTATCTTGTTGACGTGTGTGATTTAGGATTTCTTTCGTTGGTTTGTATTCGTCAGTCGTCTTCCCATAGTGTTACTGTAATTACCTAAGTGTAATTACCTTAGTGTTGTTACAGGCTGAGAGCTACGCTCGTGGTGTCCCGTCTACCCAGCACTCTTTGTCATATAACGCTTTGAAACTACTGTTTCAAAACAAAAACGGTTTTGAAACTGTCGATTACGTCACGTGCTCTGCTTGATAGATTGTCTACTGGAACGCAAGCAATTAGTTGATTGACGTCATCAAGGTAGCATATGGTCGATACATTGTTGCAATGCAAGACTTGGTCCTGAACTTACAGGGTTGACGGAGTAATAAAGAAACAAGGGAACCACTTTGCTGTGACAATGGCACCATTATCACAACACAAAATTCCAAGAGACAATAAGAAAGTGAACGGAAGGTAAATGGTGATTGGAGGAAGGCGGCGGCCCAGAGCTACAGCACGGCTAGAGAGCGGGTAATGTACAGTTGTGACGGAGTGGGATGAGTCAGATGAGGCATACTACATATATATATAGTTAAGGTATATGTATGGTAAACAAGGCTACAGACTACAACAGACGGAGACAATTGAAAGGTGGGTCCGAGGAGCTGATGCTCGCCCTATAGGTCTATAAGTACACACACACACACACACACACACACACACACATACCTTACTAGTGAAATTACCACAACACTACTGATGGGATACAACTAAAAGGAGGAGGGCGAGGCAGGTATTGGGCGGGTGGAGATGTGACAGCCCCCGGCCTGACAGCCCCCGGCCTGACAGCCCCCGGCCTGACAGCCCCCGGCCTGACAGCCCCCGGCCTGACAGCCCCCGGCCTGACAGTCCCCGGCCTGACAGTCCCCGGCCTGTTGGCTCACGCTCTGATCCCTTCACGTGCCGCCATCTTACGCAAATCCTCCACCTCCCAAGGTAAAGAATTCAAACCCACTTTGTGAATAAATAAATAAACAATTACACACACACACACACACACACATATATATATATATATATATATATATATATATATATATATATATATATATATATATATATATATATATATATATATATATATATATAGACTAAATCTATATTCTCTTGAGCGCAGGCGGGAGAGATACATAATAATTTACACGCGGAAAATAGTAGAGGGGCTGGTCCCAAACCTGCACACAGAACTAACATCACATAAGATCAGGCGTCATGGCAGGATGTGCAGAATACCCCCGTTCAAGAGCAGAGGTGCAACAGGTACTCTGAGAGAGAACTCTATCAACATCAGAAGCCCGAGATTGTTCAACACGTTTCCACTACACATAAGGGGCATAACTGGCCGACCCCTCACAGTGTTCAAGAGAGAACTTGACGAACACCTCCAAAGGATACCTGATCAACCAGGCTGTGATTTATACGTCAGGCTGCAAGCAGCCGCGTCCAACAGTCTGCATGACCAGTCCAATAACCAGACCTGGTCGAGGACCGGGCCAGGTGGACGTTGAGCCCCGAAATCATCGGAAGATAACAACAACCATCAAATTACACCAATTACCTTTTTGATGATAAGTTTGACCCCCATATAAAGGTCAGATTTCCCCCCTTATCAAACTGGAGGGCACTATAGCTTGGCTTGATATTAGTAATGGCCATCCCTCAAGACCTTACGATGGGAGGGTGTGAGGGAGCCCCTATATTAATCAGTGGGGATGAGGCAGCCAGGAGGATGAGCCAGGCACCAGGGGTCATTATGTAAACATTGGGGTGTGATGAAGAGCTGGGTACAGTCACCCCCCTCTGTTGATCCAACCTTCCGCACCCCCCCCACTCTCACCCCCATCTTAACCCCCCACTCTCACCCCATCTTAACCCCCCACTCTCACCCCCATCTTAACCCCCCCCCACTCTCACCCCCATCTTAACCCCCCACTCTCACCCCCATCTTAACCCCCCACTCCTGGCCTACTCACCACAGGTGGGAGACCACCACTGCCTCACCCACCACAGGTGAGAGACCACCACTGCCTCACCCACCACAGGTGGGAGACCACCACTGCCTCACCCACCACAGGTGAGAGACCACCACTGCCTCACCCACCACAGGTGAGAGACCACCACTGCCTCACCCACCACAGGTGAGAGACCACCACTGCCTCACCCACCACAGGTGAGAGACCACCACTGCCTCACCCACCACAGGTGGGAGACCACCACTGCCTCACCCACCACAGGTGAGAGACCACCACTGCCTCACCCACCACAGGTGAGAGACCACCACTGCCTCACCCACCACAGGTGAGAGACCACCACTGCCTCACCCACCACAGGTGAGAGACCACCACTGCCTCACCCACCACAGGTGAGAGACCACCACTGCCTCACCCACCACAGGTGGGAGACCACCACTGTCTCACCCACCACAGGTGAGAGACCACCACTGCCTCACCCACCACAGGTGAGAGACCACCACTGCCTCACCCACCACAGGTGAGAGACCACCACTGCCTCACCCACCACAGGTGAGAGACCACCACTGTCTCACCCACCACAGGTGGGAGACCACCACTGTCTCACCCACCACAGGTGAGAGACCACCACTGCCTCACCCACCACAGGTGAGAGACCACCACTGCCTCACCCACCACAGGTGAGAGACCACCACTGCCTCACCCACCACAGGTGAGAGACCACCACTGCCTCACCCACCACAGGTGGGAGACCATCACTGCCTCACCCACCACAGGTGAGAGACCACCACTGCCTCACCCACCACAGGTGAGAGACCACCACTGCCTCACCCACCACAGGTGAGAGACCACCACTGCCTCACCCACCACAGGTGGGAGACCATCACTGCCTCACCCACCACAGGTGAGAGACCACCACTGCCTCACCCACCACAGGTGAGAGACCACCACTGCCTCACCCACCACAGGTGAGAGACCACCACTGCCTCACCCACCACAGGTGAGAGACCACCACTGCCTCACCCACCACAGGTGAGAGACCACCACTGCCTCACCCACCACAGGTGAGAGACCACCACTGCCTCACCCACCACAGGTGAGAGACCACCACTGCCTCACCCACCACAGGTGAGAGACCACCACTGCCTCACCCACCACAGGTGAGAGACCACCACTGCCTCACCCACCACAGGTGAGAGACCACCACTGCCTCACCCACCACAGGTGAGAGACCACCACTGCCTCACCCACCACAGGTGAGAGACCAACACTGCCTCACCCACCACAGGTGAGAGACCACCACTGCCTCACCCGCCAGAAAGACCAAGTAAATTCAAAGTTTTACCAACTCAAACCCCCCAGTTAATTAACCGGAGTGCAGCATAATAAGATTAGGAGCTGCAAACACTAATAGTCTGAATGATCCGGCTGTCAGTAATGAGATCGGACCCGAGACTGGGCCTTGAGGGGCAGCGATACCCGGAACCATCACAGGAAGAGTGTCAGCGAACAAACACATGTAGAATTTTTTTTTTTAATTTAAAAATTTTGCCCCGAGGGGCGAGTTTATTGTGCAGCGCCACTCACACACCACCATAGCAGCATGTACAACACTCCCCAATAGGAAGAAAACCCGCTGGGTTGTTCATCCTGTCACTTTGCTTACACATGTGGAGTCCCCCTGCCAGTCACTTTGCAACACTTAACCCTCACTCTTGAGGTCACTGCGCCCATCTTGGTCACGCTATGTCCGCCTGCAACACTATGCCATTATGCCACTAATAAGGTGGCTTTAATGGCACTTTATTAGTGGCATTAACAACACCTGGTCACAGACCACGCCCAGACCATCAGCAACACACACCTCGTAGTGGAGTCTGAGGCTGAGTAAGACAGCAAGCAGTAGGATTTGAGCCAGAAAGCCAGGACCCGGAGCTGACCAACTGAGCTAGGACCAGAACGTAGGCTGAAAAGCTTGGACCGAAAGCTAGGCAGGGGAGCTAGGCAACAGAGCTAGGCAGGGGAGCTAGGACCAGGAGCTAGGCAACAGAGCCGGGAGGTGGGTGGGGTGCGCCGCGTGGCGTAGTACTCACTGGCGACGGTTTAAAGCAGACACCACCACACCTCTCATTCTCACTCTCTCACTCTCACGTCCTTTCGTTCTCTCTCGCACTCTCCCTTACTCACTCTCAGCCATTCACCTTCTCTCTCGTGTCCTCTCTCTCATCCACTCAACTTATCATTTGCTGACTTAAACACTCTCTTGCACCAAACTCCATACAGGTACGCAAATGCGGAGGCGCAACTCCCAGAATACGCAAGCGTTCACAAGGAACTATCAGTCCCCGTGTGAACGCAGTCATGACTGTGAACTGTGATCTTCGACTGTGAACGCAGTCTCGAAGATCCAGGATGACTCCACCGAGACCCAGGATGACTCCACCGAGACCCGCCCCATATAACACAACGATTACCGCTGGCAGTGCTTTACCCCTAAGAACACGAGGGGGGGAGGTTCAGGCAGTGTTCAACACGGGGGGAACATCCAGGCAGTGTTCAACACGGGGGGAACATCCAGGAAGTGTTCAACACGGGGGGGGGGGACATCCAGGCAGTGTTCAACACGGTGGGGGGAAGATCTAGGCACTGTTCAACACGGGGGGGGAAGATCCAGGCAGTGTTCAACACGGGGGGGGGGAGAGATCCAGGCACTGTTCAACACGGGGGAAGATCCCGGCAGTGTTTTGAGAGAGAGAGAGAGAGAGAGAGAGAGAGAGAGAGAGAGAGAGAGAGAGAGAGAGAGAGAGAGAGAGAGAGAGAGAGAGAGAGAGAGAGAGAGAGAGAGAGAGAGAGAGAGAGAGAGAGAGAGAGAGAGAGAGAGAGAGAGAGAGAGAGAGAGAGAGAGAGAGAGAGAGAGAGAGAGAGAGAGAGAGAGAGAGAGAGAGAGAGAGAGAGAGAGAGAGAGAGAGAGAGAGAGAGAGAGAGAGAGAGAGAGAGAGAGAGAGAGAGAGAGAGAGAGAGAGAGAGAGAGAGAGAGAGAGAGAGAGAGAGAGAGAGAGAGAGAGAGAGAGAGAGAGAGAGAGAGAGAGAGAGAGAGAGAGAGAGAGAGAGAGAGAGAGAGAGAGAGAGAGAGAGAGAGAGAGAGAGAGAGAGAGAGAGAGGAGAGAGAGAGAGAGAGAGAGAGAGAGGAGAGAGAGAGAGAGGAGAGAGAGAGAGAGAGAGAGAGAGAGAGAGAGAGAGAGAGAGAGAGAGAGAGAGAGAGAGAGAGAGAGAGAGAGAGAGAGAGAGAGAGAGAGAGAGAGAGAGAGAGAGAGAGAGAGAGAGAGAGAGAGAGGAGAGAGAGAGAGAGAGAGAGGAGAGAGAGAGAGAGAGAGAGAGAGAGAGAGAGAGAGAGAGAGAGAGAGAGAGAGAGAGAGAGAGAGAGAGAGAGAGAGAGAGAGAGAGAGAGAGAGAGAGAGAGAGAGAGAGAGAGAGAGAGAGAGAGAGAGAGAGAGAGAGAGAGAGAGAGAGAGAGAGAGAGAGAGAGAGAGAGAGAGAGAGAGAGAGAGAGAGAGAGAGAGAGAGAGAGAGAGAGAGAGAGAGAGAGAGAGAGAGAGAGAGAGAGAGAGAGAGAGAGAGAGAGAGAGAGACTGGGAGTAGTGATGACTGTGTGTGGTGAGGGTGACGAGGCAGGAGGGTACCCACTGCCCAACACCAGCACGCTGGTATTGAACACTTCACGCGGGCGGCCACACTATGGCGCGTCCAGGGCGGATGGTCTCCCAGGCGACGCGCTCCTGCCCTCCTCCACTCCCTACTCCTGCTCCTGCTGTATGAGGTTACTGCTGTTCCTCATGCTGCTGCTGTATGAGGTTACTGCTGTTCCTCATGCTGCTGCTGTATGAGGTTACTGCTGTTCCTCATGCTGCTGCTGTATGAGGTTACTGCTGTTCCTCATGCTGCTGCTGTATGAGGTTACTGCTGCTCATCATGCTGCTGCTGCTGCTCCTCATGCTGTTGCTGCTATATGAGGTTACTGCTGCTGCTGCTGTATGAGGTTACTGCTGCTCCACACAGCTGCACTCATGCTGCTGCTGCTCGCAGCTGCTACAGCCGCGGGTGACTCCCACAAGAGCCGCACCTGCTGCTCAGAGCGTCACTCCCTCATGATGAGATCATCCATTTCACTGACACTGTTCCCGTTTTTCCTGCTAATGATGCCATCACGGCTCCTGCTGGTGGCACTCCCACCTGTAACGAGTCCGCTAATGGCACCCAACACTCTGATATTACTCTTAAACACGTCGCTTGACAACACAATCGTCACCCAGATAAAGAAAGGGAGACATAACAGTAGACAACACACCCCACTCCCCGGCATAAACAAATGCCCTAAATCATCTACTCTATAACACGTGTCAGTTACAATTGCCGCTACAGAAAAGAAACGGGTAATCTACATTTACAATTATTATGCCTTGGGTTGTTGTTTAAGATTCGCTACCTGGAACAAAAAGTTGCAAGTAGCACGGGCTATGGTGAGCCCGTAGTGGACTTATGCCTTGGGTGTCTATACAGTACAATGGGGAATAATTAACGGTATATGTAAAATATGGTCACTTGATCATCTCAATCTCTCGCCTACATTTTATGCCGACACAGAACACACTATTTTCCCATTTAAAAACTGATTTAAAGATTGCTAACTGAGAAACTATGCTCTGCTCTGAGGCCTAACCGGGGCCTAAATATGTAGGGCCTAACTTCCCTACATATACCATTTAAAACAAGACGGATAACATGCAAACTAATCTACCAGGACCTCAGAACTGTGCTTATTACAAGAGGTGGATAAGACCAACTTGGTGCCCCGAGTGGGGGCCACCTCTGGACCTAGATACAGGCTCCTGTAATATATAATTATGTAAAAGAATATGCAAACTAGAAAGATAATAACGATCCGTCAACAGGTGAAATAATATAATTACTCCAGCGTACCAATCACCCGGAAGACTTGGCGGCGGAGACGCTACTACAAGGAACCGCAAGGAAGGTAGACTCATAATAGGTATTACAGACCAAATTAATTCTTCCAGAACGTGACACCGACCACGGCCCACATCTCAGAAGTCAGTAACCAAACTTCACCCAAAGTGCAAGACTTGCTGAACGCTATAGTCATAAAACAATGCAACTATCCGTGACCAGAATATCTTAGGAAAACGAAGCCCAGGGGCCAGATTCACGAAGGTACTTACGCAAGCACTTACGAACGTGTACAACTTTCCTCAATCTTTGACGGCTTTGGTTACATTTATTATACAGTTTAAAAGCATGAAAACTTCGCAATCAACTGTTGTTATTGTTATAAACAGCCTCCTGGTGCTTCGGAGCTCATTAACTGTTTAATAATTGTAAACAAAGCCGCCAAAGATTGTGAAAAGATGTACAGGTTTGTAAGTGCTTTCGTGAATCTGGCCCCAGATGCATGTGTCATCCAAAAGACTCCATAAAAGTGGCAAGAAATCCGTCACCAAGAACAACAGACCCACGAACAAATCCACAAGGGATTCTCCCGGACGCAGGTTCGAATCCTCGCCACGGCCCTTGTGAATTTGTTCATTTGACGCCAGACCTTCAAGAAATACCACAACTGTAATTAAGGAGTATGGAGAAGGAACGTCAATAATAATAATAGTCAGAAATACAGAAGCAAAAAAAAATTAAATCCGGACTGTGTCGAGAAAAGTGTTAGTTAAATATGAGGAGAATTATCCTCAGAGCCAGTTACAGCCCCGCTCCTGTGCCAGATAAGTTCACTACGGGCTCACCATAGCCCGTGCTACTTGCCCCGCTCCTGTGCCAGGTAAGTCCAGTACGGGCTCACCATAGCCCGTGCTACTTGCAACTTTTGTTGTAAGTAGCTGAATCTAAAACATCATCATCAGAACCCTAAGTGCTTTGTCGTACCTTGTTGAACTAAAGTGTTGGAACCAGTGGCAAGCATTGTAATACGTACTGCCTACACTGTTTCTAGTACAAACACTGGCATATGTAAGTACTTATCCTGACTGTTTGGCTTTCCTCCTACAATTAACGGTAGATGTAATTGTTGCTACCCATATTTATGCAAATACCGGCGCTTGTGCTATTTCTCCTGCTGTAATTGGTACTTGTAATCAATACTTCCCCGGCTTCTGCTGTTCCCTTCAATTGTTATGGCTTGTGCACTATATCATTACCACTTCCGTATGCCTATTTATGTTGGAAATACCAAGCCAAAATGCGCGCATTCAGGACACAAAAATTGTCTTCATTAACAGTTTAAAAATAGCCTGTCCCACAATGCCAGTTGGGTGACAGTCCTCCATATGCAAGTGTCTCTACCACCACCTCCTTTCCCTTCTCTCCATTCCTCCCTCCTCTATTTCCATCCGGTGAGGGAGGTAGACAAGGGATCCATAGTCCCTGCTGAGTTAGCAGCAGAGAGGGGCAGACAAGCTTATTTGCCTCTGCCCTCGGCTGGAACCTCGTATTGAATATGGATCCCCTGTCTGTCTCCCTCCCTACTTTTCTGTAAGATAGAGCTCCAGCAGGATAACCGCTCTTGGCTTACAGTTTCATAAGGAACACCAACACAGTTCCTAATGAACCCTTTTAGATTAAGAGATTTAGATTTAGTTTTAGATTAAGAGACAATGAGAAAAAGAGAATGAAAGAGTTGGAGAGGAACGGGGAGAGAAGGGTATTTGAGAGGAGGGAAGAGTCAGTAGACGTTAATACTAACCCAAGTGTTGCAGAAGGAAGGTTTAAGGAAGTCAAGGCACCCCCACAACCTCTCGTTCCCACGCTACCAACAATGCCACAGATGCCGTCGTGGCCAGGCAGAGGGGCAGCTTGGTGAGAAAGAATGGACTCTCTACAGTCTCCTCCACCATTCTTTAATGCAGGTACCATGATTCGAGCTTTCCTGAAGAACTCCATTTTCTACGGGGGTCGGTATCGGCTATATTACCCAAGATGTGAATTATAATCCAATATAACATAATTATAAGTGGACGTAAGCCTTGTTTACGTCCACTTTTAATCACATATGTCTTTACATCAGCCTCACTTCAATTATTATTTGAATATATCATTTATTATTTGCCTTCCTTTTTACCGTTACGCTTAGCAGGTTTCAACGGACCTTTGATCTTGAGAAAGAAAGGGAGAGAGAGAGAACGGCGAGAGATAGAGACGATGCGACAAACACAGGAATGTAGCGGTAAGAATGTAGACATACAGGGTGGTGTAGGCCACACTACACGGCAGGACGAGGAAGTTGGCAGTAACCTACACCTTCCACGAGGCTCAATAACCATACAAGTCTTTAACAACGACTAACACAAGACCCCTTAGATAGCTAATAACACAACTGATTAAAAATTGCAGGGTGAACTCCAAATTTATGAGAGCTGGAATCCACACTAAAAGAATATGAGAGAGAGAGAGAGAGAGAGAGAGAGAGAGAGAGAGAGAGAGAGAAGAGGGAGGAGGCGTCAGTAATACATGTAGCAAGAGTGACATTAGCGATCACTCATCACAACATGAGTTACCTTCCTGCTCCTACCCGCACCGAGCCAAGATTGGCTACGGTGATGATGCTGATGCTTACCCGTCTATCACGCCCAAGAGAGGCAGCATCCTCATCCCGTGACGACTCACCAGCTCCCGTAACCAGAGCTTGACAACCCCACACACAAGACACCACATCAACGCGAGGGGCGTGTCTGCTATTGCACGCACACACACCTTGCAACTTCCCTCCTTGGAAGACATACTGGCCCTTATGTTGCATTACCCTTACTGTTGTCTCTTCAACAGACAAGCATTATGTTCTGGGGTAAATACTACCCTGAATACCCCAACTGGTTTTCTATTCCCAAGACCAAAGTGTTCGTGTATTTACCTGTTACAAACAGGGTATTTGTAAATATTTACTAATTTAGACAATGATAATATTCCACACGTTGCTAACAATGCTATTAATCTATCGAACACATTGCTTTTGCTTTAGAGTCTTTAGTTCTGGTTTAATTTCTAGGTCCTAACAGATTCTTCGGTAGTTAAATCAGACATAAACACAAAGCCAGGCAAATACAAATACAACTAGGTGAATATACAGAGCCAGTCATACACATGGAGCCAGACAACACACACATGGAGCCAGACAGCACACACATGGAGCCAGACAACACACACATGGAACCAGACAGCACATCGAAGCCATCATATTCTTTGGTTTCGTCTCTTGTACTTCAAAACCTCATCCCACACCATCTTAACGGGCTGTCACCGTTGTCTAGTGACAACGGACCTTCCCCGTCCCTTCTCCCGTCCAACAGGAAGCCTTAGCGAGAGGCCAGGCGGATTACTTGAGTAAACACAATCAACGTGACTCCACTCGACCCCGTCACTCCACCTACCATCATGCTAATTCACCTTAATCACCTGTAATAATCCTACCAAACGACACTTTCCAAGCCTGGATTTAATTGGGAGCGGAACGAACCACCTACATCAAGACCGCGCGGTATCCCGCTGATCACCATTTGGTCACCACTTGGTCCGGGAGACATCTCCCGTCACGCAGGGTGCAGTTGCGCCTCCACAGATCTCCAGTATCATCTTTTGATACTGGTAATGGCTCGAAAGGGCCACCACTTACGGGCTATTCATGCCCGTGCCACCTCTTGGGTGGCTTAATCTTCATCAATCAATCAATTCCCGCTAATACACTTGGTGCAAACGCTAATAAAAGAACAATGGGAAATGCTCTGGGCGATAACACCCAATCACTTGGACTGAACGGTAGAGCGACGGTCTCGCTTCATGCAGGTCGGCGTTCAATCCCCGACTGTCTAAGTGGTTGGGGGCACCATTCCTTTCTCCCGTCTCATCCCAAATCCTTATCATGACCCCTTCCCAGTGCTATATAGTCGTAATGGCTTGGCGCTTCTCGTGATTTATTTTTTTCTGGGCGATAACAAATTTCTAACTAGAAGCCAGTCTAGTGATAGAGACCCATAGACCAGACTAGCGTGGTATAGGCGCCAGCAGCTGAGATAGAAGCGTATTGTAGTACACTCCTACCTTTGTTATTCACTTTATGGTTACTCCTCAACAATCAGAACAGCTGAGTCGGAAACAATCCGGACAGTTGAGGTGGAAACAATCAGGATGGAGGTGGAAACAATCAGGATAACTGAGGTGGGAAGAATGAGGATGGAGGTGGAAACAATCAGGATGACTGAGGTGGGAACAATCAGGATGGAGGTGGAAACAATCCGGATGACTGAGGTGGGAACAATCAGGATGGAGGTGGAAACAATTCGGACAGTTGAGGTGGGAACAATCAGGACGGAGGTGGAAACAATCAGGATGACAGGTGGGAACAATCTGGAGGACAGAGCTGCGGGGACCTTGGCGAGTAACCTCATCAAATCTCCAACTACTTGCTCCAGCAATATTGGTACTGTACTTTAATATTGTTAGCTGAAGGATGATGCCTGCCTCATGTTGAGAGCTCACTGGAGTTATCTTAGCTTATCTATAGGGAGCCGGTCGGCCGAGCGGACAGCACGCTGGACTTGTGATCCTGTGGTCCTGGGTTCGATCCCAGGACCACAGCGAGAAACAATGGGCAGAGTTTCTTTCACCCTATGCCCCTGTTACCTAGCAGTAAAATAGGTACCTGGGTGTTAGTCAGCTGTCACGGGCTGCTTCCTGGGGGTGGAGGCCTGGTCGAGGACCGGGCCGCGGGGACACTAAAGCCCCGAAATCATCTCAAGATAACCTCAAGATGACAGGTACAAAATCCCATTAAAACTAATTGGACACAGTGGAACATAAATGTGGTCATTTACCCCAGGCCAAGGAGAGCTGAAGAAACAAATAACATTATAAAAGCCATATAGAAAACTGTTTAAATTATTATTATTGTTGTAGGTAATGATCAACTAATTGGCATAATATAATAATAATTTTAATCACACAGAAATCACATTAACGTGATGTATATCAATGAGAAAATCCACTGGGACTATAGGTAGAATATGCGACTGGCAATGCTGGGGTCATTGGTTCGAAACCACCTATAATCCCAGTGGAATTTCTCAATAATTATAATAATAATTAGTATTTATACAATACACACTGGAATATATTACAGTGGCTTGTTAGTAGGGACATATATTATATAGTGTATAAAGTCACTAACACCACTCTTACTAGCACAACAATCAACACTGCCCAGGGTAAATGCCAAGCCACATTGCTGCAATTAACAATTCAGCTGGGAAAAAAATCATCAAGAACGTTGGGAGGACCTTTGACAAGCCCCCGACTTCCTGTCTCCGTCGAGGCCACTAGAGATGGTGGCCCTCAGGTAAACCCAGCTAATCACCTCATCACCCTCCCATGCCCTTGAATCATTTACTTTTCGTTCTTCATCGAATACCAAAATGGACTCACCAGTCGAGCCTGGCCTCAGGCCGGGCTTGGGGAGTAGAACACCCAGAACCCCATCAAGCAGGACATGTACTGCGCATAAACACAGGTCAATATATCTCCCGAGGCATGGCAACCATATTCACCGCAACACACACAAGGTATGCAGGCGACGAGTCACAATAACGTGGCTAAAGTATGTTGACCAGACCACACACTAGAAGGTGAAGGGACGACGACGTTTCGGTCCGTCCTGGTCCATTCTCAAGTCGATTGTCGATCTCAAGTCGATCTCAAGTCAAGTCAATGTTATTTCCAGACACAATCGACTTGAGAATGGTTCAGGACGGACCGAAACGTCGTCGTCCCTTCACCTTCTAGTGTGTGGTCTAGTCTACACAAGGTATGCTCCATACACGGACCTCCGGTATGGTACAACCAAGGCACTTCTCGACACTATACTTCCCCTGACATAGTCTAGGGTAGCTCCATAAGTACACAAATACCTAAATATGCTAATTAAAAAGAGGCATAACTGCAGTGGGTCTGGTCAGCAGACACATTCTAACCTGACGCACCACAATGTTATTTCCAGACACTAAGGGAAGCTTTGCGTCTTATTTTGTTTTAAATCCAAAAATATACATGACACAAGATGGATATCACACGCTTCTGGTGCAACACATTTACTAATATATATATATATATATATATATATATATATATATATATATATATATATATATATATATATATATATATATATATATATATATATATATATATTAACCTTCAATCTTCATAGTGTAAACAGGAGTCCAAATCCGGGTTTCGCTGCCATTTTCCGTGGGTGGTAGCGGCCACATTGCTCGTCTCGGTGCGTTCCTTCATATTCTTATCGACTAAAGGCACTTGTTTACTCCTGGCTAATAATGACTCCCCCCCCCCCCCCCGGCCATTTACTACTCTCGCCGGCCTCCATTAACACGCCTTAATCCCTAAATTTGCATAAATTCCATATATGACTTGCGAGTTTTCACCTTCTTACAAACGTTTGCAGCCTTTCCAAACATAATTACGTTCCCCGCGTGCCCGAGGATTAAAGCGGCCGCTTGGAGTCCTTGCAGATCAGGAGGGCAAGGCTTTACCTGGGGATTACCTGGTGAGAGTTTCACGAGTTGTTTACTTTCACGGGATTGAGGGGGAGCCAAAACTTCCTGGTAGACTGTTTGGCTTGCCAAAGCTCTTGTGTGTTCCGGTAAAAGAACAAAACCACAAATGGGGACCACATGAGTTATGATCCCGATGTGCAAGATACTCGAGAGAATAGACGAGATGAAGAGAACCAATCCTCCGAAATAGAATGACTGGCACAGGTGGAAGTTAGAAACAAATACAGCGAGGATGGTACTTCAACACGCATCCACTACACATAAGGGGCATAACTGGCAGACCCCTCACAGTGTTCAAGAGAGAACCTTCCACTACACATAAGGGGCATAACTGGCCGACCCCTCACAGTGTTCAAGAGAGAACTGGATAAGTACTTCAAAAGAATACCTGATCAACCAGGCTGTGACTCATACGTCAGGCTGCGAGCAGCCGCGTCCAACAGCCTGGTTGATCAGTCCAGCAACCAGGGGCCAGATTCACGAAAGCACTTACGCAAGCACTTACGAACCTGTACATCTTTTGTCAATCTTTGGCGGCTTTGTTTCCAATTATTAAACAGTTAATGAGTTTCGAAGCACCAGGAGGCTGTTTATAACAATAACAACAGTTGAATGGCAAGTTTTCATGCTTGTAAACGGATTAATAAATGTAACCAAAGCCGTCAAAGATTGAGGAAAGATGTACACGTTCGTAAGTGCTTGCGTAACTGTTTCGTGAATCTGGCCCCAGGAGGCCTGGTCGACGACCGGGCCGCGGGGACGCTAAGTCCACGGAAGCACCTCAAGGTAACCTCAAGGTATGACACCGAATGTTGGTAGCTCCACTCACAGCTTGTGGAGGAGGTACTAGTACAATAGAATGTTGGATGGACTAGAATGATAGAACAATAGAACTAGAATGTTGGATGGAATAAATGTCTCGAATGCGGATATTCAACAGGTGGGGGAACACGAGCCACACCTCACTTCTTAGTAAACTGTACGAGAAATATAAAGAATACATAGAGTATAAAGTATAAAGTATAATACATAGAAGTATAAAGGATACATCTTAAGCTTTTTCCCGGATGTAAACTTGCTAAAATATTAGAATTAAAAATTAAAAATTACAATAATCAATAAAAATATAACAATAAATTCTACAGGTATTGTGAGAGGTTACAGGTATTGTGAGAGGTTACAGGTGTTGTGAGAGGTTACAGGTGTTGTGAGAGGTTACAGGTGTTGTGAGAGGTTACAGGTGTTGTGAGAGGTTACAGGTGTTGCGAGAGGTTACAGGTATTGTGAGAGGTTACAGGTGTTGTGAGAGGTTACAGGTGTTGTGAGAGGTTACAGGTGTTGTGAGAGGTCACAGATATTGTGAGAGGTTACAGGTGTTGTGAGAGGTTACAGGTGATGTGAGAGGTTACAGGTGTTGTGAGAGGTTACAGGTGTTGTGAGAGGTTACAGGTATTGTGAGAGGTTACAGGTATTGTGAGAGGTTACAGGTGTTGTGAGAGGTTACAGGTGTTGTGAGAGGTTACAGGTGTTGTGAGAGGTTACAGGTGTTGTGAGAGGTTACAGGTGTTGTGAAAGGTTACAGGTGTTGTGAGAGGTTACAGGTGTTGTGAGAGGTTACAGGTGTTGTGAGAGGTTACAGGTGTTGTGAGAGGTTACAGGTGTTGTGAGAGGTTACAGGTGATGTGAGAGGTTACAGGTGTTGTGAGAGGTTACAGGTGTTGTGAGAGGTTACAGGTGATGTGAGAGGTTACAGGTGTTGTGAGAGGTTACAGGTGTTGTGAGAGGTTACAGGTGTTGTGAGAGGTTACAGGTGATGTGAGAGGTTACAGGTGTTGTGAGAGGTTACAGGTGTTGTGAGAGGTTACAGGTGCTGTGAGAGGTTACAGGTATTGTGAGAGGTTACAGGTATTGTGAGAGGTTACAGGTATTGTGAGAGGTTACAGGTGTTGTGAGAGGTTACAGGTGTTGTGAAAAGTTACAAGTATTGTGAGAGGTTACAGGAATGTTACAGGGGTGGGGGTGTTGTGAGAGTGGCGACGAGGCTGGGGGGTGGAGCCAGGCGTCCAAGTGTATGGTGGCAGGTAATGCATTCATTAACACAGATACCGCATGACTGACAGTCTGATTTGGGAGGCTCACACACACACACACACACACACACACACACACACACACACACACACACACACACACACACACACACACACACAAGTAAGCACTAGCAAAATTATTAAACATTATTTCTAACAATGACATTTAAAACGCGCTTAATAATAATAACCAGAAGTGTGAGTAGTGAGAACTGAGTGTCAATGTAGCCTTGTAGGGCCGACCTAACCAGAGTGTAGAGCAACACTCCCCCCGTCCAGCTAGTGTGGACCACGTACAGACCTTACTTATGGCCCCCAACACTCAATATAGCCTCTATTATCCTCTGGTATCATAAGCTGTACACTGCCTCAACTTATTTAGGGAGCCGGTCGGCCGAGCGGATAGCACGCTGGACTTGTGATCCTGTGGTCCCGGGTTCGATCCCATGCGCCGGCGAGAAACATTGGGCGGAGTTTTTTTTCACCCTATGCCCCTGTTATCTAGCAGTAAATAGGTACCTGGGTGTTAGGCAGCTGTCATGGGCTGCTTCCTGGGGGGTGGAGGCCTGGTCGAAGACCGGGCCGCGGGGACACTAAAGCCCCGAAATCATCTCAAGATGGCCCTCTACATATTGCAAAAAGGGTGTCATGGTCCCCAATTTGGGAACCAGTTCCCTAGACTAATTCACCAATCGCAGCATCCAACACAACTTGACCTTAATGAGGACTAAGCCAAGAAAAGGCATTAACAAATGGCTTTTCTTCCGTATAATTATGCACTAATTGGCATTTACATAAGAACATAAGAACAAAGGTAACTGCAGAAGGCCTATTGGCCCATACGAGGCAGCTCCTATTAACTCTAAAACTCTATCTCTAGCTCCTATTAACTCTAAAACTCTATCTCTAGCTCCTATTAACTCTAAAACTCTATTATCTGACCCTTCTATAATAACACACATTAAAATTAAGGAGGGGACCTTTTCTAAGAGAGCAACTCCCTCTCCACCTCGACGCTACAAGGAAATGGGAGGGTAGAAATAGCCTAAGCTGCTATATCCCTCTGACATTTATTCTATTGTCTCAATAAACGTACTTGAACCAGGAGATGGTCGACTTTCCGTACTTTATAATACGTGCCGGGGAACCTTTGGGTCTTACGGGCTCACCATAGCCCGTGCTACATGGTCACTTCGTTCTGAGCAGCTAAATCTAAAACAACAAACTCCGGGATCTTCATATGCCCGGGAAATATTTTCCAATGAGGGTTATCTTGAGGTTATCTTGAGATGATTTCGGGACTTTTTAGTATCATCCCCGCGGCCCGGTCCTCGATCAGGCCTCCACCCCCAGGAATCAGCCCGTGACAGCTGACTAACACCCAGGTACCTATTTTACTGCTAGGTAACAGGGGCATAGAGTGAAAGAAACTCTGCCCATTGTTTCTCGCCGGCGCCTGGAATCGAACCCCGAACCACAGGATCACAAGCCCAGCGTGCTGTCCGCTCGGCCGACCAGCTCCCTAGGTTATCGAGCAAGAGCACCAGGGAAAAAATCTGGTGTAGTCTCAAATGACTTAAATATTAGTGTGCTCGTGTTGCGTAATAATGATGGTGGTGCTGCGCTTGAGATCCGTCTCGCTATTTTGGTAATTAGAACCACTAAGGAGATATTAAAAAGAACAATATTAAACTAGGACGTGTTTGGTGAGGTTCTGTTTAATTTGGTTACGCTCGATCTTTTAAAGTAGGTTAGTCTGGGTATGTATGTTTGCGTTAGCTGCATAGACTAGATTGGTTAGGTTAGATTAGATTCTTCCAGTGGGTTAGAGGCTACGTAGACCAAGCTTAAATACGGTATTGCCCACACTTTAGCCTTCACTCGTGGAAGAGTGGTCCCTCTTACAACCTCCACTCGTAGAAGAGTGGTCCCTCTTACAGCCTCCACTCATAGATTAAGAGGCATCATACACGTGGAGGAAGACGAGGAGCATCGAACCAGCTATCAGAGGTTTGAATAAACCCAATATCAAGCCAGGCGATGTGAGCGAACAGGCAGCATCCAATCTTGAGTGAGAGCACCAGCCGAGCGGGAGTCGAACGGAGGTGGCGCCTCCTGTCGCCGTGGCCCACTGACCCCCAACCTCCCCTAATATCCCAAGGCACCTACTAACCTCCCCCGTCCCTTCCTCACTAACCAATTTCCACTATTTTATCCCACACAAATTACAGATTTCTCGATCCCCAGTCTTGGAATTAACGTCTAGGCTCCTCTTCCGGAGGTTCCTGTAATGTAGCCGACAAACATTAAGCGGATGTAATTTTGCCTTAAACACTGATATTTACAACACGATTAACTTTCTGGCCGAAATACGAATCATTAAATCCCAAGCTACCGCGACATACTCTTATTAAACACAGTAATGTCTGTGTTTCATCTATCAATACAAAAATATATTCATTTATCTATCCATCTATTTATCCCCCCAAAATTATATTTATAAACAACTCCACGTAAAGCACACAACACATTTCACACGACTCCTTGAAAATGGCCCGGGGAGGGGGGGGGGGTGTTCATAATTGCTAATATTTCTTAAAACACTTAACGTAGGCCTACCCTGATCAGCCTATGCCCGTCCTGTACCCACCAGACCGTTACCCTGCAATTTTGAGTGAGGCTAGCCCAAAGCAGACACACATCTGGTCAAGCAACAGCCTGGTGGACCAAACTCTCACAAGTCAAGCCTGGCCTCGGGTCGAGCTTGGGGAGTAGAAGAACTCCCAGAACCCCATCAACCAGGTATCAACCAGGTAACACACACACACACACACACACACACACACATACGAATACGAATAATTAAATCACAAGCTACAGCGACATACTCTTATTAAACACAGTAATGTGTGTGTTGATACCAGTTGATTGACGGTTCAGAGGCGGGACCAAAGAGCCAGAGCTCAACCCCCGCAAGCACAATTATGTGAGTACAATTAGGTAAGTACACACACACACAATAGGTGAGTACACTGTACACCAGTACACTTGCAGGTACTCAGGGCCTGAGTCACGTGCCTCACCGACACCTCTACGGTCGACTCACCGTCATTGGCAATATTTATGCAAATTACCCACAGTAAAATATTTAACGGCTCGTTGTCAAACGACACTTTTTATGATGTTTACAAGAAATATATTCTAATTAATGCCTTTATGTTCATTAATTATTAACACTTTACCATTGTGTATGAAATTTAATTATTTAATGTCTTATACTCAAAATAGAACTCGAAACAATGGATATAAATTAGACTTTTTATATTCAGTAAAGATTTGGGTAGATACTATATATATATCCACCCAAATTCACTCCTATATATAACCTACGCCTGAAACAATCCAGCGATCCCACATCTATTATCTTCCCTGATCCTTTGTTAACAAATCAACAATCGTTTCCAAACCATTATTTATTCAAGTCTTTCCTGAATCTAAATGTAACCATTTAGAGTATGACAAGGTGATCGAGTAGCATACCTGAGTATACTACTCGATCACCTTGTCATACTCTAATCTAATCTCTTGGGGCAGTACAGCTGAACCAACAAATCTCTGTACAAATGTATGGTTCATCAACAAACTGAACTTACTTGTTGACCAGACCACACACTAGAAGGTGAAGGGACGACGACGTTTCGGTCCGTCCTGGACCGAAATCGACTTGAGAATGAGAGTTGACTTGAGAATGACTTGAGAATGGTCCAGGACGGACCGAAACGTCGTCGTCCCTTCACCTTCTAGTGTGTGGTGTGGTCACCATTCTTCAGCCACGTTATTGTGACTCCTCGCCTGCATATGAACTTACTTGTCCTCTGTTGGTGAGACATTGTGGGTGGTGCAGGTCTCCTCCCCCAGCGTAGCGAGTGAACTGCGGTGACCCCAGGGTCAGGTCACACATCTGGTCTTTGAGAGTGACCACTTCATGGTGTGGTCCACCTCAGGCCAGAGAAGAGGCAGCATCAACCATCCCAGTGGTTGACAACTTGCTGTGATTCTCACCACTAAACACCGGGTAAATCTTGCATAAACACTACACAGGAATAACTATATCTTCTTGTAACAAAACACTTAACACTTGTATAGCGAAATAAAGGTATCACACAACGTTCCTGTGTTTCACTAGTGATACAAAAATATATATATATATATACCAGGGGGTTCCACAAGGCCGCTAGTGCTAGAGTACAGTTGTTGTTGTTAAAGATTCGCTACCTGGAACAAGAAGTTCTAAGTAGCACGGGCTATGGTGAGCCCGTAGAGAGTACAGACCTGTGACTACCATCTACACACAACACAATATCACTAAAAGTACTGGAAGTTCCGCTACAGCACCACGAGGTTAAGTATCACATTTTCTCAATACATCACAGTATAGCCTACACACTGAAAATAAAAATACAATTACATATAGTGTCGGTGTATGACAAATACAACCGCGGTATTGCTAGATGGGCGCCACTAGTGTGTATCATTCTGGAAACAACACTGTATTGTTGAGCATTTCTTAATTGCACAATGATTGTTCGAGGAAATATTGAAGCCATGCGATGGGTTCGAATCCGCACCGATGAAGGACATAGACTCTTATGGCCTTTACGGTGGCACCAGCCTCCGCGAAGGATGCCGTCTCCATCCTTCCTACTGCAACAATCTCCAGTTACTACTCTACACTACATTGATTGTAACCCATGATATATATATATGTGCTTCAGCCTACAGTTTAGACCTATTGTCTTATGTATGACCCTCTGTCCTGCGTGACAGTGAATACCAGCATTATCCTCACTTTAATAAGACTATCAAAATCCTCAGATTAGGCAAAATTGTAATTAATTTTGTCAATAAAGATGTTAATAATAATAATGGCTCCCTCGTCCGCCTCCCCCGCCCACCACCACACGCCCACCACGCCCCAGGGTCAGGTCAGAAGGGTGCCACATAAACTTCTCAGGTTCAAAGGTTGCGCAGCGAATGATCATTTCCTTCGTGTTAAACAAGTACAGTACCCGCACCGCCGCGTTCTCCACCACCTCTTCAGCGGTGACTTAACTACCGGGGGGAAAAGTAACACTTAAATTGGAGGCACTAAAGATAGGTCAAGTTGGGAGCGGTGCGTGCTGGGTTGCCAAGCCCCACACAACAATAACAAGACGACAAGGACACCCAGGATAACAGGATAACACCCAACAACAGGATAACAGGATAACACCAAGGACACCCAGGATAACATATTTAGTATTAGCTGAAGGATAACTCTGCCATTAAGGCTGATCAACCAGGCTGTGACTCATACGTCAGGCTGCGAGCAGCCGCGTCCAACAGCCTGGTTGATCAGTCCGGCAACAAGGAAGCCTGGTCGACGACCGGGCCGCGGGGACGCTAAGCCCCGGAAGCACCTCAAGGTAACCTCAAGGTAAGGCCAGCAACGATCATCAGATCACTGTGTGTGAGGGAGCAAGCGGCAGATATGGATGGGGGATTTATACTGTACAGTGAATAATGGATTTACTAACGTCATTAGATACACCGGCATTCATGTTGCCACCAGCACCAAGGGCTGCTCAGCGCTCCCTCTAAACATAGGCGGCATGATTGGCTGACCTATCACGGTGTTCAAGAGAACTTGATTACCAACACCAAAGGATACCGGGTCAACTGGGCTGTGATACGTCATACTGCGAGCAGCTGCGTCTAACAGCCTACTTGACCAAACCATCAATCCGGAGGCCTAGTGAGAGACCGGGTCGCGGGGACGTAGCACCCAGAACTAGTCACGAGGCATCTCACAGGATGCTTTGTCACACAGAAGAATGACATTTGTAAACACCAAAATGGGTAAGAAATGACAGAGGTACAGCGCGTCATACCAGCTGTGTCTAATGACTGGACATCCAGCGATAGGCCATACAGTGTTGTAAAGTGTAACCCAATTCCTTTCTACAGAGTTTACACGTAAACTGCTCTGGACTGAAGTTGCCTTTAGCCGTCGGTAGCCTTAACTGATTCTAATAATTACTATATCAATTTGTCAGGCGATCCTTTGAGTGTTTGGGATTTCTCTATTAGGCCTAATGCAGTTTAATCTTTGTTACAACCTGATGCAGCTGTTTTGCCTGTGCCATATTGTGTTTACATGAGATGATGTGCATGCGAAATTTATTTTAAACCTAGAAAATCTTTGGAGCAAGACGGTGGGATCGAACCAGCGTCCTCCTCCAGAGATTTCCTATAGATATGTCACGTTATTGTGCCTTCATTGTGGAAACTTTGAATCCTTTATCCTGGGCAGAGAGCAAGTTTGTTTTTTGTTTTTTTTTAAATTTTGCCCCGAGGGGCGAGTTTATTGGGCAGCGCCACTCATCTTGTGAGTGGACATACCGCCATAGCAGCATGTACAACACTCCCCAATAGGAAGAAAACTTGTTGGGTTGTTCATCGTGTATAGCCAGGTGTACACGCGTACAACCACGGCCAACACACCAGTAGCAAGACCAACCCGGGTTCAGCAGTAATAACAATCAACATGGATGGGGAAAATGGGCCGGGAGCTATAACAATCGTTAGAGAAACAAAGACTAAACCATTAACAACAACACGAACATAAAGACGAGAGCCAGAGTGAGAGGAGAGCAGCGAGTCCAGACGAGGACCTGAACGAGGACAACCCATCCCCCCCCCCCCCTGACCACCTCCAGCCCTCATGCCACACCACATTCACCACACCTCAACACCCATAACCACCCCTATACTGCCGCAAAAATAATCCCCCGCTAAAGTTTACACGGAGCAGGGGCGGTTGGTCCCCGCTGCCCTCATGAGTCTGGCACCTCACACCCTCTCCTCCTGCTCCTCCTCCTCTCATCTTGCACCCTCCCCCCCCCCCACCAACCACCCTTTCCACCTCCTCCTCTCTGACCACCGTGCCACCTCAAGATGAGAGCGATGCCAAGTGGCACTGTGCATATTAACAAGTCATTGGCAGCTGCGGCCCAGACCGCCATACTAGAGCATCTCACAGTTCATATTGTGTGAAGGTGCAGCCCGGGATGACAGCAAGAGTGCCAGTCTGACGACCACAGTAGTGCCACAACCCTCCCGAGACGGGGAACTGTCCTGGCTCGCCACACCACACACGCTGACTCACACTGACGGCTTCTCATGTTTCTCCTGATTATTATTGGCTACATTAGTGGGCTGGCCGAATGGGGCTCTACGATGAAGATATCAGTCAGCACCGCCAGCCTCCCCCTCTGGTAGCTGGCATCACTCAAGGTGCACCTGCAATCATCCATGCAACCTGGCAAGACTTGCAAGGATCATAGCCTCCCGCAACATCACATTACGTCTCGTGTGCTGGTATATGCCAGTGAAAAAATAAAAACATTATGAAGTGATTAACTTTGAATATAAATTCGAGTTTACCTGAAAGTGATGAAATCAGTTTCTAAGCTGCCGATCTCATTATAACCTATGGGGCTATTATTATCTCATACACCTTCTACTACCGATTCTCTTACTACTACTACTACTACTATTGAGTAAATTAGTAGGAGTATTGAGAAGGATTCGAACCCGCTTACTTGGTATTCCCAAGCTATTCCTACTGGTTTTCTCAATGATACATCATTAATACTGGTTCGGTAACAGGGTTGTTGATTTGTGGAACCAATTGCCGCGTAACGTGGTGGAGGTGGGATCCCTCGATTGTTTCAAGCGCGGGTTGGACATGAATATGAGTGGGATTGGGTGGTTATAGATAGGAGCTGCCTCGTATGGGCCAATAGGCCTTCTGCAGTTGCCTTTGTTCTTATGTTCTAATGTGATTTCATATTGCACTACTACTATGTTGTTGTTAAAGATTTAGCTACTCAGGACGAAGTGTCCATGTAGCACGGGCTATGGTGAGCCCGTAACACTACTGCTATTCTCTATAGTACTGCTATACTACTTCTGCTGACTCCCCTCACTAGTATACTAAATGCCGCTTCATCTGTACAGGAATGAACCCGAAGCGTGTCGTGCGTACTAATATAAGTCTCATATTTTTACGCAATGTTTTAAGGGGCTGAATGATCGTGTTGGTGAATATATTGCTCAATATACAGACTTTAACAGTCTAGATTTTCAATATATAACTGAGAATTGTTTACAGCTGGGCACGTGTTGAAGGCAGCCTTAGATGTGGTGCAGATGGCGGCGTTATCCTGTCATGTTCAGGACTAAAGTACACCTCAGTTATGAACACACCCCAAGCTCTCACAAATGAAGGGCCGGGCTTGGGGAGTAGGGGCCAGATTCACGAAGCAGTTACGCAAGCACTTACGAACCTGTACATCTTTTCTCAATTTTTGGCGGCTTTGTTTACAATTATTAAATAGTTAATGAGCTTCAAAGCACTATGAGGCTGTTTATAACAATAATAACAGTTGATTGAGAAGTTTTCATGCTTGTAAACTGTTTAATAAATGTAACCAAAGCCGTCAAAGTTTGAGGAAAGATGTACACGTTCGTAAGTACTTGCGTAACTGCTTCGTGAATCTGGCCCTAGAACTCTCACAACTCCATTCAGGTATGACCAAGGTATGTGTCAGATCGGTTTAACCCGAGATATGTACTTATCTAATTGTGCTTGCGGAGGTTAACCTACTTTTCAGTCCCTCCTCTCAACAATCAATCAACTGGAACACAGGTTAACAAACTAATAGGTTGTATGATGTTGTTGTTAAAGATTTAGCTACTCAGGATGAAGTGTCCATGCAGCACGGGCTATGGTGAGCCCGTAAAGGTTGTATATCTACATTTCAAATTATACATGGCGTCTGCCTCCACCACCTCACTACTCTGACACTAACGAAAATATATACAACGTGTCTGTGACTCATTTGGTTTACGGGCTATTCATGCCCGTGCCACCTCCTGGGTGGCTTAATCTTCATCAATCAATCAACTCATTTGGCCACTGCGTGACGGGGGAGACGTCTCCCGTCACGCAGGGTGCAGTCGCACCTCCACATATCTCCAGTATCATCTATTGATACTGGTAATGGCTCAAAAGGGCCACCACTTACGGGCTATTCATGCCCGTGCCACCTTTTGGGTGGCTTAATCTTCATCAATCAATCAACTCATTTGGGCACTTGGTTTCCAACAGTGTTCCATGTTACTGTGCCAGTGTTGGGAGTGTAGCGACGGATGCCTGTTACCTAGCAGTAAAATAGGTACCTGGGAGTTAGTCAGCTGTCACGGGCTGCTTCCTGGGGGTGGAGGCCTGGTCGAGGACCGGGCCGCGGGGACACTAAAAAGCCCCGAAATCATCTCAAGATAACCTCAAGATGGTGTGGCCGGGAGTGCCGTCTGGGAGTGCCTCGCAACTGCTGCCTCTAGTCGCAAAACAAATACCTGTCATCTTGAGGTTATCTTGAGATGATTTCGGGGCTTTAGTGTCCCCGCGGCCCGGTCCTCGACCAGGCCTCCACCCCCAGGAAGCAGCCCGTGACAGCTGACTAACTCCCAGGTATCTATGTACTGCTAGGTAACAGGGGCATCAGGGTGAAAGAAACTCTGCCCATTGTTTCTCTCCGGCGCCCGGGATCGAACCCGGGACCACAGGATCACGCGTTCAGTGTTCTGTCCGTTCAGCCACCGGCTCCCTAGAAGGGTTAACAAATTAAATTAACAAGGGGAAAGCAAAGGCAGCAACACAGGATAAATTAACATTACCAGCATAACTCGACCTCGTCCGATCATTTTCTACGAAGATCATCTTTCAAACGTGAACTGTAATCTCATTGGATACAGTATAACTACAGCTATGGCCCGAGTGGGTGATTACGGGCTATTCATGCCCGTGCCACCTCTTGGGTGGCTTAATCTTTATCAATCGAGTGGGTGAGGTCCATACACCAGGCGCGGGGGGTACAATGGTCATCATGTAATGGGGACTGATAGAAGGTTTGATACAGTAAAGAAACTGGTCTAGAAACAAATGTGTTGACTGGTGGAACAAATTATCGAGTAACGTAATAGACGAAGGATCTCTAGATTGTTTCAAGCGCAGGTTAAACATACATAAATACGTTAGAGAGGATATAAATAAGAGCTGGGGCCAATAGTCCTTGTGCGGGACTTCCTTAATGTGTATATTCATATGTAGCCGCTTCATGCTCCACATGCCAGCTGAGGACATCCTAACCTCCTAACAACTGCCTCCACAATGACAAATTCGAGTCCTTACGAGTTTTTAACACGTACTGAACCATTTTGTCAACAAGAAGACATCATGGAGAAGGCAGCTACGCCAAGGAGTAAGCAGCACTTGTAGTGCGCAGAGTCCGCGCAGTCAGCAGCCCTGCGTCATGCCCACATGAATGAACAAGGTGCGGCCGCGCTAAAAATACCTGAGGGGGGGGCGATACGCCCCTACAGGAGAGCCACGGTCTTACCATCACCCAGACGGTAGGTGAGGTAGGTTTTCGCGCACCCTACATTCATATTAATATGACCAGCAATTATCATCAAGACATTATGCAGCGAAGAAAAAAATCTTCAAACTCAAGATAAAAGTTGAGAAGGGACCACCAAGGAGTCAGCAATCCTACCCCCAGCAACTTGCAACAACACGCAAGTTCCGAGCCAAGTGAGCCAGGGAGCGCTAAAATAAATTAGTGCGGAGGGCAAGAGGTGAGAGGGAGGCATCTTGCACACTCTCCTCCCGCAAAGAGCCATGTTTTGTTGCCAGAGACAATAGCCAACAGATACCCGGCCGTACACACACACACACACACACACGCACACACACACACACACACACACACACACACACACACACACACACACACACACACACACACACACACACACACGCACACACACACACACACACACACACACACACGCACACACACACACACACACACACACACACACACACACACGCACACGCACACACACACACACACACACACACACATTGAGTAGTTAACAGGTGGAATGCATTAGGCAGTGATGTGGTGGAGGCAAACTCCATACACAGTTTCAAATGTAGATATGATAGAGGCATATCTATGATAGAGCTCAGGAATCTGTACATTAGTTGATTGACGGTTGAGAGGACGGGATCAAAGAGCCAGAGCTCAACCCCCCGCAAGTACAACTAGGTGAGTACACACACAAGCGCACAGTGTACTCACCTACTCACCTATTTGTGCTTGTGGGGTTGAGCTTTGGCTCTGTGGACTAGTGTGTTGGGAGTGGGGTGAGGGGACATGATTGGACACAATCACAAAGTTGTAGACGCCACCTCTATCTACAACTTTAAGGCCAGATGTGACAATAAATTCGAGCGTGGGAATAGTTAAATTATGACGCGAGAGGTACAAGAAGGCTAGCTAGCAGGCGGACAATAAAGAGCCAGACCTCGCTTAGTCTCAGACAGACAAGGTACATCTAGAGACCTGGTCCAAGACTCGTGCCAGAGATAAGATAGCCAAGCTGCGAAAGCTGGGTAGAGAACTCGACCTAAACGACCCAAGAACCAGACGTAATATCATCCCAACAGTGGGAATCCCACTGAAGGTCACGACAAAGACCTTCACTGCACACAAACTGCTTGATACAAAGGTCATACGCGCGCCGGAGAGGTGAGTGTCACGCACCACAGCGCATATTAAGTGGATATCATAAACCAAACTCATACGAGCCGGCAGTATACCGAGCTTGCCCTTCTCTCGCGCACTCAAGCACCCACACCAACACAAGAGTAACCAACCACCTCCTTCACCGAGAAACACAATTCAGAGACTCTGGTTCACCTCATACCTCTGTTCACCCAGAGGTAAATAAGTACGTAGGAGTCAGACAGCTGTTGTGGGCTACATCCTGGGGAGATGCATTTAACATATAGTAGATATAATAGACAAAATAGGTCGGGAGTCAGTACACTGCATGATTAGAAAACAGATGGACAGAGAAAGACGGAGTCCGAGAGCTAATAGTTGGTTCCTGCAAGCAGAAATAGGTACAGTAGGTACCGTATAGGTACAGTAGGAAATAGGTAAACACAAGCACCTTTTCAGTATCTTACAGTAATATCAACAACCTCTACAGACATGCACATAATGGATAATGACGTCCATCACACAACACACACACACACACATACACATACACACACACACACACACACACACACACACACACACACACACACACACACACACACACACACACACACACACACAACTCCTCCACATAATTACACAACAAAAAAACCTCATCTATCCCCGTTAGGTAAGACTGGGTTAGGAGAGGATAAGTAAGACTGGGATAGGATAGGTCAGGCTGAAGGGGGGTAGAAATAGCCTAAGCTACTCTATCCCTTTGAGTATTTTTTCTTGTCTCAATAAACATACTTGAACTTGAACTTGGATAGGTCAGGCTGGGTTGGACTACGAGGGGCATAGGTTAGGTATGAGTAAAGAGAAGCGACATGGTAAAAGGACATAAAGTTTACTGAGCCTGTAGACCCTCGGCGACACCCCCCCCCCTCACTAGAACTTGGCGACTTACCCGTGAGCCGTGAGTGAGTGAGTGAGTGAGTGAGTGAGTGAGGGAGTGAGTGAGTAAAGGAGGTGGAAGCTAGGCCGTCTCCGGCAAATACTCCAGTGTCAAGATGTGTCACCCCTCACTTACTGAGCACACACTTCACCCTTGATCTCAAGGACGACCATCCATCAGCTGATAGGCACTACACACGCTCAGAGAGAGAGAGAGAGAGAGAGAGAGAGAGAGAGAGAGAGAGAGAGAGAGAGAGAGAGAGAGAGAGAGAGAGAGAGAGATAGAGAGAGAGAGAGAGACTGCCTGAGCATCTGGGACAGAGTAAACTAATTGGAATATAATGTTTAATGAAGGCAAGTTCTATCTGTTACGCTTTGGATAAACTAATATATATATATATATATATATATATATATATATATATATATATATATATATATATATATATATAAATGAAATCACATATAAAAGAGTCAAATAACACTTTAGAGCGAAAAAGCCACGTAAAAGAATAAGGTGTAATGATATCATTTAAACCAGCGGTCAGCAACCGGTGCTCCGCGAGACAATTTTATTTGTGTATTTTATGTAACTGTGTATTTTCTTTAACTGTTATATTTAATGGCATCAAATAGTTTAATTTTAATAACCATCATTTCTTGTTTGGTGGACGACAGGATCCACATTAGTAGTTTACGGGATTTAAAATTATGAATGTGGTGATCTGTGAGGTGGGAAATGTTGGCGACCGCTGGTTGATACCTGGTTGATACCTGGTTGATGGGGTTCTGGGAGTTCTTCTACTCCCCAAGCCCGGCCCGAGGCCTGGCTTGACGCTATTTTAAGAACACAATAAACTCTCACAAGTCAAGCTTGGCCTCGGGCCGGGCTTGGGGAGTAGAAGAACTCCCAGAACCCCATCAACCAGGTATCAACCAGGTAATAATGCAGGTGTCACAGCTGCAGGAAAAGTGACAGTGTGGATACAAGAACCTTTCAAACAAGAGATGCCACACCAATGATGATATTTTTTAAGACACGTGCTCTCTAGAGTGAAATATTGTTGAACATTAACAGCGCCACTTGGGGCCAAAATGTTCACCTGGAGAATGTGCAAAGTTCTTAAACAGCCCGAATCAACTCAATAATACTAACCAATTATTGGGACCGCTTAAAATTTGTAAATCTGTTTTCTCTAGAGAACAGACAAGACACATAATAAGTTACACTAGGAAAATATTAGAGGGACTGGTTCCAAATATGTACAAGGAAATAACTATTCACGAACCCAGTAAGCATGGCAGGATGTGCAAAACAGCCCTGTTGAAAACCAGAGGTGCAATAGGTTGGTTCAGATAATTCTATCACCATCAAAGTGTCAAAACTTTTCAAAACTCTCCCTTTAAACATAACGAGCACAACTAGCTGACGTCTTACGGTGTTCAAAGGAGAACTTGATAAACACCTCCAAAGGATACAAAGGATATCAAACCACCAGCCTCGGAATCACGGAAAGGTAAGGTAAATTACCATGAAGGCAGCGGAGGGGTTTACAGTGCTGCTCCCTGCAACAGTTACACTGACATGACAGATCATAATTCGCACTGACATGAGACAACACACTCGGACAGCGATGCAGAAATTGTGAAGCCAAAGAGTGCAGACAAGGTGATGGAGGGAGTATGAGAGTCATTTGGCCAGCGGTGAACAGAGACCACCAAGAGGCTCAGTATCGGGTGTCTGCGGGTAGCAGAGCTAGAGGTGCTGGAGTGCTCCTGTCACACCTCAGGCGGCCCCAGGACGTGCTCCTGTCCCTCCTCCTTTGTCAAATGTCGTAGACAAACAGGGAGGATGTTTCATACCTCTAGCTGTATTTCCCACTTCTAAAACTTCCCTTCACCTATGCCTCTCCTGCCTCTCTACTCCACCTCCCTCCCCCCCCCCAAAAAAAAAAAACCAGGGAGGCGAGCAACCTTGGGTTAGTCAGTTAAAACACAGTTAACAGCAAATGTCGCCAGTCATGTTCAAAGCTTTACAGCATGTGAACAACGGATCTCCAGGAGGCTGTGGGCTGGTGACAGGATGTGTTGGTGGGCTGTGATGGGCTGTGATGGGCTGTGGTGGGCTGCGGTGGGCTGTGGTGGGCTGTGGTGGGCTGTGGTGAGCTGCAGTGGGCTGTGGTGGGCTGTGGTGGGCTGCGGTGAGCTGTGGTGGGCTGTGATGGGCTGCGGTGAGCTGTGGTGGGCTGCGGTGGGCTGTGGTGGGCTGCGGTGGGCTGTAGTGGGCTGCGGTGGGCTGTAGTGGGCTGTGGTGGGCTGTGGTGGCCGGCGGTGGGCTGCGGTGGGCTGCGGTGGGCTGTGGTGGGAGTATTGGTCATGCCTCGACCGACGGAAATGCTGCCACACGTCTGCCCGCCACCAGTCTCAAGGTCCCACTCAAGTGCGTCAGCAGCGGAATTTCGGCCTTAAAGTAAAACCAAGTTTGTGGGACGCAATATGAGTCTCTGGAAATAGTGAAGTCAGTTGTTGAGAAAGAGAAACAGTATGAGTAACGGTCGCCAGCAACACACACAGTAAGGTGTGTGTGTGTTGAGCTAGAGCTCAACCCCCGCAAGCACAACTAGGTGAGTACAGTCGGCGAACACCTTAACACAGAGACCAAGACACAATAGTGCCTTTACGGGCTATTCATGCCCGTGCCACCTCTCCGGTGGCTTAATTTTTATCAATCAATCAATAGTGACTGAAAACCAACCTGCCCTCATCAACAGAGGCCAAATGCTCGTTACCCCTGTCGCCAAACCCCGTCATTTATGACTGATAACACCTTACACACGTTGATGTGACGACTTATATTGAATTTTGTAACTAGCTCACCAAGATTGTAACTTGCTTAGCTAAATGAATTGTGGGGTTCAGTCCCTGAGCCCATTATGTGCCTCTGTAACCCTTTCCACTACCGCCCACAAGATGGGTATGGGGTGCATAATAAATGAACTAAACTAACTAACTAAACTTACACACGACTCACAAATGATGACGTATTTATTTCTGGCAAGCACTCTTCGTTCACGTTTTTCCTCCAACCGCACTTCTCTAAATGCCTCATTCACGTACTGCAAACACCAATAATGGCCAACACAACCTAACCACCTAACCTAAATTAGGGCCCCTAATTATTCAGCACATTCTAACATGAAAAAGAAGAAGGGTGAAGATTAAGCCACCCAAGAGGTGGCACGGGCATGAATAGCCCGTAAGTGGTGGCCCTTTTGAGTCATTACCAGTATCAAGAGCTGATACTGGAGATCTGTGGAGGTGCGACTGCACCCTGCGTGACACCAAGAGGAGTTGTTGTTGTTGTTGTTTAAGATTCGCTACTCAGAACAATAAGTTCCAGTAGCACGGGCTATGGTGAGCCCGTAAGTGGAGGTTCTAACATGAAATACCATTACAGTATATTCGAGAAAATACCAACATTATGTGGGTGCGTCTGAGGTGACCCAGGACCCTGGTTCGATTCCCGTCCTGCGCCAAAGACTTTCTCATAGATGTATCGCGTTATTGTCATTTCTTTGTGCATTAATGAGAAATTATTGAGGAGGTTCGACGGGATCGAACTTGCAAACCTGGACTAACATTAATAATAATACAGAACAAGCGCACGTGACATGATAGTTGCAAGAGAAGGAAAACATTGTATTACTGTGACCGCTCCTCACAGTAAATAGACGGACCTGAACTTTGTGCCACAACAGACCGGGGCCGAGCTTCACGTACCAACAGACAGGGCCGAGCTTCACGTGCCAACAGACAGGGCCGAGCTTCACGTGCCAACAGACAGGGCCGAGCTTCACGTGCCAACAGACAGGGCCAAGCTTCACGTGCCAACGGACAGGGCCAAGCTTCACGTGCCAACAGACAGGGCCGAGCTTCACGTGCCAACAGACAGGGCCGAGCTTCACGTGCCAACAGACAGGGCCGAGCTTCACGTGCCAACAGACAGGGCCGAGCTTCACGTACCAACAGACAGGGCCGAGCTTCACGTACCAACAGACAGGGCCGAGCTTCACGTACCAACAGACAGGGCCGAGCTTCACGTACCAACAGACAGGGCCGAGCTCCTCGTACCAACAGACAGGGCCGAGCTCCTCGTACCAACAGACAGGGCCGAGCTTCACGTACCAACAGACAGGGCCGAGCTCCTCGTACCAACAGACAGGGCCGAGCTTCACGTACCAACAGACAGGGCCGAGCTCCTCGTACCAACAGACAGGGCCGAGCTTCACGTACCAACAGACAGGGCCGAGCTTCACGTACCAACAGACAGGGCCGAGCAGTGTGAGTGCGTCATGAGATACGTCACCTGCTATTTCCCCCTCTCCCGTCACCCGTAACTTCAACAGGACTGACCTATAGCGCTTGTCAGTGTTCGAGTACATCAAAATGTACACTTCCCTGAAGACACTTCAGAGGAAGTTTTAAGTCATCTGTTAAAATTGCGGCGGAAACTGATTTATTTTTATTCTTGCCGCCGGAGGCGGCTAGTTTATTGTGCACCCCATACTTATCCTGTGAGCGGTAGCGCAATAAGGATTACAGAGGGGCAACAAATCTTTATCAGACCTCAACGGAGAGTATAAATGTGACTTGAAGTATGACTTACTACTGAAGAACGTCATATCCACGCAACCGCACAACCCCACACACACACACATGTCATTACACACACACACACACACACGCACGCACACACACACACACACACACACACACACACACACACACACACACACACACACACACACACACATCAACTAGTGTACAGGAATCTGTACACCAGTTGATTGACAGTTGAGAGGCGGGACCAAAGAGCCAAAGCTCAACCCCCGCAAGCACAAATTGGTGAGTACACACACACACACACACACACACACACACACACACACACACACACACACACACACACATTTAGCCCTCCCTGACCTACCCTCTACACCCCAGTAAACACCCAACCATTACACAATCACTAGCTCAGGCACAGTCGTAGTGCCTGACGCCTCTACTATGTCATACGAATCGAACAATCCTCAATTACACAGTTGAATCACATTAAAAATGCACAATTCCCCGAGCACCACACAATACCCCCGACACAATACAACAGACGAAGAGTGGTTAAACAAACTAATTACTGACATTTACATATTTGACGCACCATAATGACTGAGCAGCCTAATGATCGCTCTAGGTCGCTAGCCGTAAAGCCCAATGCGTACGGTAATGAGATGAAGGACATTACAGTGTTGGATAACAACCTGAAACGCTTGGTGCGGCCTGTGACGAGTCTCAGCGCCATCTATGTTCCGGGTACCCAGTTGAGTGCTTTTTACCCTTCTATTTAATACCGGTTTTTATTATTCTAGTCCTGTGTTGTAGGAGGACCAGAGGTGAAGAGGCACCAGTGAATGGCAGCACAGGGTAGAGAGGCTCTGACAAGGTCGACCGTTGGACGTTGGACGTCTCACGAAGCAGTTACGCAAGTACTTACGAACGTGTACATCTTTCCTCAATCTTTGGCGGCTTTGTTTACATTTATTAAACAGTAAACAAGCATGAAAACTTCCCAATCAACTGTTGTTATTGCTATAAATAGCCTTATGGTGCTTCGGAGCTTGTTTGACGGCTTTGTTTACAATTATTAAAGATTAAGGAAAGATGTACACGTTCGTAAGTACCTGCGTAACTGCTTCGTGAACCTGACCCCTGACTCCCAACTGAATAGACAACGTTCCCAGCTCATCTTTTTGAACACCACCTCCAATCTTTGGAGAGTATTTGCAAAAGAGCTTCATACACGTTCTGTAAACACGGAGACAGTTGCCAATAGAGCCATAACAACTAAGCCTAGCTATGCACAAAACCATACCAGACAATATAACTGTTAAACCTGTTTTTTATTTCTTTAAATGAAGTTTCGCCAAACATGCGACTTTATGCATGTAAATACAATATATACATCCCATCTCCCGGCAAATACAATAATTACAAAAGAAACTACGACTACCCTTAGATATAGAGTATTTATCTGGCGTTATCTCGTGGCCGAATCACTTGTATCAGTATTGTGACAATGTTGATAAAAGCCTAGTCCACCAATTTCCATATTTGAGACCAGCCAAGCGCATCATTTATTAGTATCT
>NC_091183.1:39305645-39398145 GCF_040958095.1 Procambarus clarkii | reverse complement strand
GCTGTTTAATTATCCCACACACACACAGACACACACACACATACACACACACACATACACCAAGCCAGGAGAGACCGTCACTCGAGTGTGTGTACGAAATCAACTACTGTAGGGACATGGGAGTGGCAAGGTAAGAGCTGTAGGGAGGTGATGATTTGGCAGCAAGAAGCAGGCATTACTAGTGCTTCAAATAGCGCACCCGGTGTAATTCTGGTGACGTTTCAACACATGCTGGCGCTACCCCCCGCGACTCTCCCAAGCCACAACCACAGATCACAGCTCAGACAAGAGCGCCATGACACAATCACTATAATGACACTAACTACCCTTCATGCTCCACCAATGACAAAAAATATAAGATGGGTGAATGATCTCAAACTGATCGAATCAAAAATATAGAATGGAACAAGTGATGCAATTTATTTGTAAATTGTTTACAACTATGTTCGTGTGTCGGATAACATAAAACAGCAAAATACTGAAATTATCCCCCAATTAAGTATTATCTATTATCTATTATATATTATCTATTATTATCTATTATCCCCCAATTAAGTTGCCGTGCAATTGTGGAGAAACTTCAAGGTTATGCCGACACACTCAATAACTTATTTCTAGTCTACCTTCTACTTTCTACCTTCAAAACATTTATTAAAGGACAATCAACACAGGTTTACACTCACACACACACTTTGGTTCTGTTGGCAGCAGTAGATGGTGGCAAGAATTATATTATTTATATTGTCCATACCAAGGCCCTCCGTCACTACTCCGTCCGAGAGGTTGGAGTAGGAAACGCTTGACACGGTGGGACAAGTCGCAGAGTTTGTCAGTCAAGTACATGACTGACAATCAGTTACCACAAGGAGGGACCTCATTAAGACATTGCCAGCTCCAGGGTCGCGACTCGGGACTCTCGACTCCTACTGCTCCTACTTTACACAAACCATCCTGATGATGTTAGCAATAACACACAAGCCAATGTGCAAGTCATTATAAAATAGGATGCATTATATATTCCAAAAATAATAACAAAAGAACCATCATAATCCAACAGCCTGATCAGAGACCGGGCCGCGGAGACATTGATCACCGGAACCAACAACAGACAATAAGACTCATCAGTGAAGATAATGGCTCATTACACGGCAGAGTTTAAAATAAAGACAAACAAAAACCACGATGATGGGAATTTTCACTGTCACTCAAACTATGTAACACTTTCATATAATGTAGAGTAGCTGGGTGAAACACGTCTTCCTCTACCACCCCCAGACAACACCCTTACACCTTCCCTCAGCCCATGCACCCAGTCAACACCCCCACCCCCACACCTTCCCCCAGTCAACACCCCCACCCCCACACCTTCCCCCAGCCCACACCCCCACACCGTCTCCATATCCTCATTTCCGTCACATGGGCGTGGGCTCCTCCCCCTCTTCCCTTCTGCTACTGCCACACACCTTTTTCTTACACTCAACCCTTCCCCCTACAACACACCCACTCCTTCCTTGGACCGCTGTGTGTGTGTGTGTGTGTGTGTGTGTGTGTGTGTGTGTGTGTGTGTGTGTGTGTGTGTGTGTGTGTGTGTGTGTGTGTGTGTGTGTGTGTGTGGTCTTGCCTATCAGTCTCAGCAGGGCATGAACGCCAGCTCCTGGGACTCAAGTTGTCTGATATTTGGAACAGTGATTCCCCAGCCTGTTGTGCTTGGTCATATGTACTCCTGAAGCTGTCAATGGACTTGACCTCCACTACTTATTATTCATCTGTTTCCAATTTCCGCCTGTAACCTCTCGTTGTGGCATTACACATACTAAAACACTATACTTGTCCACCATTTCCGTATTCTTTTAAGTACTGTGTACGTTATGATCAAGTCTCCTCAGGATCCTCCTTTGTCCTGGTGCTATTCTTTGGACTTTCTCCACTGTCTTTTTGTGTTTGTCTTACGTGGTGTGGATACAATGATGGTGACACACACTTCAGTGCAGGTCTCACAAAGTGCATCGCCATCTAAATGCCATTATGTATACCCCAAGCAGGTTTATATATTTTATACTTTCCTATAAAGCGCAGACTAAGTGCACCCAGTTGAAGTGCACCTCCTGGGATGCACAAGGTCGGCGTACTGTTCCACCGCCTCTAGGCCTATGAGCTGCTTTCCTCTAAGGGTATAATGTACTTTTGGCCTGCCTTTCTCCGTTACCAAGATCATTGTCTGTTATTTATTGGGATTAAGTCTAGTAGCCACTCATGGAGTGTGTTTAAATACTCATGAAGTGTGTGTGTGTGTGTGTGTGTGTGTGTGTGTGTGTGTGTGTGTGTGTGTGTGTGTGTGTGTGTGTGTGTGTGTGTGTGTGTGTGTGTGTGCGTGCGTGCGTGCGTGCGTGTACTGGCCTAGTTCTACTTGCAGGAATCCGACTCTAAGATTCCGCATCTCAATTCTCAATCGACTGGCGTACAGACTTCCCGAGTCAATTTGGCACATTCGGAGCCATGCGTAGAATCTGCCACCACCATTATTTCATTTTTAGTGCATTACTCTGACGGTGTATTTCTACTTCCGTTTAGTTAATTAGTTTTCACTAGTGTCTCTTTGTTCCTTCTCATATTTTGTATCTCATCAGCAAACATGGAGGAGTATCTCTCCCCTCTGGTAATAATTCACATATCAGGGAAGAGGAACGACCCCTAGTAGAGTGAGACTGTCTTTAGAGTTAGTCGGTCTGTGTGTGTGTGTGTGTCGAGCCTGTCTGCGCCTCTCTCACTAGTAACCAACGACCTGCCAAAGTTTGGAGGACATCACCCCTCGCATCCCTTTAAAATTTCAGACAATGAAGATAAAAATGAGAGCGCGAATGCGTCTATTTTGCAATTTCGTGCAGAAAGAAAGCATGCGAATATCACAAGGGCTGGAGAGAGAGAGAGAGAGAGAGAGAGAGAGAGAGAGAGAGAGAGAGAGAGAGACAGAGAGAGAGAGAGAGAGAGAGAGAGAGAGAGAGAGAGAGAGAGAGAGGGGCATGCCTTTGGGGGTGAGAGAAAAGTGTTGCGGCTATTTAAATATAAAACACCCCATGAATATGCAAGATGATTCCTGAAGGGTGAAAATTGCTGCACATTTTCCCTTGTTTAACTTTCAGTTTTAAATACTCTTATTCCGTTCTTGCTTATCTGGGTGAGATGGCCAGAAGTAGGCCTACTTGGTGGATACAGCGGTGCTCTGTATGGCACTAAACACCGTTACAGCGGTGAGTGCGTTACCAACGGCCGGGTTGTGGAGGATGTTAGTGGCGATTAGCGACAGTCAAACCTAACTACATACTGGCAGCCTTCACAGCATGGCCCAGTGTGTGTGAGGCAGCCACTCTACATACACTTATATGTGCCTACATGTGCCGGGGGGCAGGAAAGAGAGAGAGAGAGAGAAAGAGAGAGAGAGAGAGAGAGAGAGAGAGAGAGAGAGAGAGAGAGAGAGAGAGAGAGAGAGAGAGAGAGAGAGAGAGAGAGAGAGAGAGAGAGAGAGAGAGAGAGAGATTGAGATTAAGGAACAGAAAACATATAAATGCAAGACATTATAATGGATTAATGAGAAGTGGAACACTATCTTGCGAGGAAACAACGCTCCTCCGCATAAGGGTGCCTTCCGTCGCTATTACAAGTGAATTATTGAGCTTGGCAGTGATCTTCCTCGCAGCGCTGACACGCTCTCCCCTCTATGCCCGGCACCTTGTCTACATCCCACCACACATTCACCACCCCCTGTCCCCCTCAAGGGTGTCCTCTCCCTGCTCCCCCGTGTCTGCTACCCTCACCGGCACAACCTGCGGGTCGTACATCTCTGTCGTCTCATCCAAGAGGGATGTCTGGGTGGTGTGTGAGGTCTCGTGACTGCGTTATGAGAGCCTATACGTCTTGGCCCCCTCCAACCCTCTCCCTCACCCTTGCCTCGTGTCCTCCCTACACCCACTAAAGGCAACCCTTAATCACGCCTCCGGTAGCGTGTCTGACGTCCCTCCCTCACTCTGATCACCTGTGTCAAGATTGTATAGTGTCCTATCTGCATTATTTTCCCAGTGGGCACACTACCTTGAGGTGCTTCCGGGGCTTAGCGTCCCCGCGGACCCGGTCGTCGACCAGGCCTCCGGTGTGGGAATGCCACTACCCCAAGAGTGGCATTGGTTCGACGTTAAATCAGCATTTACAACATTAATTCGGCGTTGGTGTAGGATAGTGCGCCCACTGGGGGTCAACTTTCGCATCTGGACGACCTATTTTGATAACTTTCCATGGTAGCATATTGGCTTGAGTGACGTGCGCTACTAGGCAGTGTTCCACAACTCTACTGCCAAACTTGGCAGTCTTGATTGACACTTTCAACACCCAATTTATAGTCCCTTAAATTACGTTTTCTTCCAGTAGTGCGCCTATTACGTCACCCTTCAATCTACGCCTCTTCCCAGTGGGTATGATATGCAGGCGTAAGGCCACTTCAACGCCGAATCAACGTTGATTCAACGTCGAATTAACGTATATTTACCGTTGATTCAACGTCGAATTAACGTATATTTACCGTTGATTCAACGTTGAATTAACGTATATTTACAGTTGATTCAACGTCGAATTAACGTATATTTACCGTTGATTCAACGTCGAATTAACGTATATTTACCGTTGATTCAACGTCGAATTAACGTATATTTACCGTTGATTCAACGTCGAATTAACGTATATTTACAGTTGATTCAACGTCGAATTAACGTATATTTACCGTTGATTCAACGTCGAATTAACGTATATTTACCGTTGATTCAAAGTCGAATTAACGTATATTTAACGTTGATTCAACGTTAAATTGACGTTGATAACGTGGGTTCAACCTCAAACCAACGCCACTCTAGGATACTGTGCCTAGTTAGAAACTGTCATTTTAATGTTCTTTAAACTTGGTAAGGATAACTCCCAATGCTGCTGGGATGACCTATAACGATACGTTGCATTCCCATCTCAGAAATGATAGCACATACAGCGACTGAAGAGTGGGTGTGGGTGACCGCCTGGAGTTTCTCGCCCTTCCTCTCACCTTCCTAGCCGTCCGCTCACTGAGGAGTGTGTGATGGGTGACAGAGAGGCGTTCACCCGTCAAACTCCTTTACCAGCCAGCCAGCCAGCCACGTGCTCTCCGACAGGAGCATGGGACGCAGCTGTGACACGTGTCGTAGTTTGATGACCCTCAACTCTGATGCCTAAGGTATGTTCAGCGCATAACATCCATGTGAGAAACACTATGGGATGGGCTGCTCCCGGACGCAGGTTCGAATCCTCGTCACAGCCCTTGTGGATTTGTTCATTTGATGCATCACGTTAGTGTGATCTCTGTGTGAGATCCATGTGAGACATACTCTGGTGTATGTTATGCTCACTCTCTCACCCTACATATCTCTAGGTTCGTATATATGTAACTAGCGTGGCTGGCAGGGGTAGTTGTCCCACAAGAAGCTCCAAAGTTATTAAATATTAATTATGTTTGGCGTATGGCATTTTTTCCCCTCGCCATAGTGGGAGTCAGGGAGGTTTAAGATTAAGTAAAGATAGTCTAGCATTAATCATAGATTTCTTGATATATAATTGTGTCTAATCTAATATATATGCTTGACTAGAATCGGCTCGCTTAATACCAACCCTCGTGGAACTAGAAGAACTAGTTCTAGTATACTAGTATTGAAAAGTATAGTGTAAACCCTCTCACTGGCCTAGTATAAGCAATCTTAGCATACATTAGGTTAGGCCTATGATTGCTAGCACATTATGCTCAATGTCCTTTTGGCCTCATATTATCTTTACTCTATTCTCCTTATTTTACACTTGGTGGAGTTGATCTCTTGTATCCACGTGTCTTGCCCTAATCCTGCGACTCTTTAGGTCCTGTCGTAGCCTGAAACATCCCTTCATCCTTCAACCCGTTCTCGCAAATTCGTAAAGTCAATATTGACTTATTAACTACGTGCATAGGTGATATACTAAACATAATAGATACCCCTAGAAAGATTCATAGAAAACACCGACCTTACCTAACCTTGTTAGTATCTTAAGATAAGCATCTTATTGCTTCGTAATTACAATTATTACTTAACCTATACCTATTATAGGTTAGGTAATAATTGTAATTACGAAGCAATAAGATGCTTATCTTAACATACTAACAAGGTTAGGTAAGGTCGGTGTTTTCTATGAATCTTTTTAAGGGTATCTATTATGTTAAGTATGTCACCTATGCACATATTTAATAAGTCAATATTGACTTATTAAATTTGCGAGAACGGGTTGCATCCTTGCCATTAGATTTGCATCTGCAAACACTTGATATGTTACAGATGTAAATATATAGAATAATCTCGAGTTTAAATTCAAGAAGGACCTGTGAAAACACTGGTTAGGAAACAGGGTTGTTGATTTATGAAAGCCATTACCGGGTAACATATTAGACGTGGGATAGCTGGAGCCATGGAGGAGATAGGTGGAGGTGGGGTCCCTCGATTGTTTCAAGCGCGGGTTGGACAAGTATATGAGTGGGATTGGGTGGTTATAGATAGGAGCTGCCTCGTATGGGCCAAAAGGCCTTCTGCAGTTACCTTTGTTCTTATGTTCATTCAAGTGTAGGGTAGACATGTATGAGTTAGGGTGGATATAAATAGGAGTGCTTCGTATGGGCCAATAGGTCATCTGCAGTTTCATGTATTCTTTTACCTGGTTGATACCTGGTTGATGGGGTTCTGAGAGTTCTTCTATTCCCCAAGCCCGGCCCGAGGTCAGGCTTGACTTGTGAGAGTTTGGTCCACCAGGCTGTTGCTTGGAGCGGCCCGCAGGCCCACATACCCACCACAGCTTTTGTTCTCATACTTTTATTTCATCCCTCCACTCTGACAGTTCCTATCTCTGTGGATGTTTCCTGTGTCAAGTACATTTATCCAGTCAAGCGCCTTTGCAACATTTTATAGCACAGACTGCAGAGCCCCCCCAAAACATTTTTTTTTCTGGAAGACAGTGCAAAGTTTTTTTTAGTAGACTAGTTTTGCATATCGAGGGTTGGCCTTCAGCTCTTGTATCCCGCCTGGCAAATCTTCAATCGACGGGTGTACAGACACCCAACCACTTCAAGCTCTCTTTTATTTACACTTGATGTTGTGGAGTCACTCCATCACTTCCTCACTCACTGTGTGTGTACGTGTGTGTGTGTACGTGTGTGTGTGTGTGTGTGTGTGTGTGTGTGTGTGTGTGTGTGTGTGTGTGTGTGTGTGTGTGTGTGTGTGTGTGTGTGTGTGTGTGTACTCACCTAGTTGTACTCACCTAGTTGTGTTTGCGGGGGTTGAGCTCTGGCTCTTTGGTCCCGCCTCTCAACCGTCAATCAACAGGTGTACAGATTCCTAAGCCTATCGGGCTCTGTCATATCTACACTTGAAACTGTGTATGGAGTCAGCCTCCACCACATCACTTCCTAATGCATTCCATTTGTCAACCACTCTGACACTAAAAAAGTTCTTTCTAATATCTCTGTGGCTCATTTGGGCACTCAGTTTCCACCTGTGTCCCCTAGTACGTGTGCCCCTTGTGTTAAATAGACTGTCTTTATCTACCCTATCAATCCCCTTCAGAATCTTGAATGTGGTGATCATGTCCCCCCTAACTCTTCTGTCTTCCAGCGAAGTGAGGTTTAATTCCCGTAGTCTCTCCTCGTAGCTCATACCTCTCAGCTCGGGTACTAGTCTGGTGGCAAACCTTTGAACCTTTTCCAGTTTAGTCTTATCCTTGACTAGATATGGACTCCATGCTGGGGCTGCATACTCCAGGATTGGCCTGACATATGTGGTATACAAAGTTCTGAATGATTCTTTACACAAGTTTCTGAATGCCGTTCGTATGTTGGCCAGCCTGGCATATGCCGCTGATGTTATCCGCTTGATATGTGCTGCAGGAGACAGGTCTGGCGTGATATCAACCCCCAAGTCTTTTTCCTTCTCTGACTCCTGAAGAATTTCCTCTCCCAGATGATACCTTGTATCTGGCCTCCTGCTCCCTACACCTATCTTCATTACATTACATTTGGTTGGGTTAAACTCTAACAACCATTTGTTCGACCATTCCTTCAGCTTGTCTAGGTCTTCTTGAAGCCTCAAACAGTCCTCTTCTGTTTTAATCCTTCTCATAATTTTAGCATCGTCCGCAAACATTGAGAGAAATGAATCGATACCCTCCGGGAGATCATTTACATATATCAGAAACAAGATAGGACCGAGTACAGAGCCCTGTGGGACTCCACTGGTGACTTCACGCCAATCGGAGGTCTCACCCCTCACCGTAACTCTCTGCTTCCTATTGCTTAGATACTCCCTTATCCACTGGAGCACCTTACCAGCTACACCTGCCTGTCTCTCCAGCTTATGTACCAGCCTCTTATGCGGTACTGTGTCAAAGGCTTTCCGACAATCCAAGAAAATGCAGTCCGCCCAGCCCTCTCTTTCTTGCTTAATCTGTGTCACCTGATCGTAGAATTCTATCAAGCCTGTAAGGCAAGATTTACCCTCCCTGAACCCATGTTGGCGATTTGTCACGAAGTCCCTTCTCTCCAGATGTGTTACCAGGTTTTTTCTCACGATCTTCTCCATCACCTTGCATGGTATACAAGTCAAGGACACTGGCCTGTAGTTCAGTGCCTCTTGTCTGTCGCCCTTTTTGTATATTGGGACCACATTCGCCGTCTTCCATATTTCTGGTAGGTCTCCCGTCTCTAGTGACTTACTATACACTATGGAGAGTGGCAGGCAAAGTGCCTCTGCACACTCTTTCAGTACCCATGGTGAGATCCCATCTGGACCAACAGCCTTTCTAACATCCAGATCCAGCAGGTGTCTCTTGACCTCCTCTCTCGTAATTTCGAACTCCTCCAAGGCCGCCTGGTTTACCTCCCTTTCTCCTAACACAGTGACCTCACCCTGTTCTATTGTGAAGACCTCCTGGAACCTCTTGTTGAGTTCCTCACACACCTCTCTGTCATTCTCTGTATACCTGTCCTCGCCTGTTCTAAGTTTCAATACCTGTTCTTTCACTGTTGTTTTCCTTCTGATGTGACTGTGGAGTAGCTTTGGTTCGGTCTTGGCTTTGTTTGCTATATCATTTTCAAAATTTTTCTCTGCTTCTCTTCTCACCCTGACGTACTCATTCCTGGTTCTCTGGTATCTCTCTCTGCTTTCTGGTGTTCTGTTATTCCGGAAGTTCCTCCACGCCTTTTTTTTGTGTGTGTGTGTGTGTGTGTGTGTGTGTGTGTACGTGCACGCATCCAACATTGCACGTTTTGTGTGTCCTACCTCTAAAGATAAGAGGCATAACTAGCAGACTTCTCACCGTGTTTACAAGAGCACTTGATCAACACTTCCAAAGGATACCTGATCAACCGAGCTGTGACTCATACGCCGGACTACACGCAGCTGCGACCAACAGCCTGGTTGACCAGACTACCGACCAAGAGGCCCAGTCTGAGACCGGGTCGCGAGGACATTGCACCCCTAGAACCAGCACAAGGTAAATACAAGGTAAGATCGGGAACAGTAAGAGAAATGAAGCCAAGAACAAACCTCAAAAATGCAACCCAATTAATACGTAAGTACACAGAGAACTTAAAATCTTAAGAGCTATAAAAAAACATTAAAGAGAACAGGCAAGAGAATTGAACCAACTAAAAATAGCAGAGCTACCAAGGTTAGTAATGGGATGGGATGGGGGAGGGAGGAGGAGGCGAGACAGGTAGGAGTTTAAGTTCAAGAGTTAAAGCTGCCTGTTAGCAGGTTAGGTGGGCAGCCCAGAGTTTAGCGACGCTTAAAACCACCACACCGTTATATCTCCACTTGCCACCACCTGTACCCCCCCAGATGAGCACCGCTCCTGTGCCAGGTAAGTCCACTACGGGCTCACCATAGCCCGTCCCATTTGGTCACCATTTGGTCCGGGAGACATCCCCCGTCACGCAGGGTGCAGTTGCGCCTCCACAGATCTCCAGTATCATCTTTTGATACTGGTAATGGCTCGAAAGGGCCACCACTTACGGGCTATTCATGCCCGTGCCACCTCTTGGGTAGCTTAATCTTCATCAATCACCATAGCCGGTGATACTTAGAACTTGTTCCGAGTAGCTGAATCTATAACAACAACAACCACCTGTACCCTCTGTAGGCTGCTGGCCCCCACTCTCACTGGCCCCCCTCCGGTACTCCATGCACAGGTTGGGAATCTAGTCAGCCTCAACTTCACAGGCTGGGAGGCACATGTGGTCATGGGACGCTGGCTCGTGGCTCCTCTAACTCCAGTGGAAGCTCATCTCCCACACAGCCAGCTCCAACACACGAATTTCATTGAAAATTAGGTGTTCAGAACATTTAAACTTCTTAAATTGCTAGCTAAAGGAACCTTGTTGCTTCTTGTAGTCAGTTCCTATACACGTGTGTAATTTTGTTGGGTAAACAGATATGATGAAATCAAAATCAAGTGTCATTTATAAAAAACTGAAAAAAAACTTGTACTGAATAATTCTTGGAAATGTCAACACACTAATTCTTCTTTTGGAGTTGTATATATATATATATTATATATATATATATATATATATATATATATATATATATATATATATATATATATATATATATATATATATATATATATATATTGTAGTCTTTCTTGTAGACGCGTAGGTTTTTAAATGACAGAAAAAGTTGGATCAATAATTCCAGCACGAATCTTTCTCTAGATTTCTTAAGTTCTTTACTTGAGAAGTTGAAACATAAATTTAAAGATCCTTTTTTAGTTTTATCTTGCCTGATGCTAGAGATGCGTTTTGTTGATCTTGTCAACATTTTCAAAGACAGAAATGAGGTGTACACAAGTTGACTGATGAAGATTAAGTCACCCAAGAGGTGGCACGGGCATGAACAGCCCGTAAAGGTACAAGTTACTGATGTTGTTTTCGATTCAGTTTTACGGGCTATTCATGCCCGTGCCACCTCTTGGGTGACTTAATCTTTATCAATCAATATCTTCGATTCAGCTAGTCGGAACAAAAAGTTCCAAGTAGCACGGGCTATGGTGACCCCGTAGTGGACTTAGCTGGCACAGGAGCGGGGCTGTGTATAGGCTTAACCAGGTCCATCCCAATTTATGCTCCTCATGTTGTGCCCCGGTGCTACCTGTGACCGGGAGCCTGTCGGCCGAGCAGACAGCATACTGGGCTTGTGATCCTGTGGTCCCGAATTCGATCCCGAGCGCCGGCGAGAAACAATGGGCAGAGTTTCTTTCACCCTATGCCCCTGTTACCTAGCAGTTAAATAGGTACCTGGGTGTTAGTCAGCTGTCACGGGCTGCTTCCTGGGGGTGGAGGCCTGGTTGAGGACCGGGCCGCGGGGACACTAAAGCCCCGAAATCATCTCTAGATACCTGTCCTTGTAACGTCCGCGCTTAGAGGATGATTACTGTTGTCCTTGTAGCCTCCCTCTCTCTCTCTCTCGCTCCCACAAATTGATACCACATAATCGCCCACAACAATACATGGTGGTGAGAGCAGTCACTACACACGAGGCGAACAACACAGCCACATCACCCTGCAGCCAACACCAACCATACTCAACAATGCCAACTCGTAAGAACATAGGAATGAAGGTAACTGCAGACGGCCTATTGGCCCATACGAGGCAGCTCCTGTTTATATCCACTCAAACTCATTCCTATATATGTCTAACCTACGCTTGAAACAATCAGGGGATCCTACTTCTATTATGTTAGGCCTACAACATCTAAGAGAATCAACGGAGGGTCAACAACAGTGTTACAACTCGAACAAGAAGTGATGACATAATTTCTTATAAAAGGGGCCCACGGTAGTACAGTCGGGTTCCTTCTCGACTCACAAAATAAGAAATCCCGGTTCGAATCCCGAGCAGGACATAAATGTTCGGGAGCACTTCCTATCACCTAATGGACCCCGTTCACCTAGCAATAAGTAGATAAGTAGATACAATAAGTAGTAGGAGTTTAGTCAGCTTCTTGTAGGGTTGCATCCTGGGGGGGAGAGGAGGGTTTAATAATTCGCCCCTGGAGAGGGGGGCGGGGCTCGATATAAGATTAACGTGTATTAATACACTCTGGCTGCCTGTCCCCCAACACAATGAATTATCATATTATTAATGATATACCAGGAGTGGGTTGAGGGAGATGTTCTCACCCAGCCCAGTAACCTGACCAAGCTATCACACACACGTCCTGTCACTACCTGCACCTTAAACTCATACCTTTTAGGAGTTTAGATACGAGTCTGTGATGTAAAGTCATTAATATCTTCAATATATATTCGCACGATTTATCATCTTTGGAATATGCTCAACAAATCAGTACTTAATAGTAATCTGTGTAATAGCTAGTACACCAGTCAAGTCTTAATTCTCCCACAAAAGCGCCCTTCACTATCACTTAATGCCTGAGGTAAAGTCAGAAGACAATCGCTAGACAAACATTCCCACCTTCTGATTGTTGGACACTTATCACCCTTGTATAAAAACTAACATTACCTGACATGACAATCACAAGGTCGGGAGTATATTCGTGGCTTGACTGACACTGAGAAACCTCTCCAGTTCCACAACTTCCTCGATAAGCGGCAATTTTCCCGTTCACCCAGAGGATAACTTCACCGCGGCACTTGTCCTACTTCCCCCATTACAACACGTGGGAAGGATCTCCCTTTCCCCCATGATAACACTGGGGGGTGGGTGGGGGGAGACAAGATCCCACCTTCACTCTCCACCGGAGTATCACCCTCAAGGGTTACATGCACCGATAACTATAATCAGGTATGTAAACCTATTTTCAGAAGTGACTGTAATCCCGAGGCACTAAAACGCTACATTACACTCCTGTGGAGAGACCGTCGCCGCCGCTATTCACTTCACATAAGCTTATACAAAGTCACTTTAAGTTGTGGCATTAGTGGAGAAGATCGCTGGTGTAGATGATGACGGGGTCGCGACGCTGATGACAGCAGAGGTGCGAGGCTCCCCCATAACATCAGGGACGTGTCTGGTCGTACACACATCTTGTACAGTACTCTCACGCTAAAACCCTCCCAACAAAACCCAGCCATCTGGGCGTCATCACTAAGTTTACTGTCTTGTCTTTATACCCCACACCACGCATCCCTCTTAGCTGCCGTCACCGCTCAAACCTGGTGATCCATCATACGATAGCCACATCACCGTTAATTGCTACTGTCATTTACCACAGGCAGTATGGATTGACAGGCGAGCGCGCGCGCGTACGTCCGACTTCCACACGAGCCAGTAACACACTGAGGCGACCCAGCAGGCTGCAGGCAGGGCCTGTGTGTGTGTGTGTGTGTGCGTGCGTCCCGACCATCGTGAGACGGGAGGAGACCGTGATGAAGTGGTTGTCTCACGGTAACCTGCATCATCTCCACACACCACACTGCTCATCACCTACCCCCACACTCCTCTCCCATCTCCTCACACCACACTGCACCTAACGTGTACTACAGTTTACATGCCATGCGTTAACACAGTTTCTGTGGTGAGGGAGTGCCAAGAAGCCAACCTCGACACTGGGGATTCTCCCAACTGTGACGTCACGGTCCAGAGCGTTGTACTTGTCACCACTGATGTTCACAACTGATCTGGTCGCCCCCTCTCACCACTGGGTATTTCGTCCCACTTCGTCCTCACCCTAGATTCATGTGCAGCATTCATTAGTAGCACTGGACATGGGGATAGGGTGAAAGCGGGCTACAGTAGACGTCTCGTTGTGGGTGCTGACTGGCACCAGGCTGGTAGCAGCCTCCCACACCCAGCACCTCCCCTACACCCACATCAACCGCTGTCTCTTCCACCCACACCAACACCAGGCTGTTGACAGGAAGGTGGTGTGTGTTGTCCATCCCATCACCGCTCCGGCACTCAAGTGGGCGACGCTCCTCATGTGACTTGTGGCCCTTAAAAATACGGTAACTAGATGTGGTTCGATCGGGTGTGGGCGAGTGAGGACGGTATCCCCGGTTTCCTGTCACAAGCAAGTCTCTCTTCAATTTTGTTATAGATACATTTTTATAACTGCAGGTCTCTCCCCCTCCTCCTCTCTTCCTCATCTTCTCCTCTTCTCCTGCTTATGTCCCCGGTGTCTATTTCCTCCCTTCCTTTTCCTCTATCACCCAATCCCGCCCCCTCTTCTTTCTATCCCCCCTCCCCACTTTCTCCTCCTTCCTACCCTCTTTAAAAATGACTCTCTCGTCTCTTTATATCTCCCCTTCAATTATCGTTATAATCTTTTCTATTCTGTAACCACCATCCCCTCTCATGTTTTCATTATCCTCTTTATATTCTTTATATCTATCCCCCCTTCCTCTATATATCACCATCCCCTCTATTCCTCTCTGGCCTCCCCTTCACATGCCCGTCACTTCCCCTTCCTTGTCTCCTTTACAAACACAAATATTCATACACTACAAATAATGTTCACACATTAATCATAATGAATACAATGATTAGCATCAAATATATACTGTACACTATCATTGTAATAACTCTAAATTAACATCAATAGCCATTACAATGACTAGATCACAATAAGTGTAATACGTTTCGGTGGATATTAATGGCTGCTTCCTCGTATGGGTCAATAGGAGCTGCTTCGTATGGCTCGATGATTACCTTTATTCTTATGTAAGATCTTTTTTTTATTTGATGGAACTCCGTACAATCCTTTGAATGATTAACCCAATTTTTCATCATTAACAACAAGACGATACAAGCTTACCACACACACCAGCACAAGTAAGGCCAATCCTGGAGTATGTGGCCCCAGCATGGAGCCCGTACCTTGTCAAGCTCAAGACGAAGCTGGAAAAGGTTCAGAGGTATGCCACTAGGCTAGTTCCAGAATTAAGAGGCATGAGTTACGAGGAAAGGCTACGTAACTGCACCTCACGTCGCTGGAAGATAGAAGAGCTCGGGGAGACATGATCACCACATACAAAATTCTCAGGGGAATTAACAGGGTAAACAAGGATGGATTATTTAACATGGGTGGTACACGCACAAAGGGACACAGGTGGAAGCTGAGCACGCAAATGAGCCGCAGAGACATTAGAAATAACTGGTTCAGTGTCAGAGTAGTTAGTAACTGGAATGCACTATGAAGTGATGTGGTGAAGGGAGACTCCATACACAGTTTCAAATGTAGATATGATAGAACTCGAGCTCAGGAATCTGTACACCAGTAGATCGACGATTGAGAGGCGAGACCAAAGAACCAAAGCTCAACCACCGCAAGCACAACCAGGTGGGTGAGTACACACACACCTGTAATATAATAATAAGAGCGGCCTCAGCAAGAAATAGTAAAGCAGAGCGTGTGTGTATATTCAGAGTCTGACAGTAATCTGAGTTGGTCTCGGGCTCCAGGATGTTGTTGTTGTGACATTTGGCAGCAACACCGCTCCTCTCCGTCGCTCACTGGCAAGAATGTGGAGGGAAACAAGCATGGGAGGAGGGGTATCATGTCGCAGATGAGGGGAGTGAAGGGGCGGAGAAGGGCGGAGGGAAGGAAGGGAACCACATCACAAATACTACTACTACCAGGCTTCCGTTCCTCCCCCCCCCCTCCGTCCCCTCACACGCTCGTCGAGTACTTTGTCCAACAGCTTAACAGACCAGAGTGACTCTTATGGTGATCTCCAAAGACTCAGCAGACACTTAAGGTGATCTGACTGAGAATCTCCCACTTGAAGGCTCGCTCCAGTGCAGCCAGGGATGGGAAGAGGTCTTTCCATGATCAGAGAATCTTGCTCCCATCACAATGCTGACTCGTCTTGTCTTGCCTTCGTGGCCGACCACCCAATCAACAACTTCATCAGCCACACAACCTTACATGCAACATCAACAACACACAACATCATATATGATATTATTCGTCATTCTGCGCTTATTGTTATTATCCCATAACAACGTCAAATACAACCATATATATCGCCATACACATCCAGCAAGGCAATATATTACCAAATTTGTACTTAAAAGCTCTAAAAATCTATATAATATTACCTGTGAAGTTGCAGTACGTGTTGGTTTTCATTCGTTTTAATATACTGCAAATGTTGGGAGTTTCAATTAGCAACAGCTATCGGTCCAACATGACGTACCTACTTCGTAACGTAGTATGGATATGACTGACCCGCGACGCGGTCTCTTGGTTGACGGTCTCTTGAACCAGTTTGTCAGTTACTGAGAGCAACAGCAGCAGCTGCTGCTCTAGCACTGCCTCGCCCCTGATGAATTCTAATGGACAAAATATCCCCCTCGGCCGTCCCAAGTCCATCACAGTTACAAAAGGTTCCGTCAGATTTAGGCGTTAAAGACTGAATATACGATTCACAATATTTCTTACGGAAATGCATCATAAACCTTAGTTGACGTAAGGCAAGATAGCTCTGAATATATTGATAAAAGCCATGCAACGTGTTGGTGCAAGAATACCCACCACCAATACACCCATACACAAGCTCACACACAATAGCAGTAAAGTGTCAAACGTGTGTGGAAGCATCAGGGAGTGTGTATATATGAATGCTACACAGTATTCATCTATAGACATCCATATGTGGTGAAACACATGTGAAGAACCTCTCACACACTCACAGCTCCCTGACAAGAGGGAGCCAGCTTAGCTTAGCTGCCAACACCCACACATCGTGTCAGCAAGGCGGACAGCCCGCCCGCCTGCTTTCATACCTCTCACTGTATTTCCCACTTCTACACTTCCCTTCACCTATGCCTCTCCTTCCTCTTTACTCCCCATAAAAGTGTAAAAAAAAAACACACAAGAACAGCAACCAAATTCATCTTGGCTTCGTCAACTATATATGAGGCTAGCCTAGTGACCGGAGAACGAGCTCCACTGAGACTTGAGCGCGGAGCCAGTAGAGTCTGGGACGTGAAGCCCAGGGTGACCGAGTCCAAAACTCAGGTTTCATAAAATACTACTGACGCTACTAGTTAATTATAGCCAGGCTCACTTGCCGCCATTTATAATTCGCTTTATCAGGGACAGAAAGCCTGTTGGAGCAAGTGAGGTGGTGGATGCCGACACCGTCAGTAGTTTCAAAGCGTTATATGACAGTGCTAGAAAGACGGGACACCACGAGCGTAGCTCTCGTCCTTTAACTACACTTAGGTAATTACACACACACTTTAGGCTTGTATCGAGGTTCCCCCCCCCCCCCCCCCCCCAAGATCGAACTACTGATCCTCCACAGGATTCAACACCACAACAGTTACCTAGCTCCCTGGTACCTAGTTACTGCTCGATGAACAGTGGCACTGAGTGAAAGGAAATATGCCCAACCATTTCTGTCCTGCCCGGGATCGCAGATTATGAGCAAAGAACGAAGCGCACTGTACTACGATACCATAGTTCGTATTACTCCCCAACCAAAACAAAAAATACTTGTGGCTTATAATGTGGTGCAGAGAGTGTGGTGCCAAGGAATGATGTCTGCCAGAGCTCGGCCACCCCTGGCAATATTATGACACGCACTCCAGGTCTGACCCTGACCGCGCCCCCAACTTCCCCCCTCCACCAACACAACCCCTACCCTTCCCCAACACAGCCCCTACCCTCCCCCCAACACAGCCCCTACCCTCCCCCAACACAGCCCCAACCCTCCCCCAACAGAGCCCCAACCAGCATAAGCCACCCAAGCCATCCAGGGACACGATGCACACGTGTTCAGACAGTGGCGGGGTAATGCCACTGTTCCCATCACAGTGAAAGACAAGTAGGGGGATACTATAATGAGGGTCTTCCTGGTAGTCAGCTAGCTGGCTGGTGATGCAGTACACACGAATGAGACGCTTCCTCTGCAACATTGCATACAATGAGGAACACATTTCATTTTAACGAACTCGGCAACAGCACTGCCGTCGCTTCCTTCCCCGGAGTGGTCGGGGGCTGCCCGACCAGAGAATTGTTAAGCACCCCATTTCGTCAGAGAAGGGGGCGGAATGGGGTGCTTACCAGTCTAATTCCCAAGATCTAACAGTCACTTTCACAGACCGATAACGATAAGGAATATAACACATTAACAAGGCATTCGCGAATTAGTTGGGGGGGTTTCACTACCACCTGATTGGGATACATTTTTACTAAGGAAACCAGTTAAAACAGACTGAAACTACCGTAATTCTCGAGGAGATTCGAACTCAACACCTCTAGCACCCCGTCATCGCCAGCGTCCACGTACACTGATGTATTTAATTGTCCGAACCTAATATAACCGAGTAGCCAGGGGCCAGATTCGCGAAAGCACTTACGCAAATACTTACGAACATGTACATCTTTCCTCAATCTTTGACGGCTTTGGTTGCATTTATTAAACAGTTTACAAGCATGAAAACTTGCCAATCAACTGTTGTTATTGTTATAAATAGCCTCCTGGTGCTTCGGAGCTCATTAACTGTTTAATAATTGGAAACAAAGCCGCCAAAGATTGAGAAAAGATGTACAGGTTCGTAAGTGCTTGTGTAAGTCCTTTCATGAATCTGGCTCCAGTTCTCCCGAGTGTTCCCAATCTCACCAAACTGCTGTATTATCGCCCAAACCTAGTCTATCCGAGGACCCACTTACAGACACCGGGACATGCCGTTCATTTCGCGAGCCGCTATCATTTATAGTACATCAGTTTTTGCCCTTAGCATTAGGTACGTTCAGGATGATTATGCATCATGAGCGCACCTGCACGATTCACTAGCTACATGAATGTAATTGCATGACCCACCAGATACAATGCATCTACAGTTGCTCTGTTTACAAGCTGCGAAAACTGTGTACTTAGATCTGCACTATATCACGGCAACGGTACATTTACTGCCAAGGTCTATTTACAACTGCTCAACTGACCAGCTCCGAGTCTTGCACTGGGGAGTTTTCCTGTAATACCCCATAGAAAACCACCATGGAGGGTTGCTTTAACACTCGTACAGTACCCGGTAAACCGGGGCAACATACGAAGAGAACAATCGGCCGCATGAGGGCAAGGAACGTTGTACGAATGGCGATGAGAGCAACGACAGGCAGAGGTAGAGAAGCCAGCCATGACCCTGTACAACAGCAGAATACCGCTTCCTTATGCAGACGAGGAGTCACAATAACGTGGCTGAAGTATGTTGACCAGACCACACACTGGAAGGTGAAGGGACGACGACGTTTCGGTCCATCCTGGACCATTCTCAAGTCGATTGTGTCGATTATTTGTATACACCAACATTGTGTCAAGCACTCATTTATATTTCTTAACCTCTTGTCATATATTCTCTGAAGCACTAATGAAGGTGTAACAACTTTCTTCTTTTGATAGGAGGGCTCAAAAAGTTTGATAGAATGGGAAAAGTTGGATTGTACCAAGAAAAGTTTTTTACTACACAATAATTTATCAAGAATTAAGTTATCTTACTTGTTTTCATTAGTTTTAAACATATACAGTATACATCTTCTGTAGTAGACAAGAAAGTGTTAAATCTAGCTAAATTTAGTAATTATACACCCTACTGTACACTGCTTCCAGCTTAGCTCTGAAGTTAATTTTATGTTACCAGACCCTTCAAACACGTGTCAATTTTATTTATACCATTGATCAAGACTAAATATATGAATAACAATAAACAACTGTTATTAAAACGGACAAGTCATATGTTATAGTTTAAACCAGATGCTAGAAATATACTTTTCTTTCAATAAATGTTAAACAGTATCATACATCAAACTACTGTAGATATGATTTGATTGTAGCTGATTGTGGAAGATATTTCCGTTCTCCAGAACATGGAAGATATATTTACCTCAAGGCCACCATCTCTTGTGGCCTCAACAGGGACAGGAAACTGACAGCTTATCAAAGGTCCCAAAGGTTTATCAAAGATATCTTACTTAAAAAAAATAGTACTGTATTTTTAAAAATAAAATTGCCCCCTTCCAACTATATATACGGAACATTAAAATCTGAGAATGGTGGGTGTAGGGGGTGTTTGAGCTTTAGGCATAGGGTTGGTGTAGCTGAGATGTGAGAGGGTAGTGAATATATGGGTATATTGTGGGTAGGTGTGTGCATATGGTACATAGGTATGGGTAGTCTATAGTACAGTAACTTAAAATGACAAACTACAGTATATATTTAATTAATAAATAAAATATTGCAAGATTGCCTACCATTAGAAAATAAATACTGTACAATAATCATCTTAGATTAGCACTAATTTCTGTATTCTGAATATACAAAGACTAAAATATTATTTGTGAATTAGTGATTTTGTTGGGAAAAATTGTCACACAGATCATTCATCTTAGCTATACTGGGTTCATTTAATTCAAATTTTATTCTAAAACAGGCAAAAACTATTTCAAGTATTGAAATGTATGCCTAACGTATAAGCATGCGTAACAAATACCCATTTTAGCAGTACAGTACCTGTATTGTATTATATACATTTTTATATTTATTTGGTCATTAGCTTCGATACAAAAATTTGCACAACAATAAGTTTTACATGGAATTTTAAATTTATTTACTAACATTTGGTGAAGATAACTCGGGTGTCAGGGAGCATCCATGGCAAGGACAGATGCAAGATACCACATGAGACAAATGCCTGTCCACCTTGAGAGGTATTCAGACTAAACAAATAGTCGTTTTCTCCAAGAGATATTGACTTCGATGAGTTCTATTTCATCAAATTTGTGCTTTCCTGTACAGTACAAAAAAGTATTTGTACTGTATAACTGCCGAAGCTGTTATAAATTTCTTGTCGGGGATATGCAAGTTATAGCAATGATTATATGTGTAATGGAAATCATCAAAAGATTAACATGCTTTTATTGCTAAAGTTTAAAATCTACAGTATATGTAATTACAGTGTACTATTCAATAGCAAATATCTCTTAGATTTTGTTAATGCAAATGATAAAATATGCTTTTGAAAACATTGTGAAATTTGAGAAAATATTACTTAAATACAGTATACCTGTACTATATTTTGTTTTTAGCACTTCAGAAACAACAGGAGCCTTCTGTTATTTGTCATTGCAACTGATCATAATGCACATATTGCTGGAACAAAACTCCTGCCATTCAATTTATCTGTTAGATCAAGTTCATATTTGAGACATACAAGTGACCCTCCATGCAAATCCAAACCTAAGTAAACCAAACTTTAATGTGTGTGAGAGAAAATGAAATTAGGCTCCAGTGATCTCAAGACATCAACTTTTACCTACTCTTTACTAAGCAAAAACATATATTTTAACAATACTATTAATGCTTTCCCAGTTTCCAGCCAAAAGACAGTACCTACGTCCAAAAATGCTTGTGAAGTAATGTGCAATGATGCATAAAGATAACCCAACACTTTGCTACTACAAGAATACAGCAATGGTGGGAGCCCAGCTTGCTGCTGAATCTACTGTACATAGCTTTGAAATTTCCATACCATATCAAAACTTGGTACATAAATACTTATGCTATCTGTATAATTCCAAATACACATAATGCAAACTGCACAAATTGTGCACAATAATTTACAAAGCAGACCAGCACTGAAATATATACACGTACAATACCGTACAGGTAAGATAATTTAGTTTCACCTTAAAATCTACAGGTCATATAACTCAATATTTTAAAAGTAAGCATTCGCCTGATACTGTATGTATGACATTACATTTCTCCCTAACATTATGTGTCATCACTCAGAAAATAATTGTGCTTTTCAACAAAATAACAAGCTTGTGATGTGTAGTACAGGGTGTATATACAGTATACTAAACAACATGACTTATTACACACTGTTCTAATTTTTTATGCAAAATAAGCAGTGTATAGGTACTGAAAATAAATACTGTAGTTACAGAAAATTATAAAAATTTATATTATGGTAGCCTATATTGCCAATTTACAGTTTAAGCCCCTTGTGTATTTTTCAAATCCTTGAATAATAGACATTCAATTTCTTACCAGAAACAAAATTTATAATAATCCTATGTAAACTAGTGAAATCCTAATTCAGTCAGCCAATAGTGTGGCATCAGGATGTGTTATAGCTCCGTCATTTGGACTCAAGACACACACATCAACTTCTGCTTTGAGTCTGATCTTATGTATTTCAGGACTCCAAAAATCACTTTGTGAATGATTAAGACTGCTAAAAATATTAACATTAATAGGTACTGTACATAAATTTTATTTAAATTGATTATTAAATATTTATTCCATAATCAAATATCATAATTGGTTTATTTTAAAGTCAACCAGAAATTTAAACACATCAAGGATATACAATGAGCTATTCTTTGTTGTTTTGACCATATCTTTCTATTTACTATGAACTTCCTTTTGGGTAATACCATTATGTGACAGTAATGGGAAAGTGGTCAGGATCATAGATTAATTGTTTATCGGATTTGCTTGCCACATGTTTTTTTTTTACAAATTATAAATGCCAGAGGCATGAAGATATGACACTATTGTATTCTGTAGTCACCAGCCATGATATAATTAATAAATTCAGTTATGGCCATTTCTTTCATTTAAAGGAACTAGTAAAGCAATGTTGTCACCACAGCAGTTTGAGGTACCAATAATACAGCATTTTATGTGTAAACTATTATTTTAATTACTTTATGACTTTCTGTAATGCAAATCATACATTTTAGTATGCCTCTCTACCTTAACCCTATTACATCTTCTTCATATATGCATATGGTACATGCATTTTGCAATGTTCTCTTCTCCCAATGATTGTACAAGTAGGATATAGTGAGAGATGTCATATCTGAGCACCAATGTTTATGATTTTGTCAAGGCTCGAATGCCGTTTCTTAGACTTGATGCCTGGCAGTGGGTTCCTAATATACAAATAGGGCAGCAGGAAAGAGACACTGAACTACAGGTCAGTGTCCTTACCTTGTATACCATGCAAGGTGATGGAGAAGACTGAGAAAAAACCTAGTGACATATCTGGAGAGAACAGACTTTGTGACACACCACCAACATGGGTTCAGGGATGGCAAATTTTACCTCACAGGTTTAATAGAATTCTATGACTAGGTTACAAAGATTAAGCAAGAAAGAGAAGGGTAAGCAGAATGTATTTTTTTGGGCTGTCGGAAAGCCTTTGACGCAGTACCTCATAAGAGGCTGATGCATAAGTTCGAGAAACAGGCAGGAATAACAGGTAAGGTGCTCCAGTGGGTAAGGAAGTACCTAAACAATTATAAGCAGAGTGTTACTGTGAAGGGTGAGACCTCAGAATGGCCTGACATTACTAGCAGAATCCCACATGGGTCTGTACTTGAACCTATCCTGTTTCTGATATATGTAAATGATCTTCCAGAGGGTATTGACTCATTAATACAGTAGTTATAAATCTTCACAATGTTTTCTGACGATGCTAAAATTATGAGAAGGATTAAGATAGAGGATGGCATGAGCCTAGAAGATGACCTGGACAAACTGAAGGAATGGTCTAACAAATGGCTATTAGAGTTTAACTCAAGCAAATGTAAAGTAATGAGGATATGTATAGGGAGCAGGTTAAATACACAATATCATTTGGAAGATCAAATCTTTCAAGAATCAGGGATAAGAAAGATCTGGGGGTTGATATCATGCCAGAACTGTCTCCTGAAGCCCACATCAAGAGAACATCAGCAGCAGCACATGCTAGAAGGCCTTCAGAAACTTGTGTAAGGAACCATTTAGAACCTTTTATACCACATATGTCAGACCAGTCCTGGAGTATGCAGCTCCAGCGTGGAATCCGTATCTAGTCAAGTAAAAGACTAAACTGGAGAAGGTTCAAAGGCATGCTGAACCCAAGTTAAAGGGTATGATACATGAGGACAGACTATGGGAATTAAACCTCATGTTGCTGGAAGACAGAAAAGTTAGGAGACATATGATCACCACATACAAGATTCTCAGAAAGATTGATAGGGTAAATAAAGACAATATTTAACACAGGCGGAACATGCACAAGGGGACAAGTAAAAAATGAGTACCCAAATGAGCCCCTGAGACATTAGAAATAACTTTTTCAGTGTTGGTTAACAAATGTAATGCATTAGGAAGTGATGTGGTGGAAGCAGACTCCATACACAGTTTCAAATGTAGATATGATAAGAGCCCAAATGGCTCAGAAATCTGTACACCAATTGATTGACAGCAGAGGTGGGACCAAAGAGCTAAAGATCAACCCCATGCAAACATAATTAGGCGAATACACCTGATCTCTCAAACCACGCCCAACTGAACAACTGCTGCTCATTTTGATGTTTTTCTATCTAATTAATCTCCATAATATCAACAGCACCATGAGCAGGTGTGGCACTTGGCACTAGGTGAGGCACCACACAGCAACAACCACCGTGTCCCTCAAGAGTAATGTAAACAAAGAGGCTGTCAACAAACAAATTCTTCACAGATGAAGTTCGGCATCTTGTGTCAAACCGTTGTGTCAGCAACAACCACGTAATGTCTCGTCAAGACCACATCCAATTACTTAGTTAGCGTTATATATCAGGGAAAGCAAATATCCGATAGTGTCAGCGCGACTCTAAACATAATAGGGCGCTTCCTGTAGAGCGTTATCCATTTAATTGTTGAACATATTCAGTGTACTCACCACTTTTGAACACCTCGGGGGTGTCAGGGTCCGACGAATCATCGCTGAAGTGTTCCATATTGAAGCAGTTGTGAACAAGCTCCAAAAATTTCCGCTAGAGCTACATCGTTACACCCAAATTCGATCACTGACAAAACAAAACGCCATGACAGATGCCGCTGTAGGCTATACACCTTCACTATTTTCCTGTCACAGCTCCACTCATTAATTATGACAAGACTTATTTCTCTAAGTGAAGAATACGTTTGCCTACATATCGTTACATATATTTCGAATACAAAATTTAAGTATGTTTACCGTGTTTTAAATAGCTACAAACACCCAGTTAAGGAGAAACAAATATTGTAAATATATCTTACTTTTTAAACTTACTTGCACACGATCTTTGTTATAATAAATACAGAGTGTAACAACTTGATTATATAAATAACACTGATAATATTTGCAAAATAATACTTTATTTATAGTCATTCAGAAGGTTGTACCCCCGTGACCAGCGATGGCGGCTCCGAATCCCTCCACACTTCTGCCTCTTGGTAAACTGCTCTTCAATATATTTACCTTATGAGTTACAATGCTGCTTTCACAGTGGCCAAGTGATGTTCCTGTATTAAGGTTCCCCCTGACATGTCAGAGGCAGGCTTCGATAAGTTAGTGTCTATGCAGTGTGTTCTTGGTGCCCGGCCGACCCCGGTATTGACTTGGATTTAAAATTAATATGTTTTTCTCAAGACATGCTGCAGTAAATATTAACTTTAATAAACGTACCTAAAGAAGTATCCATCCCATTCTTAGGTGTTTTGTTTGGCGTTTAAAAGTGACAGGTGCTCTAGTTTGTCTAGGATGGTTTGTACATTTGGCTTAATTTAAGGGATACAATTCACATAATAATAATAAAGTACATAATTTAAGGGATACAATCCACATAATAATAATAAAAGTACATACTAGTGAACAAATCCACAAGGGCAGTGACGAGAATTCAAACCTGCGTCTGGGAGCATCCCAGACACTGCCTTAATCGACTGAGCTACGACAGGGTTAAAAGGGTTGTGTAAAAGCCTGGTTTGTGCCTCGGAGAGGCTACGGGATCCAGTAAATTCAGTAGAACTTCGGTTTCAACCCTTTTAACCCTGTCGTAGCTCAGTCGATTAAGGCAGTGTCTGGGATGCTCCCAGACGCAGGTTCGAATCCTCGTCACTGCCCTTGTGGATTTGTTCATTTGATGCATCACATTAGTGTGATCTCTGTGTGTGGTACATACTATTACATACAAAATGAGTTACAAACAGAATGTTGGATTTCTAGATAGAGCAAGTATATACTATGTCTAAACCTACTAATAATGCTGCTGCTATATACAAGCAGCAAGCAAGTATGCAGCAAGTATATACTATGTCTAAAGCTACTAATAACATCGTACAAATCTTAATGTACGTTGTACAAAAGATGGTTCGCCATCGGATTTTAATACCAACTAACCCAGCCAGTCACAGCCTAATCTAATCTAATACATCCTAACCAAATTCTGTATACAATTTTGACAAGAAAATGAGCTTTGTCGAACCATCTTGTATACAATTTGACTTTACCTCGGTTGGCGACTGACTCATCTAAAGGTTCAAAAAGGACTCCAAGTCATTCAGTGTCATTCTTATTCTTTAAAAACTAATACCTGTATACTAGTACTTTGCCCTAATGTAACCAAGTCTAATCCATCCTAACCTAACCTAACCTAATAAAAATAAATACATTTACTTATGTATATGTGTGTATACCTGTATACATACTAATAATGGGACAATACTAAAATTTGACAATTCAAATACTGATGCCAATTCCACTAAAAAATCTCAATTCTGATACCATTATCGATTCCGATTTTTGTTAATATGTTGAAGTTGGATACCTAGTTTTTTTTAAATTATTGTGTTTTAGTTTGGAAAAATTAACTATTTACATTATGAGCATGGTAAATGTATTAATAATATAATAGATTAAAGGTAAGTTATTGGACTAGGGGGACCACTATAAACCTAACAGGTTTCTTGTCCCAGGAAATGAGAACGAACCTATGTCCTAATTGGGTTACGTCTCAGGAGCTTGTCGTACATATCAATAATGTTTTGTGTATCAAATTTGAATGTCTGGTAGATCATTTCATTTTATGATTTCTATACAAGGTCATTTACACTCATAATTTCCAGTAAAGATATAAATGTTTTACACTGTTTTAGAAACTAAGTACCAAAGAGATTGTACGGGAAAACAAACAAATAGAATATATTATTTTTATGCTCGTCAGCCTTGATTTTTTTTATAGTGTAGATAAGTAGATGAACATACAGTATCTGTGCAGTATTATTTTTATAATAACATTTTTCCACTGGATCTATGTTTTCAGAGTTAGTAGATAAATGTATTGGTTCTCGTATTCACATCATCATGAAGAGTGACAAGGAAATAGTTGGGACTCTTCTTGGCTTTGATGACTTTGTAAACATGGTACTTGAGGACGTGACTGAATACGAATCTACACCAGAGGGACGAAGAATCACGCAGCTTGATCAAATTCTTCTCAATGGAAACCATATAACAATGGTAAGACAGAGGTGTCAGATTTTAGTGTTTATTTTTATACCATTCTTCAGAATGAAGCTGAATTGGTTCTTATGATTCAATCTAAAAACTGCTTTGTGTACTTACATTTGTTAAGCCCATAAAGTTTATGAATTTTAGCTTCCCATCTCTTACTTGAATTGTTTAATGTTCATTCTTTAAAAAAAATTTGGAACTGAAACTAATACAAAATAATGTAAGCAAACCACAAGTTAAATTGAGTTAAATACTGTATTATAATTTATATTTTCCTCATCTTCTTCTTGCCGGCACATATTGTACCCCATTTACAGGAATATATTTATTATATTGGGCAGTTGCCAGTCCTTGGCCACTTCAGGCAGTTAATGTATTGGTGTTAGAAGTGCAATTAAATATACCATTCAATAAATTTTTAGAACAATCTATGATGTAAATTAAAAGAGAAGTTTTCTATAAAATGACAACTACAGTATCTTCCTAAAGATACACTGAGATACCGCCTCTGCAGGTTCTCAGCCAGGTGGCTATATCACCTATTTTTAGAAAATGTAATCCATATAAACAGGCATATTATAATCTATATTTGCCTTCCTTTTCAACAGTACGGTATAGCACAACATTTCTATAAGAACATACTTTGTGTCCATGGACTCAAATGGCTAAGAACTGGCCTGGTTTCAAGCCAAGAATTGGAACTAACTTCTGGCCATGAATTGGTATCCACCCCCACCAAGAACACACAATGTGATCAGGAATTGAACCCCAACTTGTTCTAGAGTATTTGTAAATAAACATTGACTAAGGTCTTTCATTTAATATGATAAATTTTGTGAGTTCGAGGGACATTATTAATGTTTTTTTTTTATTTTTCAGCTTGTTCCAGGTGGTGCGGAATTAGTAGACTAAAGAAAATGCATAATTTGTTTCTAAAATGTGATACCAGTATCATCTTGTGATCTTGGAATACTCTAAAAATGTGTAGAGAAGAAACCTAATAAAAGGCTAGAGACTTTGCTACAATAATTCATTCTCAGTTGATTTTAGTGAAAAATGTATTGCGCTTTTCATGTGGGGTCTCATTGTGTATTTGTGCAAAGAAAATTTTTATTTTGGGGGAAAAGTAGCAAAAACATTAATGAATATCAAGGAAATAAAATACATTTAAAAAAATTACAATCTTGATTGTATGAAGAGCTGTGATGCAGATCCTGCAGATGACAAGTTACTGGACTTTTTTGTTCTTAAGATCTAAAAGAATTTAGTCTTTTTGTGACATGTGTACTTCAATTACCAGAATTTAGAGAAATTTTACCATATGAAATGGTGTAATATGTGAGCTAAAAAGATTTGATTACTTTTGTTTAATTTATATGAAATTTAAGCTTTTTCAGTAACTGCTGAAATTCTAATAAAAGATGTTTATTCCTTCTGATGGGCTAATAGGGGCAAGATTTTTTATTTCTTGTTGGTGTAACTTCATGTGTGTGTGTGTGTACTTTTATACAATAAAGTTTTGACATTATGTTGCTACCATCATATTCCTAATACTGTATGCTTGTTGTTAATTATTATATTTGTAGAAAAGCTTGCACCCACTTCTGTAGTACACAGGTGACTAGGTGAATACATAAATAAGGAAAAAAAACAGGCTTTTGTAAATACTGTACTGAACATACACAGCTCATGCATATTTTTGCACTGAATAAAATATAGATCTAGTGCATGAGTTTGGTTGTAATTTTTAACATATTTCTGCAGATACAATATTACTGTAATGACAATGAAAGATTTCTGTACTTCCCAAGTTATTATTTTTAGTAATTTCATGACCTTGGGTGGAAAATGAGTAACGCTGAAATGTACGATTTCAATGTTTTTCAATTTCTGGTACTGGTAAATTTCAATTAATAACCTCAATATCAACAGAACCCCACCATTATAAAACAACCACCAACAATGAGCTTAGATTAACTACCAGTTTGGGTACTTGTGTACCTGAGCCCACTGCCACCAGACAGCATAACTATACACCCATTTAGTGCAGTATTTTGGAACCTGGTTGTAAAATGATTGATGGATTGTATTCTAGAAAAATGTAAACGTGAATTATCCAAAACCAATTCAAGTAATTGCTTCAGGTCAAAATCTCCTCATTAAAAATGCTGTCGAGCTACTCGTAAGGCATGAAACAATCAAAATGATAGTACTGTACAGTATTTACAGACTCCTAAAGAGTCACACTAGAGATCACAGCTCTACTAACTCAGAAAAACATATAAATTATCAATGGAGGAAATTTAAAAGCCAAACATCATATCTTCAAAAGGTCAGGTGTAGCACAAATAAGGAACAAGGGTTTCAAGCTCAATAAGCCACAATGTAGGCCTGAAAACAGGAGATGCTTTTTCATCCATGGAACTGCCTACCCGTTGAAGACGCAAAGCCCAGAATTCTGTTGAATTTTAAAATCCAGCTAGAACAAATTATAAGGACAATCAATCCACACACTAGAAAATGAAGGGACGACGACGTTTCTATCCGTCCTGGACCATTCTCAAGTCGATTGTCTCGACCATTCACAATCGACTTGAGAATGGTCCAGGACGGACCGAAACGTCGTCGTCCCTTCATTTTCTAGTGTGTGGATTGGTTAACATACTTCAGCCACGTTATTGTGACTCATCGCCTGCATCAGGGTTAAACGTTTAAATGCCCAAAGTTTCTCTTCTCCCGTGGGAATAGAATTAAAGGCCTTTCAGTTCAGACCCAAATACGCTGAAAACCTCAATTACAGCTCTTTCTAAAAGTTTTCTTTTTATAGCTAACACATTCTTCGTAAAGGATAAACAATATCCATGAACGTAAAATTCAGTACATTGCAAACACATGAAAGAATAACTAACACATCAATATTATAGTGTATCCACAACCCTATACGTTTCTTCGTTTTCTTTGGAATAACGAGACAGTACAGAGGACGAGAACAGTGTAGGATAGACTAGCGCGTTTTTCAAGATAATAATATAGTTCATTGTACTCATTTAGTTGTGCTTGCGGGGGTTGAGCTTTGGCTCTTTGGTCCCGCTCTCAACCGTCAATCTACTGGTGTATAGATTCTTAAGCCTACTGGGCTCTATCATAGCTACATTTAAAACTGTATGGAGTCAACCTCCACCACATCACTTCCTAGTGCATTCCATAGAGTTAATTACTACTCTGACATTTAAAAAGTTCTTTCTGATGTCTCTGTGGCTCATTTGGGTACTCAATTTCCACCTATGTCCCCTTGTGCGCGTACCACCCGTTTTAACTAATCCATCCTTGTCTACCCTGTCAATTCCCATGAGAATTTTGTGTGTGGTGATCATGTTTCCCCGAGCTCTTATCTTCCAGCGACGTGAAGTGCAGTTCACGTAGCCTTTCCTCATAACTCATGCCTCTTAATTCTGGGACTAGCCTAGTGGCATACCGCTGAACCTTTTCCAGCTTTGTCTTGTGCTTGATAAGGTACGGGCTCCATGCTGGGGCCGCATACTCCAGGATTGGCCTTACATATATGGTATAAAATCCTGAGAATTTCTTATAGAAAATTCTCAAAATTCCTATCGGGGGACAGGAAGCCAGAGTGTATTCATACACGTTTGGCTTTTATCGAGGACAGGGCGGGGGGATCGAGGATCGAGGGGGATCCATTGGATTATAATCCCATGGAATTGTGCAAGTACCTATATACAGGTTGATCGTTGCACAGTTTTGCGACCTGCGTTATCGTAACACTCTGGAGCTAGTCTGAAGTAACGACCTTAACATCTTGACTCAACGGAGGTCGTAAATCTCCACAACGTAGTCGCAAATTTTGGCGGGAGAACATGGCCGACCTTTCCTCACTGTTGCAATTCTTTTTGGTGTACACTCAAGGAATGTATGAAGGTTAGCATCTCTATTCATATTTAATATTCAAACTCAATTCACATATGGTGTATAGTGGTACCCTGTGACGATGTCAACACCATCTGTTGAGCGCACCCTACCCCATTTTCTGTTCCCCGGTGATCTTACTGACACCTGTGTAGTTTCCTTCTTACTATACAATTTGTATTCTTCAGAAAAAAAAATAAAAATGTTTATTTAGGTAAGGTACATACATAAAAGAGATTTTACAAAGAGTGATGGATTTATAGTTAGGGCTAGTACATACAATGCCTAAAGCCACTATTACGCAAAGCGTTTCGGGCATAAATATTCGGGCATATCCTCCAGAAGTGATGTGGAGGATACCTTGGTCAACAAGAGTCAGTTCCCCCAGGGCAGTCCTGAACTCAGGATTGTTCTGGGTGCCAGTGGGCCGAATTGGTGGTGACTTGTTTGTCTGTGATAAACAGAAGATTGGTGACTGGACCGACGTAACCTGGGATGGCCCAGTTGAGTTACGAGATGGAATTTACGTCCGTGTGTCCTGATTGATGAAAATTAAGCCATCTAAGAGGTGGCACGGGCATGAATATCCCGTAAGTCTGTCCCCTGAGGCAGTCAATCAATGAATTAGGTGAAGCCTTTAGGGGAAGCCAGCCAGCGTGTTGCTGGAGAGAAGTGGTGTTTTGATACTGGTAAGACTGTGCAGGACTGGCCCGTGATTTACTGAGTAAGGTGGACTCGCCGGCGTGAGGACCCGAGAAGCAAGCCTCGGGGAAGGTACCTTCAGTGTTGGACGATAAAAGTGGACTCGCCGGGATAGAAGACTGCAGAAGTTCTTTTGTAGTGTCCTGTGTGTAAGTGACACCTGCTGTGTTATGTTGTGTACATGTGTAACAAGTGTATAGTTAAGTACACGTGGTAATGGTTTGGTTTAGTGTTGTTTATCCCCAGTCCAGTTGGATTGACCATTACTGCCAGTTCTTACCTGTGTTCTTGCCCTTACCTTACCTATGACTTGGGGTTTGATCGGGTAAGAGGAGGCACTGAGGCCTGATAGAAAGTTTGAGTTATAAGAACCCGCTTACTGGCCAAGTGAGGCCGTAACATGTCCTGTGTGAAATAATTACATTTACAATCGTGTCTCGCGTTCATTCCCAGATTGTTTTAAAATTTTCCAAATAATATGACATACAATCGATCCATTACCATACAGTCTCCCTGGTCCACCACCACTACACCCCTCTCCCTGGCCCACCACCACCACCACTACACCCCTCTCCCTGGTCCACCACCACCACCACCACTACACCCTTCTCCCTGGCCCCCACCCACCACCACACCCTCTCCCTGGCCCCCACCCACCACCACACCCTCTCCCTGGCCCACCACCACCACCACACCCTCTCCCTGGCCCCCACCCACCACCACACCCTCTCCCTGGCCCACCACCACCACCACACCCTCTCCCTGGCCCCCACCCACCACCACCACACCCTCTCCCTGGTCCACCACCACCACCACACCCTCTCCCTGGCCCCCACCCACCACCACACCCTCTCCCTGGCCCACCACCACCACCACACCCTCTCCCTGGTCCACCACCACCAGCACACCCTCTCCCTGGCCCCCACCCACCACCACACCCTCTCCCTGGTCCACCACCACCACCACACCCTCTCCCTGGCCCCCACCCACCACCACACCCTCTCCCTGGCCCCCACCCACCACCACACCCTCTCCCTGGCCCACCACCACCACCACACCCTCTCCCTGGCCCCCACCCACCACCACACCCTCTCCCTGGCCCACCACCACCACCACACCCTCTCCCTGGCCCCCACCCACCACCACCACACCCTCTCCCTGGTCCACCACCACCACCACACCCTCTCCCTGGCCCCCACCCACCACCACACCCTCTCCCTGGCCCACCACCACCACCACACCCTCTCCCTGGTCCACCACCACCAGCACACCCTCTCCCTGGCCCCCACCCACCACCACACCCTCTCCCTGGTCCACCACCACCACCACACCCTCTCCCTGGCCCCCACCCACCACCACCACACCCTCTCCCTGGTCCACCACCACCACCACACCCTCTCCCTGGTCCACCACCACCACCACACCCTCTCCCTGGCCCACCACCACCACCACACCCTCTCCCTGACCCCCACCCACCACCACCACACCCTCTCCCTGGCCCCCCACCACATATGCACAGCTGACCGTGTATAGCAGAAACAACAATTCCCCAAAATCTGACTCGTGCCAGTTATATCTGGGATAATACCCCCAGGGGTTTGGAAATCCCTAAAGGAGAAACTGTGACCATATGCTCCAAGGTCGAGTTTTATTGTCGCTCAAGTTGCCATTCGCCCATAGTGTAGGTGGACGCCGGTCGTTATCTCTCTCCTACAAACACCATTGTTATCCACCCGTCAAAGAAGGCGAAGACTGCTATCCACCGCTGGTAATAGAGGCGACATGCCTGCAGTCTAGAGTGCTATATTAACCCTTTGGGTGAATGTGAGTAGAGCCAGGCTGGGATGCCCGGGTATTGTCACGTGTGAGCGGCTGTCAGCCCGTGTCTCCGCCAACCGACGTCCACCATTGATGCCCGCCCGCTCCCTAATGGCGCGGAAACATTAATTGATTATCTAATTGACGAGTTAATTAATGGAGGCAAAGCTGGGGCATCTGTCTTGTGGCGCCGCCGCACTTACGGCGCTAGGAGACACGTCCGTCACACTAGGGACGCCGTGGTTCACATATATCGGTACTAGGTGGGCCTACATTATCGGCTGTCTAGTAACCGAGGAGCAGGTTACTGAGCTGTGACAGGCAACCTGCCCGCGCTGAGAGCAGGTTACTGAGCTGTGAAAGGCAACCTGCCCCCGCTGAGGGCAGGTTACTGTGCTGTGACAGGCAACCTGCCCGCGCTGAGAGCAGGTTACTGTGCTGTGACAAGCAACCTGCCCGCGCTGAGGGCAGGTTACTGAGCTGTGACAGGCAACCTGCCCCCGCTGAGGGCAGGTTACTGTGCTGTGACAGGCAACCTGCCCGCGCTGAGAGCAGGTTACTGTGCTGTGACAGGCAACCTGCCCGCGCTGAGAGCAGGTTACTGTGCTGTGACAGGCAACCTGCCCGCGCTGAGGGCAGGTTACTGAGCTGTGACAGGCAACCTGCCCGCGCTGAGAGCAGGTTACTGTGCTGTGACAGCCAACCTGCCCGCGCTGAGAGCAGGTTACTGAGCTGTGACAGGCAACCTGCCCGCGCTGAGGGCAGGTTACTGAGCTGTGACAGGCAACCTGCTCCCGCTGAGGGCAGGTTACTGAGCTGTGACAGGCAACCTGCCCCCGCTGAGGGCAGGTTACTGAGCTGTGACAGGCAACCTGCCCCCGCTGAGGGCAGGTTACTGAGCTGTGACAGGCAACCTGCCCCCGCTGAGGGCAGGTTACTGAGCTGTGACAGGCAACCTGCCCCCGCTGAGGGCAGGTTACTGAGCTGTGACAGGCAACCTGCCCCCGCTGAGGGCAGGTTACTGAGCTGTGACAGGCAACCTGCCCCCGCTGAGGGCAGGTTACTGAGCTGTGACAGGCAACCTGCCCCCGCTGAGGGCAGGTTACTGAGCTGTGACAGGCAACCTGCCCCCGCTGAGGGCAGGTTACTGAGCTGTGACAGGCAACCTGCCCCCGCTGAGGGCAGGTTACTGAGCTGTGACAGGCAACCTGCCCCCGCTGAGGGCAGGTTACTGTGCTGTGACAGCCAACCTGCCCGCGCTGAGAGCAGGTTACTGAGCTGTGACAGGCAACCTGCCCCCGCTGAGGGCAGGTTACTGAGCTGTGACAGGCAACCTGCCCCCGCTGAGGGCAGGTTACTGAGCTGTGACAGGCAACCTGCCCCCGCTGAGGGCAGGTTACTGAGCTGTGACAGGCAACCTGCCCCCGCTGAGGGCAGGTTACTGAGCTGTGACAGGCAACCTGCCCCCGCTGAGGGCAGGTTACTGAGCTGTGACAGGCAACCTGCCCCCGCTGAGGGCAGCGCCATTATAAAAATCGTTTCAGCTTCAGCTGTTTTCCCAAACTTAATACATAAGTTTGAACAGCTGGTGACTCTTACCATGCAAACTGTTCTCTTGCCCACATTTGGTCGCCAACGATGACATTTAAAGTTCTTGGTTAACTTAAGTCTCATTACCATTGTTACCTAAAGCCATAACCCAGTTACCACAGTGTAGAAGTCAGCTGTGACCAATGTTACAGCAGTGACCACGTGACCCATTGTTACCCCGCCGTAACCAATATGGTTGACTCCTCGGGCACTGAACCACCAGAAAATCAATGAGAAATTTGTTGGTTTAGACGTCTGAATTGTCCTGGTACGACCGCCCAGCTGTTCCCAAGAGCTTTGAATGTCCTCCGTACTGCATAATTCTGCTACAACATACAACCTTTCCTACCACATCCTCCATAGCACCGTAAGATCATAATAATAAAGGTGACTGCAGTAGACCTATTGGCACATACGACGCAGCTCCTCTTCATATCCACTCAAACTATATATATATAATGTGTGTGTGTAACCTACGCTTGAAACAAGCCAGCTATTTACGTCTATTATGTTAACTGGTAATTAGTTCCATGAATCAACACTGTTACCAAGCCATTATTTTTCCCTCTTTTGTTTTTTGCCTGAACCCGAACGTCTCCGATTTATATAGTCTTAATGTCTCAGATATATGGCTTTATGCAAGGAAGGAGAGTGTGACATTGTCTTGCCGCCTGTCTTACCCTGCGCGCTGACAGGTCATATCCCACCTTCACACATCTCAAGACTGCCTTCCACAGTGGCACCTGACATGTCATTATGAGAGACCTCGAAGGAATGGATGTTGGAGGGCGACTTCTTCGCTGGGAAAAAGGTTACTTCTTCGCTCTGATGTTCTGAGGACATTAAAGCCCAGGTAGAGATTTTGGGCCGGGCGCTCCTCACAGGTTATAAATCCACTGCGGGCTCGCCATGGCTCGTGCTACTTGGAACTTTGTGTTCCGGAGAATCTTCAACAACAACATCAACCCTCACAGGTGGGCCCCAGATCTAAACTTTTCAAAATATATTAAATATTGATGTGTTAAATTCTATGCCTAGGAAGCCCAGTGATCACAATATCAGATATCGACGGATTGGCTCAGGTGTAGGTTAGATATATATATGAATAAGTTTGGGTGGATATATATTGGAGTTGCCACGTATAAGCCAATAGACCTTTTGAAGTTACCTTTATTGTTATTATCAGATATGAAAGAATGATGATCCATACCAGTGAATATACTAACGCCCAGGATATACTCACCCATATATCAGGCATGTGAGGACCCAGGCTTAGTCACCGCAGCTGTGAAAAGAAAGAGAATAATTCAGCACCCAGACAAACGGAGAGGAAACTGGTAGGGCGTTATTTTGGAGCCGAATTCTGGCTCACTGCACATATTTGCTCTCTGAAATTACGACATTTTACACCGGAAAAAATGTAAATTACTGAAAACGGCGATGGGTCACATTTTGCCCAAATCCCCCCTCCCCTCCCCCCACACAGTTGCCGTTTTTTAAAATATGGCAAATCTGACTGCCTGTATGGCACAACTTTGATGTGTAAGCTTGAGTACATAACCAGATTAACATACCTAGACCTTCAGACCACACTATCAGGTCAAAGCTTGCAAATTATTTTCAGTTAACATGTTAAACATGTACACTGCTAGCACAATAGTCTGATATATCAACGTCACAATCTTTTCCACTGGAATACCCCATAAGACGCTCTCATTGTCAACATTTAAGAAGCTTTTTCTATCAGTAGATGGCAACATTTCCTGCCTGTTGAACATTTAAATGTTTAATAAAATAATGAGTTCCATGAGAACTTTAAGACTTGGGAATGAGTGTCAAGACGCTGATGATGTACCTGCAAGGTGTTCCACACTGTCAGAAGTCGACGTCGTGTTACAATAAAGGTGAAATGCAGCGTCAATCACCCTTCAGGTCACCATATTTAATTGTGAAATAACATTTGTCACTGAAGAACATCAATTATTGAAGGACATCATTATTGTAGGACATCAATCAAGAAGTACATCAATTGGTCATTTGATGACAACTGATGAACATCAATTAATTGAAATAGAAGTTGGAAGACAACCATTAACAAACTAATAACATCACCTAAATGTTTCTAGGACTAAAATAGAGCGGAGTTCTGACCAAGAAATAAGAATATTTTAAGACAGATTTAACTTACAAAACAAAGTTCACTACAGCCCTGAGAGGCCCCGGAGATAATCACCTCCCCTCACAGTCTCAGGGCCGGTGGTCATGCGTGTATTTCTTGGTGTTTGGCAAATTAGTTCAAAACACCATTAAACTCTGGTGCTCGGAACAAGGTGATTATGTTGTCACATTATCATTAGCCATGCAATGATGGCTATGTAGCACAGTGGGCTACGTTCTACCGGGCTCAATTCCTGGGTAGGATTTAATTCCTAGGGAGCAGGTCGGCCGAGCGGACAGCACACTGGACCTGTGATCCTGTGGTCCCGGGTTCGATCCCGGGCGCCGGCGAGAAACAATGGGCAGAGTTTCTTTCACCCTATGCCCCTGTTACCTAGCAGTAAAATAGGTACCTGGGTGTTAGTCAGCTGTCACGGGCTGCTTCCTGGGGGTGGAGGCCTGGTCGTGGACCGGGCCGCGGGGACACTAAAAACCCTGAAATCATCTCAAGATAACCTCAAGATAACCAGTTCAGTGGGCTACGTTCTACCGGGCTCAATTCCTAGGTGGGATAGAAATGGTTGAAATCATTTTCTTTCATCTAATGCTGCTGTTCACCTGGCAGTAAACAGGGAGTTAGGTAACTGTTGTGGGTTGCATCCTGGGGAAGGTCTGTCATTGGTTCAGGCCTTAAAGGGGCTTCGTAAAGGCTTCGTAAAAGTAAAGGGGACGAATACCCCATTATCGGGACTTTCCCGACAATTGGAATTATTTACCCTGGTCTGTACCTAGGTCTAGCTTACCTATGAGAGTGAGGTAACCCCTAACCTGACCTTAATTACTACACCTGCCCTGAGACAGGTCAATTAAATCCGTCAACATTACAATGCTTCAATTTGTACTAAAACGTCACATTTTGCACGTATTCGTCCCTCCTTACTCAGCCAGTATCCTATGTTCCTGTTACTCTCACTCACTCATTAAGGTGAGTGAAGTAGTTAGTGTCTTGTTCTGTCAGCAGCAGGAGGAAGAGTAGGAGAAAGAGGAGAAGAAAGAGGAGGAGAAGGGCCGTGCCACAGCTTCAGGGGTTCAGAGACTGAACGCACAAGAGTTCGAGAACTTTCGATCTCCGTGGTTTGAGAGCTTTATATTTTGAGAGCCTTGGGGGCCTTCGCAACTTATGGGATTCAAAGCCTTATGGATTGAAAGATGTTCTTCTGGGTCTGACCTGTGTACTGTGTTGACCTGTGTACTGTGTTGGTCTGTGTACTGTGTTGACCTGTGTACTGTGTTGGTCTGTGTACTGTGTTGACCTGTGTACTGTGTTGACCTGTGTACTGTGTTGACCTGTGTACTGTGTTGACCTGTGTACTGTGTTGACCTGTGTACTGTGTTGACCTGTGTACTGTGTTGACCTGTGTACTGTGTTGACCTGTGTACTGTGTTGGTCTGTGTGCTGTGTTGACAGTACTGAGGGAGAGGGTCCTCACACCTACCATGAGGACGAATGCGATCAAAGGTTACCCAAACGTGAGTCACTCGTTCTCCTGTAATCATGAAGTAGTTCAACCTCTCCTCATAAATTTAACGACTTACATCACTCATCAACCAGGCTGTGATTCATACGTCAGACTGCGAGCAGCCACATCTAACAGCCTGGTTGACCAGACCACCAACCAGGGAGACATTGATCCTCTGAAGCAACACAAGGTCACCCCCAGCCTCCACAGTTATCTTCCTGTCATAGCTACAGCAGAGCTCTTTATGAATAGAGCAAATAGAACTTGTACTCTCCCAGAGGGCGTCATACCCATTCTTTCTCAGTGGCAGGGGGGGATAGGGGAATAGAGGGGAGTGGGATAGAGTGTGCATTTGCGTTAGGGAGGGTGGGTGGCTCTAGGAAGGTGTTGGGGTTAGGGAGGGAAGTTTCTAGGGAGGGAAGGTCCTAGGGAGGGGTTTGGGGTGGGATGGGTAAGGGGGGAAGGACTGCAGGTCCGGTCTGCTGGGCTCTGCGGGAGACAGTGTTCACGGTGAGTAACTGGGTCGGGTGTCATTCACAATTATCGAGTGTGACAGAGCTGGGGGGTAAAATGCAATATTCCTTCTTCAGAGATCTTCAGTGAAGCAGCCAGGCGTGGAGACCGCCTGTGTGGAGATCCTGTCTCTCTCCACCCGACTATTGATCCCTTTATTACCAAAGAAACATACAACCGAACCAAAACATTTTTTTAACGTTAATACGTTTATAAACGTTCTTAAAACGTTTTAAAGAAGTGAAGTATACCAAGTAACATAAGCGGTTGAAGATAAACTTACTACAATGCCGTAGTGCTTGACTGAAGGCGAAGGAAAGACGCAATATATGTATAAGTGTATTAGAAAACAAAATTTTAAGACGTAATCTACTTCCTTTCTCAAGGTGCTGTACATAAGGCTCTGGGGCCAGATTCACGAAAGCACTTACGCAAGCACTTACGAACGTGTACATCTTTCATCAATCTTTGACGGCTTTGGTTACATTTATTAAACAGTTTACAAGCATGAAAACTTCCCATTCAACTGTTGTTATTGTTATAAACAGCCTCCTGGTGCTTCGGAGCTCATTGTCTGTTTAATAATTGTAAACAAAGCCGCCAAAGATTGAGAAAAGATGTACAGGTTCGTAAGTGCTCGCGTAACTGCTTTCGTGAATCTGGCCCCTGACGTTGTATACAATACCATGACTGGTTACGCTGTTTGTGTGCTGAACCCGGCTTCACTTGCGTTATCTGGGGGTTGATAAGCTTATTACTGAAGGTGGTAGTTGTCGCCTTAACGAAGAGACGTCCAGTGCAAGTATTTCATATTTTATGGTCTGGTCGCAGCTTGATCCCCGACCATGTTACTGATATTTTGTTTTTAGTTTGTACTAAACATAGAACTGTCTTGGCAACCTTGGGTCTCTCAGACTCTAATAGAGCCACTGTTATTCCCAGGTGATCTCTGTATTCACCTAGTTGTGTTTGCGGGGGTTGAGCTTTGCTCTTTCGGCCCGCCTCTCAACTGTCAATCAACTGTTTACTAACTACTTTTTTTTTCCACACCACACACACACACCCCAGGAAGCAGCCCGTGACAGCTGACTAACTCCCAGGTACCTATTTACTGCTAGGTAGCAGGGGCATTCAGGGTGAAAGAAACTTTGCCCATTTGTTTCTGCCTGGTGCGGGAATCGAACCCGCGCCACAGAATTACGAGTCCTGCGCGCTATCCACCAGGCTACCAGGTCCCCGTGCACCATATTACATACATTTATATACTAAACAATTGTATAGTAGAATTCGGTGCTATTCACTTTATAGAGACCGAAAAAATGAAGCTAAAAACAAACTTCAATATTCGCAGGTCTAGTATAGCACACATGTGTACTATATTAGACCTCGCAGGTCTAGTATAGCACACATGTGTACTATATTAGACCTCAGGTGGTGTATTAGGCCTAGGAAAGCTAGGTTAGGCTGATTTAGTTTTCTTTGCAACATAGAAAATCTTTTCCGGTTTGTCCAAACTCAATAGTACCGATTTCTACTTTCTAGTTGCGTTGTATGTCGGTATCTGTACTATGTACTGTCGACGACCGGGCCGCGGGGACGCTAAGCCCCGGAAGCACCTCAAGGTAACCTCAAGGTATGGGATCGTTAACGTGTATAGTAACGTGCATCGTTACTATATGTACTAACGATACATATAGAACAGGTACTACTAGAACAGGAGGATGGCCTGGTGTGTGTGATATGTATGTTTAATCCATATGTGTGTGATAATAAGAACAGCTGAAAAACTCTATGGAAAATAAAACTAAAATTTCAGACTTTATAGGACTTGGTGGGAGTAGCAATAGGAGATATTCCCTCTTAAAGGGGGGCAATTGGGACCGACTCCGATCTGCCTATGATAGTCACCTACCAACATGCATGTGTCATCCTGCAACATTTGGTGAGGTTAGCCACAAGCGTCTGGCGCCCAATCATGGACAGACAAAGACGGACATTTTCTTGTATAGATATAGTTATGTGTGGTGGTGGTGGAGTTTATGTACTATGTGTATGTGTGATACATTAGGTGCTGGTAGTGGGCGTGCTGGTAGTGGGCGTGCTGGTAGTGGGCGTGCTGGTAGTGGGCGTGCTGGTAGCCCTGCACGGTTACTGCGCTAGTGGTCTCCGTGTCTCGTGACTGTCCAACGGAGGGTCAAAAAAACAGTTTGTGTCAGAAACTGTCAATATAACTGACAGTTTTACTAGTGGTAGAGATCACGTTTCCCTGACCGCCGTGAATCATCCACCGCGCCTTGCCTGTTACCTGTTAATCAATAGAATATTACCGTAAGTGCTGTAACGCTTACCAGTTACCCGGCGACCTTCTATACACACGCTTGTATGATATATACACGCTGCCAAGTATACCTTCACCAGAGAAAACTTCTTAAATTGTATTTCCTTTCTTAGTCCTATGTTGTTATTGTTTAAGATTCGCTACCTGGAACAAAAAGTTCCAAGTAGCACGGGCTATGGTGAGCCCGTAGTCTTCGTGCTATTAAATGTTATTCTGGGAGACCGTTCGGAGGCCCGGAGGTAGGGGGGGAGGGGGTGATGGTTCGCTTTGGTCTGGTTAATAATAAGTTTTGCCAGACGGGTCTGGGAACCTCCCTCTGAAAACATTGTAATTGGGTTGCAAAACGCTAATATGCGAACACCTGCACGCAAAACAAACACACGCTAAGATAGCGTAACTTATGATAGCAGGCGGGCTGTCCGCCTTGCTGTCACGGCGTGTGCGTGTGCTTGATGGCTAAGCTTGCTCGCTTTTACCAGCGAGGTGCGAGTGTTTGTAAGACTTTTCACCTGTATTTCAGGATATTTGGGTGTGTATAGATGAATGATACATAGCATTCATGTATCCACACTCACTTTACATATTATTATACATTCATGTATACACACTTTCGGGACCAAAGAGCCAAAGCTCAACCCCCGCAAGCACAATTGAGTGAGTACTCAGATGCAGCGACACACAGGCTCGCTTGAGTCAAGCAAGAAGCGAGTCTTCCCTTCCTCTACAGAGTCTATACCACAACGTTGAAAAAAACAACATTCCCCTAATTGCCGGCTTGAGGAAGATCTCTATAAGTTGAGAACCACGATGCTTCCTCTTCACCCAACAGGGGCAGACGAGCCATCAACAAAGGAACCTGAGAATGGGTTCGATCTTCGTCACCATGACTGGATATTATGTGATTTCCCAAGAGCCAATTAAATGCATTGGCTCACGTTCTATGTCACCGACCTCTTTGCTGATTAGTTGATTTTTCACGTTGCAACCAATCCTGGCTAGCCTTAATGTCCCCCCCCCCCCCTTCCCTCATTGGCTTAGCAGTGTCACGTGATGAAAGGATCGCGGTGGTCAGACGCATGTTATCTTCTTGTTGAACGATATCTGTTTTTTTTGCCATAAAAATTATTGAGGTTTAAACACATAACATTGTATATCGCACAATTTAATAATTAATTGCATTCTTAAAGAAATAAAAAAGGTCTGACTTTGGGCAGACTGGGGTAGGATAGTGTCACACACACACACACACACACACACACACACCCACCCACACACACACACACACACACACACACACACACACACACACACACACACACACACACATCAATAACACTTTGTCATCCTTGAGGCCACAGTACATAATATCCTGCCCTGTAATTTTTAGGTTATTAAAGTAGAAGTAATCCATATTGAAGGTGACGACAATGGTCCACTCACAACAATAGTACGACTCCCCCCACCCCCCTTGTTTCTCTGTCACCCCAGACACTCTCACCTCTCACACACACCCCTCACACCCCAGATACACCCACTCACATCCCAGACACTCTCTTCCCACACACTCCAGACACACCCCCTCACAGACCCCAGTCACAAGCCCCCTCACACCCCAGACACACCCCCAGACACACACCCTCACACCCCACACACCCCAGACACACCTCTCACACACCCCAGACACCCCCCCACACACCCCAGACACCCCCCCACACACACCCCAGACACACCTCTCACACACCCCAGACACAAGCCCCCTCACTGCTCTTCAGTATTCCCCCTCGTCTTCCCTTCAGTTGGCGATCGACCTTAATCTTTTCACTCCATTCTTTTCTCTCCCGTTCTGCTGCCCCCTCTCTTTTGGTCCACCCTCTCCATCCTTCCCTCCTCTTTCCTCTTACACACTCCTCTTACCTCTACACTTTCTCCTTCTCTACATCTAATTTTTCGTCTATCCTATACCTCCTTTTTCCCTTCACTACCGACCTTGTGTATACTTTTATTCATGGTTCCGTATTTTCAGTGTTTTCTCTTATATTTCACATTTTTTCCTCCTTCTCTCTTCTGCTTCTCCCTCCTTTGTGTACCCTCCTCTCTTCCCTCCTCCTCTCATGTCGCGGCCACAACAAGCGATTACCTCCTCGAGTCCCGCTATTGACAGCCTATCACGGTATTACACAGGTGCTGAGTCTTGACGAAGGGCTCTCCCGCCCCCCCCTCCCTTTGGGACCATTTGTCTGCTTCCCCCCCAACACCCCCCCACACCCCGTGGGACCACTGGCCTGCAACACCCTCCCACTAGCTCAGGGACCTTTCATACGCCTGTGGGACCTGCCTGGGACCACCGGAGCAAGTAGGATGGTTAAGCCCCAGGATGTGTAAGGAAGTGTGGTAAGGGGGGAGGGGTTGCAAGGAAGGGGGTGGTTGCAGGGGTGTGGAGTGGGTTGCAGGGTGGGTTGGGAGGTGGTGGAGGGGGGAAACAATACCCCGCTGGGGGGAAAAATCGCTTGAGAGCAATCAAGGGGATTGTGTGGGTTGGTGAGAGGCAAGTTCTGGAGAAGGCTGGGTGTTAGGCAGGGCTGAGGGCTGGGTGTTGGGGAGGGCTGGGTGTTGGGCAGAGCTGAGGGCTGGGGAGGCTGGGTGTTGGGCAGGGCTGGGTGGTCGCTGGGAAGAAAGTGAATCAACAGGTTGGAGGAGCTTGGGCGGATAGCATCACCCACTGTAGAGGGCACTCATCAGTGATGTAGAGGGCGGGAGGTGATGTAGAAGGCGCTCATCAGTGATGTAGATGGAGGTGAGGAAGGTGAGACAGGTGCAGGAGAACTTGGTCAACTCATCAACTCATCGACTTTTTACTCAGCCACTGACGACACCATCTCTACTCTCCCTCACCAACTATGGAGACAGTTTACAACTCTTGACTTATTAATAAACAGTTTACCAGCTTGTAAACTTCACAACCCGAGGTTATTGATGATATAAACAACCTCGTAGTGCCCCGGAGCTCCTAAACTGTTTAATAAATGTAAACACAACCGCCATGATTGGGAAAAGATGTACAGGTTTCGTATGTGGTACAGGTTTCAGGAGGCCTGGTCGACGACCGGGCCGCGGGGACGCTAAGCCCCGGAAGCACCTCAATGTAACCTCAAGGTGGTTGGTGGGTAAGGCACCTTGTTAGGACATAAGAGAGCCAAGCTGCCAAGGTCGTAGGTGTAATGATACAGGCAGGTCGTTAAGGACTGAAGGAAGTCGTTAAGGAAATAAGCAACAGAAACGATTGCCAGGAGCCACGCTCCCCTAATACGTCTCATTTTGTTACGGAATTGACCAATACGTTAAAAATACGACGCACTAACAAAAAATGAAAGCACCGAAATATTAACGTTTTCTATGCATCGACCTCGATAGGTTAAACGGGTGTCTTACGATCGAGAAACAGTTGCATTTTTTACGTTTCCTGTTGAGGGGAAACAGTTGTATTCGTTACGGAATGGCTATACATAGGGGCACCTGCTGCGATTCACACTTCCTGCGATGACTGCACAAGAGGGTAGACGGTAGACTTGTCTACTGTGCAGTAGAGTCAGATGTAGAGTCTATTGTGACTGCACAATAGACTCTACATCCGCGACCTGAATGGCATTCTTTCACCTGATTGGATATCTTATTTCCTGCACAATCTGATGGCCCTACCTCACACCTGTCCCGCGGCTGATGAGGACACTCACCCGTCACTGTCCTCACCCGTCACTGTCCTCACCCGTCACTGTCCTCACCCCTCACAGTCCTCACCCCTCACTGTCCTCACCCGTAACTGTCCTCACCCCTCACTGTCCTCACCCCTCACTGTCCTCACCCGTCACTGTCCTCACCCGTCACTGTCCTCACCCCTCACTGTCCTCACCCCTCACTGTCCTCACCCGTCACTGTCCTCACCCGTCACTGTCCTCACCCCTCACTGTCCTCACCCCTCACTGTCCTCACCCCTCACTGTCCTCACCCGTCACTGTCCTCACCCGTCACTGTCCTCACCCGTCACTGTCCTCACCCCTCACTGTCCTCACCCGTAACTGTCCTCACCCGTCACTGTCCTCACCCCTCACTGTCCTCACCCGTCACTGTCCTCACCCCTCACTGTCCTCACCCGTCACTGTCCTCACCCCTCACTGTCCTCACCCGTAACTGTCCTCACCCCTCACTGTCCTCACCCGTCACTGTCCTCACCCCTCACTGTCCTCACCCCTCACTGTCCTCACCCCTCACTGTCCTCACCCCTCACTGTCCTCACCCGTCACTGTCCTCACCCCTCACTGTCCTCACCCCTCACTGTCCTCACCCCTCACTGTCCTCACCCCTCACTGTCCTCACCCGTCACTGTCCTCACCCGTCACTGTCCTCACCCCTCACTGTCCTCACCCCTCACTGTCCTCACCCCTCACTGTCCTCACCCCTCACTGTCCTCACCCCTCACTGTCCTCACCCCTCACTGTCCTCACCCGTCACTGTCCTCACCCGTGACTGTCCTCACCCGTCACTGTCCTCACCCGTCACTGTCCTCACCACTTTCACCACAACTCCCAACTAGTGTTTTCCTATCCTTTAATTCTTATTTAATTAGGAGCCGTCCCCTCTCATCCCCTCAGCCGCCGTGTTCCTGCCCCCTCATCCCCCCCCACTATCTCCCCTTTGTCTCACGCCACTAATCCCCCCCCCACCGCCCCACTTTTGCACTCCCCCTCCCCCCACTAACACTTTTTCACCAGTGTTTAAGTCCCCCCCCTTTGAATTACACATCCATTGTTGATCTATTGCCGATTACTGGTGCCATTAGGGTCATTATGGGTGCCACTAGGGTCATTGTGGGTGCCACCAGGGTCATTATGGGTGCCACTAGGGTCATTGTGGGTGCCACCAGGGTCATTATGGGTGCCACTAGGGTCATTGTGGGTGCCACCAGGGTCATTATGGGTGCCATTAGGGTCATTGTGGGTGCCACTAGGGTCATTATGGGTGCCATTAGGGTCATTGTGGGTGCCACTAGGGTCATTATGGGTGCCACCAGGGTCATTATGGGTGCCACTAGGGTCATTATGGGTGCCACCAGGGTCATTATGGGTGCCACCAGGGTCATTGTGGGTGCCACCAGGGTCATTGTGGGTGCCACCAGGGTCATTGTGGGTGCCACCAGGGTCATTGTGGGTGCCACCAGGGTCATTGTGGGTGCCACCAGGGTCATTGTGGGTACCACCAGGGCCATTATGGGTGCCATTAGGGTCATTGTGGGTGCCACTAGGGTCATTATGGGTGCCACCAGGACCATTATGGGTGCCACCAGGGTCATTATGGGTGCCACCAGGGTCATTATGGGTGCCACTAGGGTCATTATGGGTGCCACCAGGGTCATTATGGGTGCCACCAGGGTCATTATGGGTGCCACCAGGGTCATTATGGGTGCCACCAGGGTCATTGTGGGTGCCACCAGGGTCATTATGGGTGCCACCAGGGCCATTATGGGTGCCACCAGGGCCATTATGGGTGCCACCAGGGTCATTGTGGGTGCCACCAGGGCCATTATGGGTGCCACCAGGGCCATTATGGGTGCCACCAGGGTCATTGTGGGTGCCACCAGGGTCATTATGGGTGCCACCAGGGCCATTATGGGTGCCACCAGGGTCATTATGGGTGCCACCAGGGTCATTATGGGTGCCACCAGGGCCATTATGGGTGCCACCAGGGTCATTATGGGTGCCACCAGGGCCATTATGGGTGCCACCAGGGCCATTATGGGTGCCACCAGGGTCATTGTGGGTGCCACCAGGGTCATTGTGGGTGCCACCAGGGCCATTATGGGTGCCACCAGGGTCATTGTGGGTGCCACCAGGGTCATTATGGGTGCCACCAGGGCCATTATGGGTGCCACCAGGGTCATTGTGGGTGCCACCAGGGTCATTGTGGGTGCCACCAGGGCCATTATGGGTGCCACCAGGGTCATTGTGGGTGCCACCAGGGTCATTATGGGTGCCACCAGGGTCATTGTGGGTGCCACCAGGGTCATTATGGGTGCCACCAGGGTCATTATGGGTGCCACCAGGGCCATTATGGGTGCCACCAGGGTCATTGTGGGTGCCACCAGGGCCATTATGGGTGCCACCAGGGCCAATGGCTTTAGTAAATATATGTAAGTATATAAATATATGTATACTATATATACCATATACTATATTTAAGTATTTATAACACCCACTACCAACACCACACCCACCACCACCACACCCACCACCACCACACCCACCCACCACCACCACCACCACACCCACCACCAACACCACACCCACCAATACCACTAACACCACCAACACACCCACCACCACCAACACACCCACCACCACCAACACCACCACCACACCCACCACCACCACCACCAACACCACACCCACCACCACCACCACCACCAACACCACACCCACCAACACCACCAACACCACCACCACCACCACCACCACCACCACACCCACCAACACCACTAACACCACCAACACCACCACCACACCCACCCACCAACACCACCACCACACCCACCACCACCACACCACCACCACACCCACCACCACACCCACCACCACACCCACCCACCAACACCCAACAGGAAAGAATGTGTAATATTTGCAGTAATAGGAAAGGATTTGGACTCTCGCGGGAAATATAAGTTCCGACCAAGTTTAAAACTTTAAATTAGAAATCTAAAAGTCACCACTAGACTTACCTGGCTAGTTTGTCTTTCCTCCGTGTATCACCTGACATGATCTTCCCAGAGAGAGAGAGAGCTGCAGGACGGAAGCGCTTGGGCCGTATTTCTTTCTTATGATACCTCTGGTTACCTAGCAGTAAATGGATACCTGGGAAGTTAGACAGCTGTTGTAGGCTACATTCTGCGACTGGTCACTAGTTGATCATATTAGACATATTAGACACACACACACGCACACACACACACACACACACACACACACACACACACACACACACACACACACACACACACACACACATTCGCCCTGTATCAACCCGGTGAAGATTGACTGGGCACAAATATCCATGGAGATTCGGCATGGAAACAACAAACAACAGTTGATCAGCGAAGTTGCAGAATCTGTGGCGAGAGTGACGGACACCGCCTTGACCACTATCTACGTGAATGTGAACACCTGAGAGACATTAGAAATGTGTGTAGACTAATAAACCCCACATTGTTTGAGTTAGGAAAACACTGTCAAATATTGATGCTGTTCTTAAAATATTCCCCCATTTTGCACCCGCAAGATAACGTAAGTTTTTAAGGGTTGACAGATGTTAATCTTCTTGTTTGAGGAGCTGTTCACTTGAGACAGTTAAGCAAGTCCCAGCTGTGTCTGGGTACAAGTGACAGGATGAACAACCCAGCGGGTTTTCTTCCTATTGGGGAGTGTTGTACATGCTGCTATGGCGGTGTGTCCACTCACAGGATAAGTGGCGCTGCCCAATAAACTCGCCCCACGGGGCAAAATTAAAAAAAAAATCAGTGTGGTACAGTGTGGAACAGAGTTGTACAGTGTGGAACAGAGTGGTACAGTGTGGAACAGAGTGGTACAGTGTGGAACAGAGTGGTACAGTGTGGAACAGAGTGGTACAGTGTGGAACAGAGTGGTACAGTGTGGAACAGAGTGGTACAGTGTGGAACAGAGTTGTACAGTGTGGAACAGAGTGGTACAGTGTGGAACAGAGTGGTACAGTGTGGAACAGAGTGGTACAGTGTGGAACAGAGTGGTACAGTGTGGAACAGAGTGGTACAGTGTGGAACAGAGTGGTACAGTGTGGAACAGAGTGGTACAGTGTGGAACAGAGTGGTACAGTGTGGAACAGAGTGGTACAGTAGTACTGATGCTTCTCGCACAAAAACGATAATAGTAAAATTATATTCATCACGACAATCCATTAATATTTTCTAAGGTTAATGGCCGTATAAATATATGTAAGTGTTATACACAAGACTGTATACTGACGCTGGAATGGTGTAGGGTGATGGTGAGGGGTGATGGTGACGGGTGATGGTGAGGGGTGATGGTGAGGGGTGATGGTGAGGGGTGATGGTGTAGGGTGATGGTGTAGGGTGATGGTGAAGGGTGATGGTGAGGGGTGATGGTGAGGGGTGATGGTGAGGGGTGATGGTGAGGGGTGATGGTGACGGGTGATGGTGAGGGGTGATGGTGTAGGGTGATGGTGAGGGGTGATGGTGAGGGGTGATGGTGAGGGGTGATGGTGAGGGGTGATGGTGAGGGGTGATGGTGACGGGTGATGGTGAGGGGTGATGGTGAGGGGTGATGGTGAAGGGTGATGGTGAGGGGTGATGGTGAGGGGTGATGGTGAGGGGTGATGGTGTAGGGTGATGGTGAGGGGTGATGGTGTAGGGTGATGGTGAGGGGTGATGGTGAGGGGTGATGGTGAGGGGTGATGGTGTAGGGTGATGGTGAGGGGTGATGGTGAGGGGTGATGGTGAGGGGTGATGGTGTAGGGTGATGGTGAGGGGTGATGGTGAGGGGTGATGGTGAGGGGTGATGGTGAGGGGTGATGGTGAGGGGTGATGGTGAGGGGTGATGGTGACGGGTGATGGTGAGGGGTGATGGTGAGGGGTGATGGTGTAGGGTGATGGTGAAGCAATGACCAAGTTCACCCTCTCAGAAATAACCGCTAAGCCTGTTTCACTATATAACACTTAGAAGGGATATGAGGAGAAGTAGCTGAGTTATGAGGGAGGGAGAGAGTGAGTTATGAGGGGAAAGCACCAAGCCATTGCGACTATATAGCACTTGGAAGGGATCAGGATAAGGATTGGCGATGGGACGGGGGAAAAAGGAATGGTGCCCCAAACCACTTGAACCATCGGGGATCGAACACCGATCTTGCAAGAATGAGGGTCGTCGCTCTACCGACCAGAGTGAGTGAACATTTAATGTGTTTTAACAGTGCAGTTAAGTGGAAAATGAGAGAGTGAGACGATAAGAGAGAGTGAGGAACAGGTTGGGCCATATCACCGTCCCCAGCCATCGCTGGAGATGAAATCTGGATGAAGATGGATCGACAAGGCCGCCTCCCTCTCACCCGCCGATGGATGAGATGGATTACTCGCGAATTTTACCGAACTGTAATTTCCCGGAGTGAAGGTATCTATAGTGTGGGAGCCAGATGTATCCTCCCACGGGGGCCGGGGGAGCCAGGTGCGCCGAGGGCTGGGGGAGCCAGCTGCGCCGGAGGCTGGGGGAGCCAGGTGCGCCGAGGGCTGGGGGAGCCAGCTGCGCCGGAGGCTGGGGGAGCCAGCTGCCCCGGGGGCTGGGGGAGCCAGCTGCCCCGGGGGCTGGGGGAGCCAGCTGCCCCGGGGGCTGGGGGAGCCAGCTGCGCCGGGGGCTGGGGGAGCCAGCTGCGCCGGGGGCTGGGGGAGCCAGCTGCCCCGGGGGCTGGGGGAGCCAGCTGCCCCGGGGGCTGGGGGAGCCAGCTGCCCCGGGAGCTGGGGGAGCCAGCTGCCCCGGGGGCTGGGGGAGCCAGCTGCCCCGGGGGCTGGGGGAGCCAGCTGCCCCGGGGGCTGGGGGAGCCAGCTGCCCCGGGGGCTGGGGGAGCCAGCTGCCCCGGGGGCTGGGGGAGCCAGCTGCCCCGGGGGCTGGGGGAGCCAGCTGTCCCGGGGGAGCCAGCTTGTTCTGTTATTGGTGCTTGCGGGATTAGTATATGTAGGACAGGATACGATATGTAGAGGCAGGGAAAGATGAAGAGGAGGCATGGTCTCGTGGTAGACTTGACAGGTCTCGTGGTAGACTTGACAGGTCTCGTGGTAGACTTGACAGGTCTCATGGTAGACTTGACAGGTCTCATGGTAGACATGGCAGGTCTCGTGGTAGACTTGACAGGTCTCGTGGTAGACTTGACAGGTCTCGTGGTAGACTTGACAGGTCTCGTGGTAGACTTGACAGGTCTCGTGGTAGACTTGACAGGTCTCGTGGTAGACTTGACAGGTCTCGTGGTAGACTTGACAGGTCTCGTGGTAGACATGACAGGTCTCGTGGTAGACTTGACAGGTCTCGTGGTAGACTTGACAGGTCTCGTGGTAGACTTGACAGGTCTCATGGTAGACATGACAGGTCTCATGGTAGACATGACAGGTCTCGTGGTAGACTTGACAGGTCTCGTGGTAGACTTGACAGGTCTCGTGGTAGACTTGACAGGTCTCGTGGTAGACTTGACAGGTCTCGTGGTAGACTTGACAGGTCTCGTGGTAGACTTGACAGGTCTCGTGGTAGACATGACAGGTCTCATGGTAGACATGACAGGTCTCGTGGTAGACTTGACAGGTCTCGTGGTAGACTTGACAGGTCTCATGGTAGACATGACAGGTCTCGTGGTAGACTTGACAGGTCTCGTGGTAGACTTGACAGGTCTCATGGTAGACATGACAGGTCTCGTGGTAGACTTGACAGGTCTCGTGGTAGACTTGACAGGTCTCATGGTAGACTTGACAGGTCTCATGGTAGACATGGCAGGTCTCGTGGTAGACTTGACAGGTCTCGTGGTAGACTTGACAGGTGTCATGGTAGACTTGACAGGTCTGGTGGCAATATTCCCTGCTGTAATACACGTGTGTGGTATGGTTGACTGCCGCTGTCAACACAACCTCTTGACAACCATTATTATTGCTATTAACACAAGTATTGTCTTATGCTGTTAATACTCTCTCAATAATTATATTACAACTGTTATTATTTTGACTCACTGTTATTATGAGAGAGGTTGGAGTTATAGGTCTAAATATCACTACAAAAGTCATCAATTGACGCGTAATTAGACAATAATGATATGTAGGAGAGTGAGGCCTGGAGCGTGCCCTTGTTACCCCAAGACTCGCCAAGGAGGCCTGGTTAAAACACCAAATACATCACCAACCCCAACAGCCTGGTTGATCCTCCTCCTCCCTCTCTCTCCCTCACACCTCCCCCACCTTCCCTCACACCCGCCCACCTTCCCTCACACCTCCCCCCGCCCCCCTCACACCACAGAACACACCTGGCGGTATTTCATGTTAGCGGCAGAGATTTCAGCGCTTAATTAAACGAGACGTCCGGCAAATGGAGATGTATTGGCTAGTCTTTTTATCCTAATTCAGAGTTAATTTTCTTTCTGCCTGGGTGAAGACTCTCCATAACCTGCACACTGTGTTGGCCGCACTCCGAGGCCACGAGGCGCTGATGCAACCATTTACGAAACCTATAGATCTTTCCTAAAACATTATGCCGTTGTTTACATTTATTAAAACTTGTATGAGCTCCGAAGCACTACGAGGTTGCTTATAACAATAATAACCTTGGGTTGTGATGCGTCTAAACTCGTAAAGTGTTTAATACATGTAAACAAAGCCGCCATGATTGAGGAAAGATGTATAGGTTTCGTAACTGGTTATGTGTGTTGGGAGCCACCACACTGACGCCATTCCCAGGCTATAGAGGGGTGTAGGTGGGTGGTGAGGGGTGTAGGTGGGTGGTGAGGGTGTAGGTGTGGGGTGTAGGTGGGTGGTGAGGGGTGTGGGGTGTAGGTGGGTGCTTGTACCTATCCCTCACCCACATAACTGACCTCACAGCTCCGTGTTGCTGCCTCCTGCCCACATGTCCAACATCTGCAAAGACAGAGTATATATATATATATATATATATATATATATATATATATATATATATATATATATATATATATATATATATATATATATAAACAAACCCACAAGACAAACCCAGGTAGCGTAAACTAAAGCTTAGGTACCAAGCTTCACACAGCCAGAAGACTGGGAGCCTCACTTCCCGTCCTCTAAGACGAGACGAAGCTGAAGCTTCGTTATGTATCAGCTTACAGCGAGACTTTCAACAGTCACCTCACCGACACACTTCACCTTAAGCGTGAAGCTGTCGTATCTCAGCGCTTCTGAACCTGTCTGATACAGGCACGTCTTGTTAGGGTTGTTTGTGTTGCTCCAACACCCAATTGTTGGCTTCATTGGTCGTTAACAAGGCCAGATTATGGCTGGCCGAGGAGGAGGAGGAGGGAAAGATGGGAGGGGAGAAGGAGGAGGAGGGAGAGGGTGGGAGAGGGCACTGGAGGAGGAGGCGGGGCATTAAATCTCAGAACACCCATAGAGAGGTAACAAAGCACTCCTGTGTGAGAGTAGCAAGTGGAACGAGCTGAAATGAGAGGTAGTTAAGCTCCACACAACTTCAAGAATACGTATTGTAATAAGGAAGAGTGTCTGAAGCCATCACAACACACAACCAGCGACTGAGAGGCGGGATCCAGGAGCTGTGGCTTTGCCAGCGGATATAGGCGAGTACATGTAGACTAGAGGAGAGGTGGCAAGTGTGTGAGGAGCTGGGGCAGCTAGTGCACAACACCCGCCACGGACCACCATCCCCGCACCAAACAACACAATAACATTGCAACAATAACAATGTAACATAAGAACTTGTAAAAAGTGTTTACGTGGTAAAATACCTGAGTGCAACACGTCTCGCCTGCCCCCCGGTACCTACAAACGCCCTCACACTGAAAGCCGCATAAAAAGGCCCAAAGATGCGCACCAAATGAGATAAAGGTGATAGTAGTGACGGCGGTGGAGATGAGCGAGGCTGTGCCCGGCCTGGCGCGTGTTCGCTGGACGATAAATATCAATGGGACGTGTCGGAATGTAGCGAATCCCCCGGTGAAGCCCCGACACCCCGTCGCTCCGGTAATCGGTCCCCGTAGACCGCGCACCACGCCGACACGAACAGGTGGTAATGGCTGTAGGGGGCAACAAATGACTGTGGAGTGAGAGCATGAGTGAGTTTTGGCGCCATTTTGGGACCGAGTTTACCGTCGCGGCGGAAATTTGGACGTGGGATCATTGTGCGAGGAGGACGGGGAGGAGGAAACCCAATAAGTGGAAGGCCAGGAGTGTGTTGCGAGTCTTCTTTATCGGTGATTGAGGGGATCCAATACCATAAAGACACGGGGGAAACAAATGACTGTCAGCGAGGAACGTGAAGATGGTTGAGCGAGGCCGTGTTGGGGGATTTAGTGCTTCTCGATTGTTGAGTGAAGCGTATTGTAGCCTCTGAAACACCAGTGGTGTGGCCCGGGCCGCCTGTCATGCTCCGACACACCAGTGGTGTGGCCCGGGCCGCCTGTCATGCTGCTACACACCAGTGGTGTGGCCCGGGCCGCCTGTCATGCTCCGACACACCAGTGGTGTGGCCCGGGCCGCCTGTCATGCTCTGACACACCAGTGGTGTGGCCCGGGCCGCCTGTCCCTTACTCACCACACACCTGTCCCTTACCACACACCTGTCCCTTATTATCACTCTCATACCTTCCTTCTCACGGTCATTCGTCTTTAGTGATAATGTTGCTCCCTATTTTATTCTCTCCTTCTCTTCGCTACATCAACAGTGTCCCTCACTCTCACCCCTCTCACCTATCTCTCCTAGCCTCCCCTCTCCTAGCCTCCCCTCTCCTAGCCTCCCCTCTCCTAGCCTCCCCTCTCACCTTCGACACAACAAGAGGGCCGTAAGCCTCCCTCAATGACCAGAGAGCCGAGGAAAGGACTTGTGGAATTGATCTCTTGCGCTTGTACACAAGGTGCAACACGCTGAGGGGCTTCACTCTCACTCTGAGGGCTTCACTGTTACATTGAGGGCTTCACTGTTACATTGAGGGCTTCACTGTTACATTGAGGGCTTCACTGTTACATTGAGGGCTTCACTGTTACATTGAGGGCTTCACTGTTACATTGAGGGCTTCACTGTTACATTGAGGGCTTCACTGTCACACTGAGGGCTTCACTGTTACATTGAGGGCTTCACTGTTACATTGAGGGCTTCACTGTCACACTGAGGGCTTCACTGTCACACTGAGGGCTTCACTGTTACATTGAGGGCTTCACTGTCACACTGAGGGCTTCACTGTCACACTGAGGGCTTCACTGTTACATTGAGGGCTTCACTGTCACACTGAGGGCTTCACTGTTACATTGAGGGCTTTACTGTTACATTGAGGGCTTCACTGTTACATTGAGGGCTTCACTGTCACACTGAGGGCTTCACTGTTACATTGAGGGCTTCACTGTCACACTGAGGGCTTCTCTGTCACACTGAGGGCTTCTCTGTCACACTGAGGGCTTCTCTGTCACACTGAGGGCTTCACTGTCACACTGAGGGCTTCACTGTTTCATTGAGGGCTTCACTGTTACATTGAGGGCTTCACTGTCACACACTCACACACATTCCCAGGAAGCAGCCCGTAGCAGCTGTCAAACTCCCAGGTACCTATTTACTGCTAGGTGAATAGATGAACCAGTGTGAAAGAAACTCTGCCCATTTGTTTCTGCCTCTGCCAAGGATTGAACCCGGGCCTTTAGGACTACGACCCCAGATCGCTGTCCACTCAGCCGCGAGGCCACCAATCAATGTGTGTGTTAGAAATATATGTAGTAGACATAATAGATTGGATTGAAAGGCGGGGCCCAAGAGCTAATAGCTCGATTCTCCAGACACAAATAGTAAATACAAACACACACTACAAGAAGAAACAATCGTTGTAGACACAAACAAACAAAAAAGTGTGTTTTACCTAACATGAAGTGAATGTCCCGAGGCAAGAAGATAACTTAGGATAACTTGAGTTTGAAAGTTTGAAAGATTAAGTTATGGGTTGTGGAATAGATGCTGGAGAGGCCGGGGTGGGGTTGTTGTTGTTATAGATTAAGCTACTCGGAACAAGTTCCAAGTAGCACGGGCTATGGTGAGCCCGTAGTGGACTTACCTGGCACAGGAGCGGGGCAAGTAGCACGGGCTATGGTGAGCCCGTAGTGGACTTATCTGGCACAGGGGCGGGGAGTGGCCCTTGGATATAGACCTAGGGGTTGGCACCAGGTTACCAGGTGTGGAAAACTGAAGCAAATGTTTAATCTCTGAGATTGACTCTATAAGGATGCTTTGAGCAGAGACTCAGTCATTCACTGAGAGTGGATCAGTTACTGACTGATCCACTCAGTGACTGATCCACTAGGTAGCGTGCCGGAGTATCATGTTAGCCAATAATGTGTCACAATCCTTTATGCAGATCGGCGTTCAATCCCCGACCATCCAAGTGATTGGGGACCATTCCTTCCCCCCGACCCATCCCAAATCCTTATCCCAGTGCTACATAGTCGTTATGGCTTGACACTTCTGATAATTCCCCCGCCCCCCCCTCCCATACATTTCCACGTCAGAATATACCCAGGCGACTTCTAAATCTCAACTTGAAACCATTGAATCATTGAAATCAATTTGAAATCAATGTCTGGTGTTCTGTTTTCTGTTGACATATTATCACCTTACTAATATTCCTTTGTTATATCCCCTTTATCATTTGTAAACTTCAATTATATCCTCCCTTGTTCTCCAGGTCTCTAGAGAACGTAAATTAAGTTTACATAATCCCCTCTTCAGTAGGGAGGATTGTAAATCCCAGTTTACATTAATCTCTCATTACTTACTCTTGCTATGTCTCCTATTTGTAGGGTAAGGCTTACCATGAGCTATGGGAAGGGAGTATGGGCTATGGGAAGGGAGTATGAGCTATGGGAAGGTAATATGAGCTATGGGAAGGGAGTATGAGCTATGGGAAGGTAATATGAGCTATGGGAAGGGAGTATGAGCTATGGGAAGGGAGTATGAGCTATGGGAAGGTAATATGAGCTATGGGAAGGGAGTATGAGCTATGGGAAGGGAGTATGGGCTATGGGAAGGGAGTATGGGCTATGGGAAGGGAGTATGAGCTATGGGAAGGGAGTATGGGCTATGGGAAGGGAGTATGGGCTATGGGAAGGGAGTATGGGCTATGGGAAGGGAGTATGGGCTATGGGAAGGTAATATGAGCTATGGGAAGGGAGTATGAGCTATGGGAAGGGAGTATGGGCTATGGGAAGGGAGTATGAGCTATGGGAAGGGAGTATGGGCTATGGGAAGGGAGTATGGGCTATGGGAAGGGAGTATGGGCTATGGGAAGGGAGTATGGGCTATGGGAAGGGAGTATGGGCTATGGGAAGGTAATATGAGCTATGGGAAGGGAGTATGAGCTATGGGAAGGGAGTATGGGCTATGGGAAGGGAGTATGGGCTATGGGAAGGTAATATGAGCTATGGGAAGGTAATATGAGCTATGGGAAGGTAATATGAGCTATGGGAAGGTAATATGAGCTATGGGAAGGTAATATGAGCTATGGGAAGGTAATATGAGCTATGGGAAGGTAATATGAGCTATGGGAAGGGAATATGAGCTATGGGAAGGGAATATGAGCTATGGGAAGGGAACACTCCCAGCCTGCTAGCAGGGGCCAGAGGTCGCGTGCTCTAGTAGTCACCAGTGTAAACAGTGGAGTGCCAGTGTCATACTGAGTGACACTGGCACACTTTACACCTGGCACACACTGACACACTTTACATCTGAGCACTCTCCTTAAGTCAACAAGTGTGGGATGACTTGTCCTAAACCTGCGTGGATTTCTTTAGGCATGGTGAAGTGTACCGTAACTCTACACGGACCTCTACAGGTACGGCAGTGTACCGTAACTCTACACGGAGCCTCTACAGATACGGTAGAGTACCGAAACTCTACACGGGCCTCTACAGATACGGTAGTGTACCATAACTCTACACGAGGCTACATACGAGAGTCCAAATAAAACTTGAGTGATGATCCTATATAACATTATAAATAAGTTAGAGAGCCTCCCCCCCACCTTGGTGGATACAGGTAAATCTGGGTAAATATTGCCACCACCGCCACACACCTCTACATTTAACACAACTTTATGCCAAGATAAAAGGCAAGTTGAGAATTGCAACTGCAGAAACTTGGCTTGTTTGTTCACTGAACTTGAGTCTAGTCGAGAGAAATTCCCCCCTCTCCATCCCCCCCAAACACCCCCTCCCATTCTCTCCCTCTCACCACATTTCACTTCTTAAAAAAATCAGGGGCCAGATTCACGAAGCAGTTACGCAAGTACTTACGAACGTGTACATCTTTCCTCAAACTTTGGCGGCTTTGGTTATATTTATTAAACAGTTTACAAGCATGAAAACTTGTCAATCAACTGTTGTTATTGTTATAAACAGCTTCCTGGTGCTTCGGAGCTCATTAACGGTTTAATAATTGTAAACAAAGCCGCCAAAGATTGAGCAAAGATTTACAGATTCGTAAGTGCTTGTGTAACTGCTTCGTGAATCTGGCCCCTGGTGTGTTGAATATGTTGTTAGTCACAATGATGTGTGTTGTGAAAGCTTCTATTATGTTGGTCTATTCAGTTTATTTCACTATAATTTAAGTCCTCCATTATGCATTTTTTTCATTAAAATACCCAAGATATTTCTTCTCAGATACTCCATTCTCTCCAGGTTTGGTGGATTCATTTATAACTCCTATTATTAGATTATCATAATCTTTATTAAATTCAGCTAAAACTGATTCGTATGTTCCTATGATGTGTTTACATGTTCCACACTACATTTAATATTTTCTAACAAATATTGCTTAGTTTTCTCCTCGTCAAGTTCACGTACCGGTGAAACCATTTATTTTCCTTAATTTGGTATTCCTTTAATAATTCCAGATTTTCAATATTTATCCTTGTTTCTGTGATTGCAATAACATCATTGTTTTCTTGCACACATTTGTAGTTAAATCGACGATTTAGTTTCTAATATCCTTGCTGTTTGAGTAGTTAATTTTAATGGCATTATTATGTTAATGTGAATGTTCCTCATTGTTATCCTCATCTCAAAAATACTTTTCAAAAATTCAATAAAAACTTCATTGTTTTAACCATGGTAATTATCCTCCACTATCCGATCTCGGATAGGTTTATTTTCTCCCTTCTCGTAAACATAAGCCTTCCGGGATGAGTATTATTGTGAAAGGTTGAGGCAGGTGGAGCCAGAGGTATAGGGGACGGATCTGCCTTGATGCTACTGTATTGTTGGAGACCCTCGGGGCTGACTGACATTCTCCTCACCTTCGTCTTCCAGGAATTATTAGCGAGATTCACATGGTTGGTGTGTGTGTGTGTGTGTGTGTGTGTGTGTGTGTGTGTGTGTGTACTTACCTAATTGTGCTTGTGGGGGTTGAGCTCTGGCTCTTTGGTCCCGCCTCTCAACTGTCAATCAACTGGTGTACAGATTCCTGAGCCTACTGGGCTCTATCATATAGTGTGTGTGTGTGTGTAATTACCTAAGTGTAGTTACAGGATGAGAGCTACGCTCGTGGTGTCCCGTCTTCCCAGCACTCTTTGTCATGTGTGTGTGTGTGTGTGTGTGTGTGTGTGTGTGTGTGTGTGTGTGTGTGTGTGTGTGTGTGTGTTGATAGGAGAGTCTCTATGACGGTTGCATGTTATCCTCACCATGGCCCAGCGTTATCAGCTGTGGGATATCTTGCCTCGTCAGGTTTCAACACTCACCTCATAACGAGGACTGGCCGCGCTTATTCACGCACCTTGTTGTGTGCGTGAGTGGTGAGTGTTGGGTGAGTATTGGGCAGTGTTGAATGAGTGGTGTGAATGACTTCTGATGTCAGCGCTGTCAAGGCGACTCCCTGTAAGTCGTAGCTTCTCATAAAACCAGCCCATCCTCCTTAAGTGAAAGATCTTACACTAATAAGTTGTACTATACCGCTTAATATTTCGCGCTAAACACAAATATGTAATGATGGACCACCAGAAAGTTGACTTTTGTGGTAATGAATTTAAACAAACCAGAATCTTTTATATCTTTAATATATATATAAGCCCTAATCTAACCTCGCCTAGATTAGGTCTTAGGACTAATATAATATATATATGTTCTATAATAGGCCTAGGAAAATTTAAGTTTAGTTTTAGCTTGATTTTTTTCAGGGCAAGTTAAAATTAATAGTACAAAAGTGGTTTAATGGCCGTCCATCACCATAGGTTGGTGCTTGGGTCCCAATAGTCACTATAAGCACTATCATTTGAGGAGGAATGGTTGCACAACACCTTATTGCAGAGGTGTTGTGCAAGATATGGTGACGTCAGCGATGGTCGTGACGTAGACAGAAAGACCCTGCAACATAGACTTCATCTATGAAGTCTATGAAGTCTATCAACATAGACACTTCTGTGTCCGTAATACAGCTGAGAATTCCGTATATGCAGTATTCAAGACAGTCTACCAGATGCGGGAGAGGAAGAGATCTGTTATATTTACAAATATTCAGATCAGCTTCACTGCTTTTAGATGTTTGTTAACTATTTACGTGGAAACAATTGGAGAAGGGATAACCTCGTATCGTGGATGTTGGCAAATAGTAAACCCAGTTCACTGGATTTATCACTCCGTAAAAAATGCAACTATTTTGCCGAACGCAAAAAATGCAAGATTTCAAGCAACCCGCCTAACTTAGTAGTGAGTTATTGACCCTTCAACCACAGTTATTGGTTATTGAGCACTCTACCACAGACGATGAATATAGTGAGTTATTGAGCACTCAACCACAGACGATGAACATAGTGAGTTATTGAGCACTGAGGCACAGAAGATAATTATGGTGTATTTTCCATATTAACCAACACACACGTTGCAATGCAGTGTCCGAGGGCGCTGCCTTGGGACACACATTCCTCAACGTATCCACACATGTGTTAGACAAGGAGTTAACAACAATAACGGTAAATTTAACGATGACAATGAAACATGGCGGGTATCAGACCAAGATTTAAATATGCTCCAGGAAGATTTAAACAGGAAACCTTTTATGATAATTGGCTGAGAAACAATGCTTACAATCTCATTAAACTTAACATTCCTTTTAAGTGCAATCTACCAGTCTCTGATATTCCTCTTTATCTGTACCCCACCATTCAAGTATCATTCACACCTGTCACCAAGAAAGATAATGAGAATCTTGCTCTACTCAAAGCAGTCACTCTTGAAACAATTGCCTCCTCCATCGAGAGTCTAAGATCTCACGAGCACTGTGTCTACACCGACGGCTCAGTCCAGTCTTCTACTGGACGGACTGCAGCGGCATGTAGGTTTTATAGAAATAATATCTGCACAAAGTCTGTCAGTGTCAGGCTAAACAACTGGCTGACCTCCACACAAGCAGAACTAGCAGCATTACATTTAGCAACCAGCACATTAAAAAATATTGGAGGAGGAATAATATTCTGCGATTCAAAGTCTGCTCTTCAAGCAATCGAAAACTTCTCTTGGAAGATCGACAGCAAGAACCTAATACTCCCAATTATAAATGACCTAATTGATGCACAGAGTAAAGGGTCTCGAATCTCCTTTGTATGGATACCCTCACACATAAATATAACCCATCATAATGAGACAGACATTGCAGCCAAACTAGCGTGTAACAAGTTTGAAGTTGAATTAGATCTAGGTATCCCCATCTCTGCTGTCAAAACTGTATTGGTCCAAACATTCAGATCTGATAGGAAAGAACTTACTGACTCCCAACGACCTGAAAGTACTAGTATAAAAAGCTATGATTTGTTCAGATCTGAAACCTACATCTATGGACAGCACAAAACGTCCACTAGACTGTGCGACACAGTGGTTGCAAGGATCAGGTTGGGTTACCGTTACCTGTGGCAGGTGGCTGCAGGTGACGGGTCTCCCAATCCTGAGCACTCCAGTTGCAAACTCTGTGAGCAGGAACTACGGCATGATCTCCCGCACTACATCACTGAATGCCCAGTTATTAGACCTTTCAGACCAGTTGGCATGAGGTACCTGGAGCTTTGCAATTACTTTATTCACTCTCGTATTCTTGAAGATATCCTCACAGTATACCCAAAATTTGCCAGTGCAGGCTATTAAACACATGGCCCTGTATGACTAACCATCCTGCGAGATGGGGACTTGTATTACCACTGCTACCTTATTCAATCTTGTGTTGTTGATATCCTCAAAATGCATCCGGAGTCTGCCAGTGCAGACCGCCTATCACATGTCTCTGTATGACTAACCATCCTGTGTGATGGGGATTTTATAGCATCACCTAGTTAGCTTTTTTTGACACACTGTACTCCACTTCATATAGTCTAGGGTAGCTGCACTAATGCAGATGTACCTAATGTGTTAATAAAAAAAAAAAAAAATTAAACAGACTTTACGATATACAGATGTGGTTTAGTGTACGGTTATAAACCCAAGGAGAGGCAGCAAAGGTACCGGATATCGCAGCTTGTCTTAATATAATTGTAGTATTTATATATTAGACCCGCAAGGGTTCGCGCTTTGTATGACTTAAGTTACCACAAATGGAATTCTATTCAACCAGATATGTAGCTGAAGAACCTTCCCTAACCTAGGCCTAATACATGCTACCTTAGGCCTAATATAGTACATATATGTGTACACTAAGCCTAGGAATGTTTACGTTTGTTTTTTCTCTGTTTTTCTCTATTAAATGAATAGTACAAAACGTGAACTATTTAGGGTTTCAACAGTATATATTGATATGATCGGCCAAATAATTATTATAAGTACTGTTATGTCAGGTGGATGGGTTGAGATATCAGCTGTGCAATATGGGAATTCCTGAATGTGCTTGTGTAAAGGATCTAGAAGTCAAGATTATATTTAAGGGGGCCTCGTAGCCTGGTGGATAGCGCGCAGGACTCGTAATTCTGTGGCGCGGGTTCGATTCCCGCACGAGGCAGAAACAAATGGGCAAAGTTTCTTTCACCCTGAATGCCCCTGTTACCTAGCAGTAAATAGGTACCTGGGAGTTAGTCAGCTGTCACGGGCTGCTTCCTGGGGGTGGAGGCCTGGTCGAGGACCGGGCCGCGGGGACACTAAAAAGCCCCGAAATCATCTCAAGATAACCTCAAGATAACTCAAGATATATCTAAAACCATGCAAACCATACAAGATGGGAATAGGGCGAGGATTTATAGGTAGAAGAGTTAGGAAAATGATCTCTAATGTTATTTCCCAACATTATCTTGCTCCTGAGACCTCACTTGAGGTGCTTAGTGCCGTTCTGGAGAACGAGCTGAAGAACGGACTAATAGTATACTTATACTGCACCAAATATTATTATTGTATTATTTTAGCATATATAACTATTCAGTTATAGTTTTTATAGGGTTTTCAGTTGCATATAGTCCTGGGGACCATTCAGGCTTGTTCGCTTTAGCATATATGTCTATATATGCCTCCAGACAGTACACACACAAGGATAACTAAGTTATTTTCAGGAATTAGGAACTCACGACGTAAGACTTAGATAACTTAATTTACTCTCTAGAAAGACGTCGATTATACAACTGGATAAACAACTTGCTCACTGGGAAATATAATTATCAACCCCCAAGTTAGAACACGAAATAAGGGAATCAACTTGGACATGTCTAGACTTAAAAACTAGATTGCCCGAAACGCTTTGCGTAATAGTGGCTTTAGGCATTGTATGTACTAGCTCTACCTATAAGTCAACCAATCTTTGTAAAAATTTATTGTATGTATGTACCTTACCTAAATAAAAATTATTATTATTATTATTATTATAGATTAAACAAGTTAGGAAGTAAGAGTAGAGACCAGGGTGGAAGAGGTTGGGCATAGTGACGCTGCCTCGCACCACCACCACACCTTCTCTGGAGTACTTTCTCGTGAGAACGTCTTGGGAGAAGGGAGGAACCAACGTCTTTGATAAGGACGCGCGTTTGATGTGACCCTGAACGATGGGGTCGATCTGTCCCGCCTTCTCGAAAGGATTGTTTGATGGAGATATCACGTTACTGTGATGTGATTACTGTGTACTGTTTTCTCATGTTTAGCCTATGTTAAGCCTCTCACACCTTCACTGTTGTTTCCAGTGCAACCCTGACACTTCATCAGGCATGGTCACTTCACTTTGTGTCTTCACTTTCTTTCTTTCTTTCTTCCTTCCTTCCTTCCTTCCTTCGTTCTTTCCTTCCTTCCTTCCTTCCTTCCTTCCTTCTTTCCTTCCTTCCTTCCTTCTTTCCTTCCTTCCTTCCTTCCTTCCTTCTTTCCTTCCTTCCTTCCTTCCTTCCTTCCTTCCTTCCTTCCTTCCTTCCTTCCTTCCTTCCTTCCTTCCTTCCTTCCTTCCTTCCTTCCTTCCCTCCTTCCTTCCTTCCTTCCTTCCTTCCTTCCTTCCTTCCTTCCTTCCTTCCTTCCTTCCCTCCCTCCTTCCTTCCTTCCTTCCTTCCTTCCTTCCTTCCTTCCTTCCTCCCCTCCCTTCTTTCCTTCCTTCTTCCCTTCCTTCCTTCCTTCCTTCCTTCCTCCCCTCCCTTCTTTCCTTCCTTCCTTCCTTCCTTCTTTCCTTCCTTCCTTCCTTCCTTCCTTCCTTCCTTCCTTCCTTCCTTCCTTCCTTCTTTCCTTCCTTCCTTCCTTCCTTCGTTCTTTCCTTCCTTCCTTCCTTCCTTCCTTCCTTCTTTCCTTCCTTCCTTCCTTCTTTCCTTCCTTCCTTCCTTCCTTCCTTCTTTCCTTCCTTCCTTCCTTCCTTCCTTCCTTCCTTCCTTCCTTCCTTCCTTCCTTCCTTCCTTCCTTCCTTCTTTCCTTCCTTCCTTCCTTCCTTCCTTCCTTCCTTCCTTCCTTCCTTCCTTCCTTCCTTCTTTCCTTCCTTCCTTCCTTCCTTCGTTCTTTCCTTCCTTCCTTCCTTCCTTCCTTCCTTCCTTCTTTCCTTCCTTCCTTCCTTCCTTCGTTCTTTCCTTCCTTCCTTCCTTCCTTCCTTCCTTCTTTCCTTCCTTCCTTCCTTCTTTCCTTCCTTCCTTCCTTCCTTCCTTCTTTCCTTCCTTCCTTCCTTCCTTCCTTCCTTCCTTCCTTCCTTCCTTCCTTCCTTCCTTCCTTCCTTCCTTCCTTCCTTCCTTCTTTCCTTCCTTCCTTCCTTCCTTCCTTCCTTCCTTCCTTCCTTCCTTCCTTCCTTCTTTCCTTCCTTCCTTCCTCCCCTCCCTTCTTTCCTTCCTTCCTTCCTTCCTTCTTTCCTTCCTTCCTTCCTTCCTTCCTTCCTTCCTTCCTTCTTTCCTTCCTTCCTTCCTTCTTTCCTTCCTTCCTTCCTTCCTTCCTTCTTTCCTTCCTTCCTTCCTTCCTTCCTTCCTTCCTTCCTTCCTTCCTTCCTTCCTTCCTTCCTTCCTTCCTTCCTTCCTTCCTTCTTTCCTTCCTTCCTTCCTTCCTTCCTTCCTTCCTTCCTTCCTTCCTTCCTTCCTTCCTTCTTTCCTTCCTTCCTTCCTTCCTTCGTTCTTTCCTTCCTTCCTTCCTTCCTTCCTTCCTTCTTTCCTTCCTTCCTTCCTTCCTTCCTTCCTTCCTTCCTTCCTTCCTACCTTCCTTCCTTCCTTCCTCCCCTCCCTCCCTCCCTTCCTCCCTCCATCCTCCGTGTATCTATCAAGCTGTCTCATCTTCTCGAAATATTACGGATAATATTTCTAGCTTTTTTTGTGTGAAATTTCCCGCGAAATTCCTTCTCCTTTTTTTTCTCTCACTTTTAGATATTTATTTTCCATATTACTGTGAGCTCCCGTCCCCAGCACACGGGGAGTGTGCGTGCCTACCTGCTAGTGCTCCCCTGCCTCTGCCGGAGTGAACCACGACTCTTGGGCCCCGCCTTATCACAGACATTCTTCAAGATGAAGTAAGGTTCCACTACCTCTTCTCCTTGCTCATGCTGTCTATGATATTTTCACAATCAATATATCCGCATATTCCTGTGACTTATCTGTGTCTGTAATGACCACTTGTGTCTTCATAGTCTTGTACCGTATATTCTGAACCGGTTTTCTATGTAAATTATCGTCAGTATCATATAGGTTGTGATCATGTCTTTGTAGGATTTTCAATTTTCCAGTGTTAATGTTGCTGGCCATCTTCCTGCGTTGGTAGTACTTATAGTAACGATGAGGACCATAGTACATATACCGACGTACTACGTAATTACAAAGTCCAAATGGGTACTATTGAATTTGGACAATCTGGAATAGATATTAATGTTGCGAGGGCAAACTAAACTAACTTACCCAACCTTCCTAGTCCTAATACACGCTATCTGAGGCCTAATATAGTACATGTGTGCAATATTAGGCCTAGGAATATTTAAGTTTGTTTTTTAGCTTCATTTTTTTGGACTTTAAAGTGAATAGTACAGAATTCTACTATCTAATTACTTAGTACGTCAATGTTTGTACAATGGTGCACAGTTACAAAAAGTACAAAAAAAAGTTACAAAAAAAATCTAAATAGGCGGATGGGTTGTAATAGAACAATTCCAGTGCTTCAAAGGGCGTGGGTTCCAGGCAAGTGCTGCATACTCAAGCTCTGGCGTTGGTTGTTTACGGTGAATGTTTCCTGTTTTAGATTTCCAAACACTGTTCTTAAATTGGATAGTTTCACATATGCCGCTGATGTGACCCTGTTTATGTGCTCGCCTGGTGTGTGACAACTACCATAGATTTTTGTTATTTTTTACTGGCTATGAGTCTGATCTCTCAGTGAACATATTGTTCTGTTCTTGTGATTCCTGTTCTCTTCCTCACTATATTTGTCAGGCGATGAGTCACAAGAGCGTGGCTGAAGTATGTTGACCAGACCACACACTAGAAGGTGAAGGGACGATGACGTTTCGGTCCGTCCTGGACCATTCTCAAGTCGATTGTGAGAATGACTCGACGTTTCGGTCCAGGACGGACCGAAACGTCGTCGTCTCTTCATCTTCTAGTGTGTGGTTTGGTCAACATATCTGTCATGATTAAAGTTTCTAAGTCAGGTGTGTGAGCAGGTGTGGAGCATATTTCTATTCTTCTTCAAAGGTGCGCCTGACAGCTGGGTGGACAGCGCTTCGGTTTCGTAGTCCTGAGGTTCCGGGTTCGATCCCCGGTGGAGACGGAAACAAACGGGCAAAATGTTTTTTTTATCCTGATGCCCCTATTACCTAGCAGTAAATAGGCACCTGGGAGTTAGTCAGCTGTCACGGGCTGCTTCCTGGGGTGGAGGCCTGGTCGAGGACCGGGCCGTGGGGACACTAAGCCCCGAAATCATCTCAAGATAACCTCAAGAAGGTATGCAATCGCTTTTATCTGTACTTCTATCGTCAATTCCTCGTTACAAGAAAGCATTAACACAAGTGTCTATTTCTTCAGAAAAGTCGTAGATAAAGAGGATTAGCGATCATAATGATGTAAGTCGTTCACCCACAGGTGGAAACTTAGCACCTAAACGAGCCACAGAAACGTTAGAAAGAACTTTTTCAGTGTCAGAGTAGTTAGTAAATGGAATGCATTAGGAAGTGATGTGGTGGAGGCTGACTCCATACACAGTTTCAAATGTAGGTACGATCGAGCCCAATTGACTCAGGAATCTGTACACCAGTTGAGAGGCGGGACCAAAGAGCCGCAGCTCAACCCACGCAGGCTCAACCAGATGAGTACTTGTTGTCAACCTTCACTCTGCTCCCGTAACTCACACAAGCACTCTCTGCCTGACAAGCACTCAAGAGGCAAAGACCAGGAGACACATCAGAAAAGAATAAAGAGCGATAAAGACCGAGAAGGGACAGGAGGGTACGAAGGAAAGGAGGGAGAGGGAGGGAGATGGAAGAGATGGAAGGGCGGTGAGGGAGAGGTATAGACGAGTGTACCAGTTCCCACACAGCGCCCGCCATCACACCGCCACAGTCCTCAGACCCAAACCTAACTTATTGGAAAGAATATTCGTAAAATCCTTCACGCCGCCGGGAATAGCGGCGAAGGATTGTATTCCCGTGAGCCGGGCGAGAGCAGCTATTGAAGCACCCTTCAGTAAGGCGACCAGCCAGCTACCTGCGTCTGAGTCCAGGCCTGGAGACGCCTCCCACCTGTACCTTCAGGCACTGTTGTAGACGTGAGGTTGTCTGGTGAAGCCTTGAGATTGTTGGTGGTAGTGGTGGTAGTGGTAGTGGTGGTGGTGGTAGTAGTGGTGGTAAGAGCGGTGGCGGGAGCGCCATCTAGGGGCAACATGAAGAAGTAGGACGCTGCGGCGACGCGTGGCAGTAATAGACAATAGAGGGAGCACGTGCGTAGGCTGGAGCACATCTATATGGTAATGTCTGTGGTGGAAGAGGAAGAGGAGGAGACTGATCCTTCCCATACGTGCTCCTCTCCCACCCCTTCCTCGTGAGAGGAAGAGAAGGGGCTTACAAATGTATATACTTCCTTTCCTTCCTTCTATCAAGTCCAGTTTTGGTAAGTATTCGTCGCTTGAAGGAAACTTTAGAGGCATTGCTGATCCCGTCAACACTTTCCAGCAGGTGCTTGTTGTTGTTGTTGTTTTAGATTTAGCTACTCAGAAGGAAATGTCCATGTAGCACGGGCTATGGTGAGCCCGTAATTGAATTCGGTTATTCGCGATAACCTTGTTACTGTGATATTTGGGTCAAAGTTTTAAACGGAGGTGGGGATTCCTCCTTTTTCCCTGTCTCTTTTTTGCTTCTGTTTTAGTCGTGTTTTAATAATATCTTGGTGGCGGATGTAGATGCAGAATGTTCACTAGTGAGTCCCATTCCTCAACAGCTTTTCTAATCATTGTAGTGGCTGTGGAATGTGCATCTAATGCAGCTGTTGTCGTTGGATTAATGTTGAGTTTGATGCGCAGGGCTTCAGTAGCTTCACATTCCAGTAAGTAGTGCAATAGTGGCGCCTCTGCTTCTGTTCCTCAGATATAACACTCTTTAACTATTGGGTTTATTACCTCCCAGCAGCACTTGTAACCAAGTCTGAGTCTGTGTATGGCTACTGCAATGTCTCTGGATATCTTTTTGTCAGGCTTGAAAGAGGAGTAACTAGTGGCTTGTTCGTACCATATCGCAATGGAGCTTCCTTCTGCTACTTTGGCTCTGTGGCGACTTTTGATAGTTTGGAGTATTTTCTTCTTGATTTGCTTCTTAATCTGTGAAAAACTTGGAGGTATTTGAACCTGTACAACAGGTAGAGCAGTGGCAGGTTTTGCTAGTGAGTTTGCCTTTTCATTACCATCTATGCCAATGTGACTTGGTATCCAATTAAGGGTGATTGACAGCCCTAGATTGTGTGCTTCTTTCCCTGTATGTTTTGGATTTCTGTGAGGAGTTGTATATTATCTCTGTGCTGGCTGGATAACAATGCCTGGAGTGAAGATTAAGAGTGTTCCACGGGTGTTTCTTGGACAAGAACATCAGCGCCTTCAATAGTCTTCCTCTCACCCCCATGTTCTCTCACTCTCACATGCTCTCACTCAAACGTGTTCTCTCACTCACACTCAGGAACGCCACACTCTCACTCGCTGTTTTAAAAACCATTTAAACTGTCAAACTTTTATGTGTCACTTAATTATTATTTAATATTTTGTCGACACTTCTTAACAGAACTTGACGTTTTCTCACATTATTCTCACGAGGAAAGACATTCCATACATAACAGTCACAACGTTAATGTCTGTCTGTCTGTCTGTCTGTCTGTCTGTCTGTCTGTCTGTCTGTCTGTCTGTCTGTCTGTCTGTCTGTCTCTCTCTCTCTCTCTCTCTCTCTCTCTCTCTCTCTCTCTCTCTCTCTCTCTCTCTCTCTCTCTCTCTCTCTCTCTCTCTCTCTCTCTCTCTCTACGTATAATTGTCATAACTTCCCGGAAGAATTTTTTACTTATTCGTTTAACTTTGAACTTATCTTTTGATGTTCCTTTTGAGGCAGTTTTCTTGGAGGCCAAAACTAGTCAGCTCAGAGCGTTTTATCAGGAGCTCCAAACTGGTGAATTGCCGCCACTGGCGGGTCCCAGAACTGCCTATCCAGCAGTGGGAAGGGATAGGACCACTGAGTGAGAGGGGGCTAGGAGTCCCGAGAGGCTAGGACCTCCAATAGAGGCTAGGACCTCCAAGAGAGGCTAGGACAATCCTTGGCTAGGGGCAAGCCAAATGGAAAAAAAATGAGAAAGCCAAGAGTTGAAGCACAGAGAGAGCGGGAGGAAGCCAAGAGTTGAAGCACAGAGAGAGCGGGAGGAAGCCAAGAGTTGAAGCACAGAGAGAGCGGGAGGAAGCCAAGAGGAGGTAATAAAAGCAGTGATAGGTCTTAGATTGTTTCGTCAAGAACGGCTAAGGCAGTTTGGACATCAGTTCCCTAGACGTTTGTGTGGGATGGCGTGGGAGTAGAGAGTGAGAGAGGGCGTGGGTGGGAGGGGAGAGAATGGGAGAGGGCGTGGGTGGGAGGGGAGAGAATGGGAGAGGGCGTGGGTGGGAGGGGAGAGAATGGGAGAGGGCGTGGGTGGGAGGGGAGAGAATGGGAGAGGGCGTGGGTGGGAGGGGAGAGAGTGGGAGAGACTACTCTCACACTGACCAAAGTGAGACAGGCAAGAGTGGTCTTGGGTCCCCCACAACACGACAAATGATCGGAGGACCTTTTGCTAGAACTGTAGAATGTCTTCTTTAAGTTGTTCAAGAGACTGGAAGACAGCAGATACGTCGTAGGGAGAGCCAGATGGCTGGGAGTCTGTGAGAGCCAGATGGCTGGGAGTCTGTGAGAGCCAGATGGCTGGGAGTCTGGGAGAGCCAGATGGCTGGGAGTCTGTGAGAGCCAGATGGCTGGGAGTTTGTGAGAGCCAGATGGCTGGGAGTCTGGGAGAGCCAGATGGCTGGGAGTCTGTGAGAGCCAGATGGCTGGGAGTCTGTGAGAGCCAGATGGCTGGGAGTCTGGGAGTGCCAGATGGCTGGGAGTCTGGGAGAGCCAGATGGCTGGGAGTCTGGGAGAGCCAGATGGCTGGGAGTCTGGGAGAGCCAGATGGCTGGGAGTCTGGGAGAGCCAGATGGCTGGGAGTCTGGGAGAGCCAGATGGCTGGGAGTCTGGGAGTGCCAGATGGCTGGGAGTCTGTGAGAGCCAGATGGCTGGGAGTCTGTGAGAGCCAGATGGCTGGGAGTCTGTGAGAGCCAGATGGCTGGGAGTCTGTGAGAGCCAGATGGCTGGGAGTCTGTGAGAGCCAGATGGCTGGGAGTCTGTGAGAGCCAGATGGCTGGGAGTCTGTGAGAGCCAGATGGCTGGGAGTCTGTGAGAGCCATATGGCTGGGGGTGCCATGAGTCTGTTAGAGTATAATTTACAAGAGAAGAGCCAGAGGGAGAGAGTCTGTCACTGAGATAAAAATGTTTTCCAAAGCTGCAGAAATATTAGTGGAAAACACAGAGCCCACGAGATGATGAGATCACGGATGTTGATCTGTGTTAACAGGATGCTGCCTACACACACACACACATACACACACACACACACACACACACACACACACACACACACACACACACACACACACACACACACACACACACACACACACACAGAAATTGATAGGGTAGATAAGGACAGACTATTTAACACAAGGGGCACACGCACTAGGGGACACAGGTGGAAATTGAGTGCCTAAATGAGCCATAGAGACGTTAGAAAGAATTTTTTCAGTGTCAGAGTGGTTGACAAATGGAATGCATTAGGCAGTGATGTGGTGGAGGCTGACTCCATACACAGCTTCAAGTGTAGATATGATAGAGCCCAGTAGGCTCAGGAACCTGTACACCAGTTGATTGACGGTTGAGAGGCGGGACCAAAGAGCCAGAGCTCATTGAGAGAGAGAGACAGAGAGAGAGAGAGACAGACACAGAGAGAGAGAGAGACAGAGAACTAACACACGTTAAAGGCCATGACTGTGACGTTAGATTACTATGGGTCTGCCATTTAGGTTATTACGGTGGACATGCCTTTCAGATTTTGTGGAGGACATATCTCTGGGATTACTGTGACTCTGGCGTTTATTCAGCCATTTATCTTGTATTTTACAATCGTTCGTTATCCCGAGTCTCTCGTTATCTTGTTCGTTATCCCGAGTCTCTCATTATCTTGTTCGTTATCCCGAGTCTCTCGTTATCTCGTGTTGGGCCCACGTGGGTGCAAGGGAGTCTGTTCCTTCAATAACATGATTAAATATGTTTATTATGAACTACTCATGTTATGAACAAATCCACAAGGGCCGTGACGAGGATTCGAACCTGCGTCCGCGGGAGCATCCCAGACACTGCCTTAATCGACTGCCCTTGTGGATTTGTTCATTTGATGCATCACGTTAGTGTGATCTCTGTGTGTACTCATGTTATATTCCTCTAGTCCTATTTAAGCCATCTCTGTGTAATTCATTCTAAAGTCAAAGTAATCCTCCTCCTCCTCCTTATGTATTTGTCCCTTGGGAGCAGTGTCAAATGTTCTCTGGAAGTCTTGGAACAAGCAGCCCACCCATCCTTCTCTTGCACGACCGTCTGGGCCACCATGACTTGGGTCCACACACTCAAGATGTCAATTACCGCTAACTAAAGTGTTAAATTATTTACATTTGACTGTAGAATCTTGAGAGTATGTATCTCGCATTAAAGATGACATAGTGGTCAATGTGTCTCTAACCTCATCTCATTGTTTATAAAATAATAACCTGAAAACATTTAATTGTTAAAACCTAACAACTGCCTTCGTTTACCTACTAATTGGTCGAACGTGATTGGTATTACAGGTGTATGGAGTGAGCGGGAAGGGCAGTGGAGTCGTTAGAGACACCAATTAAAATAGGATTAGGGAACAGGCGAGAGTCTGAGCCAGAACAGACCCCTCCTCTGAGCTGGCTGCTGGTTCTCGGGGGCTGTTGGTGGCAGCAATCTGCATGGGGTATTGTTATGTTCTCTGGCCATATGTTGCCATCAGGTCCTTCAGGAATAGTTATTGAAAGGGTCATTGAAGAGGTCATTAAAAGGGTCATTGAAGGGGTCATTTAATTAAGGGGGGTCACTAAAGAGATAATTGAAGGGATCTATACTTATGGCTGCGACTCTCTCACTCTCTCTGAGAGAGAGAGAGAGAGAGAGAGAGAGAGAGAGAGAGAGAGAGAGAGAGAGAGAGAGAGAGAGAGAGAGAGAGAGAGAGAGAGAGAAAAAAAAAAACTGAAAACAGAGAAAGAATCAAACCAGTCACGTTATTTTTAAGAAGTTTTCCATCTTTTCAAACAAATCTGAATACCATATTTTTTTCCATTTCCCGGCGGCGACGCCACAGGCAATGATTTACGCCAGAGAGCGCGAGTAATAAAAGCCCGGAGCGCCGCCCCCCGGCAGGCAGGATATCACTCCCAGCATCTCCAGTCATCTTCCCATCAATAAAACATCAATAACAAGTCAATATGTCCCAAACATGATGATAACAGACATTGCTAGTGTTCAATATTAGATTTCTGCCCGAAACGCTGCGCGTACTAGTGGCTTTACAAGATTGTAATTACCATGTTATGTATCCTCACAATCTCAATGTACCTTCTTGTATATATATAAATAAATAAATAAAAAATAAATAAATAAATTTGGACTATAGTGCAAGAAAGGTGAATTATCATCTCTGTTACGTCAGTTAAGAATTGAATGGTTTTCTTGTCCTCAAAGGAATTCCATCCTATATGTACAAATATTATGTACAAAATGTGCATATTGTTCATAAATGTTCATATAGAAAATGTGGACTTGGGGGGACACCCCAAAAATGCATTTTAAATCGTGGTGGTTTTGTAGAGGACATGAGACAGCTGCTATTTATCCTAGCCTCTCCTAGGCCTAGCAGCAAACATATATGTATTAAATTAGTCCTAAGATTGGGTATATTAGGCCTTGGATGGCTTAGTTTGTACCTAGGGGATGCCAGGTTAGGTTTTTTTGCAGGTTTTTAAATACCTTCTGTAATCCAGTGGGACAAAAGATGGAGTTTGTCGTGTGTGTCGTGTGTGTGTGTGTGTGTGTGTGTGTGTGTGTGTGTGTGTGTGTGTGTGTGTGTGTGTGTGTGTGTGTGTGTGTGTGTGTGTGTGTGTGTGTGTGTGTACTCACCTAGTTGTGCTTGCGGGGGTTGAGCTCTGGCTCTTTGGTCCCGCCTCTCAATCGTCAATCAACAGGTGTACAGATTGTACAGAGGCGTACAACATGTGTGTGTGTGTGTGTGTGTGTGTGTGTGTGTGTGTGTGTGTGTGTGTGTGTGTGTGTGTGTGTGTGTGTCTGTGTGTGTGTGTGTGTGTGTGTGCACTCACCTAGTTGTGCTTGCGGGGGTTGAGCTCTGGCTCTTTGGTCCCGCCTCTCAACCTTCAATCAACAGGTGTACAGATTGTACAGAGGCGTACAACATGTGTGTGTGTGTGTGTGTGTGTGTGTGTGTGTGTGTGTGTGTGTGTGTGTGTGTGTGTGTGTGTGTGTGTGTGTGTGTGATATATAATAACAATCTGCACCAAAACCACTCACCAAGGGCTCAGTTCACACAAAGGTTGAGACTCTTAATTAAGGTTGACTACATTCCCAGCGCCCATAATCAACGCTGGCTAAATTGGGGCATGAATACTGCATGATGAGTTGGTGTCGTAAGTTCAGGCGTTACACCATAGTGCCAGCGGTGCTGCAGTGCCAGGGGTGTAGCAGTGCCAGGGGTGTAGCAGTGCCAGGGGTGCTGCAGTGCCAGGGGTGTAGCAGTGTCAGGGGTGTAGCAGTGCCAGGGGTGCTGCAGTGCCAGGGGTGCTGCAGTGCCAGGGGTGCTGCAGTGCCAGGGGTGCTGCAGTGCCAGGGGTGCTGCAGTGCCAGGGGTGTAGCAGTGCCAGGGGTGTAGCAGTGCCAGGGGTGTAGCAGTCCCAGGGGTGCTGCAGTGCCAGGGGTGTAGCAGTGTCAGGGGTGTAGCAGTGCCAGGGGTGCTGCAGTGCCAGGGGTGCTGCAGTGCCAGGGGTGCTGCAGTGCCAGGGGTGCTGCAGTGCCAGGGGTGCTGCAGTGCCAGGGGTGTAGCAGTGCCAGGGGTGTAGCAGTGCCAGGGGTGTAGCAGTCCCAGGGGTGCTGCAGTGCCAGGGGTGTAGCAGTGTCAGGGGTGTAGCAGTGCCAGGGGTGCTGCAGTGCCAGGGGTGCTGCAGTGCCAGGGGTGCTGCAGTGCCAGGGGTGCTGCAGTGCCAGGGGTGCTGCAGTGCCAGGGGTGTAGCAGTGCCAGGGGTGCTGCAGTGCCAGGGGTGCTGCAGTGCCAGGGGTGTAGCAGTGCCAGGGGTGCTGCAGTGCCAGGGGTGTGGCAGTGCCAGGGGTGTGGCAGTGCCAGGGGTGTAGCAGTCCCAGGAGGAGGAGGGGGGAAGGGACACAGCCGGTGTACCTAGGTGTTCATACACACTCACACTCACCCGAATATTTTCACACTCACACTCACCCTTCACCTGGGGAGGTCACTCACACTCACCTGGGTACTCACAACACACTCACACTCACCTGGGTACTCACAACACACTCACACTCACCTGGGTACTCACAACACACTCACACTCACCTGGGTACTCACAACACACTCACACTCACCTGGGTACTCACAACACACTCACACTCACCTGGGTACTCACAACACACTCACACTCACCTGGGTACTCACAACACACTCACACTCACCTGGGTACTCACAACACACTCACACTCACCTGGGGGAACACACTAAACACACTTACCGCAGTATATATGTAACTCTGAAACAATAACATAAGATTCCACGTGGAAAATTACTTTATGGTTAGTTAGGTTGAAGCTCCTAGTCTTATAGCGTGTGGGCGACTGTCTTATTCTATCTTTACAAGATAGAGATTATTAGTATCTTGTCCACCAGACTCGCTGTGGTTTCATCAATATGTACAATATGTTCAGTTTGTCCCATGTATAATGTCTCAATATGTACACTATTGTACATATAAGATCTCGTAGCACAGTTGGCTTCGTTGTCGGGTATCCCTGGCGGGACAGGAATGATTGGGGGATGTTTCCTTTCACCTAATACTTCTGTTCTCCCTGGCAACAGGTAAACATAATGGGTATCCGGAAATTAGGCAACTGTTGTGTGGATATATATATATATATATATATATATATATATATATATATATATATACAGCCTTCCTGTCCCCGACAACGGAATTATATAATATTAAGGCTGTAAAATGAGATCGAACTTGTGTCTCTACAGTCATGTGCCTGTAGAGTCCAGGAACACGGGTTCGATCCCATTTTACGGCCCCAGTATTTTCTCATAATATGGAAGTTTATACAGAGAATAGGGGTACCACCTATGGTGCAAGTGTAGGGACCCATAGCCTCGGAGAAGAAAATAATGAGTGCTCAAAGATGACCTTGTGGATCCTCACTGAACACTTTGATACTTTCTTCCCCTACCACGGTCGGCCGAGTGGACAGCACGCTGGACTTTTGATCCTGTGGTCCTGCGTTCAATCCCGGGCGCCGGCGAGAAACAATGGGCAGAGTTTCTTTCACCCTATGCCCCTGTTACCTAGCAGTAAAATAGGTACCTGGGTGTTAGTCAGCTGTCATGGGCTGCTTCCTGGGGGTGGAGGCCTGGTCGAAGACCGGGCCGCGGGGACACTAAAGCCCCGAAATCATCTCAAGATAACCTCAAGATAACCACCCCTATTCTTTTAGTGTGTGTGTGTGTGTATATATATACCGAGTATATATATATATATATATATATATATATATATATATATATATATATATATATATATATATATATATATATATATATATCGACCGACATTTCTCTGAAGGCAACACACCTGTTGTTCCCTTACAGTAATAACACCTAAGAATCACTCATGTGTACACAGTGAACGCTACAAGAGCCATCTCCTACGAACACAAAATATCGCTTTAAAACTCTAAGGTGGAAAAAACGCGGACGACTCCAGTGTTTTTGGCAACAACGGGCGACCATCCTGTGTAAAATAGCTCCGTTATTGGAAGCCGGGATTACATTATTCTCTTAATTGTAGGCATAACGGTGTGGTGGCGTATATTAGACTGTGTTGGTGTGGTCTGATGCGTCTCTCTGGTGGTCATAACCACGTCTCCTCCGCCTCGAAGCACCCACACCAAGAGACGCCAATAATGTGATTGCTCGCTGGCGACGCGGGAAAATTGGTAGGTGGCATCAGAGGGAGAAGGAGGCCCGGGCCGAGAGAAAATCCTAAGTTCAGTGTGACAGTGACTGTCGCGGCGGGCGGACGTGTGCCGGTGCTCCTTCCTGACCCCTCTGACTCGTGGGCGCCAAAGTGTTCCTCGCCAGATAAGACAATTACATGGGACGTGAACGTTAGTGATTTATCAGTTCTGATGGGCTGTGGTGAGTGTTATCTTCTCTAGTTTACCAGCGTGGTTAATTCTCTCAGTTACGTGATTACTGTTGGCCGCATTTAAGAACTTACAAAGGTACGGCTGAAGCCTATAACATCAGGAGGTAACCAGTGGGAACATTATAAGTGATAGTGTACACTACACCACAGAACTGTTTAGTACACTGAGGTGACAATGATTAGAAACAATAGGTCTGGCGTGTTAATAATCGGGTTTACCATCTGGGTTACATTGATATTTAACTGAGAGTAGGGAAGATTATATGAGATATAGGGAGATGAAACAGATTAGATAAGGAATAATTAACTTGTTAATATTTTAGCGGCAACAGGAGTCATTTTAAAGAAGGGTGAAGGGGAAGCAGCTGAATTTACACGCCACTAACATTTCACTGCACATTTCACTGTAGGAGTTACAGTGTCCTCGGTTATTACGGAGCTCAGCTGGTATTGTTGTTGTAGTTCTGGGTTATCTGATAACCATTTATCCTTGCTGAGTTACCGTTCATGGGGATATTAATTGTCTGTCTGTGTGTGTTATGTCTTGATCTCTAGTACTTAACACCATGTCTCTCTGTCTCTCTCTCCTCTCTCTCTCTCCTCTCTCTCTCTCCTCTCTCTCTCTCCTCACCTACCCAGGTAACTGTGTATTGTTGAAGAGAGCTATGTGTAACATTGCTACCATGAAACTATATTACAATGAAGTAATGTTCATTGTATTAACATGTTCAATGCTTATCAGTGGCAACATAAAACAATGTTTACCATTGCAAGGTTAACACGAGACAATACTTAACATTGCAATGTTAACACGAGACAATAATTAACACTGCAATGTTAACACGAGACAATAATTAACACTGCAATGTTAACATAAAGAATGTTTATATATAAAACATGGTGACATACTTAACATTGGATTACAGTTTTCTCCTCAAATACGACACATTTCTACGACTCGTTAAAATATGACGCATTAGTAAAAAGTAAAGCATCTTAATACTGCCGTTTTCTATACATCGAATTCGATAGGTTAAGTGGGTTGCTTGGGTTCGTATCCTTTTGGTTAGGCAAAACATTTGCATTTTATACGTAAATGGAGAGTCCATGCTGGTATATTGGTCCGGAAGCAACATATAGCCACCGGAGACCACTTGGGCATTCGGGGATCGAACGCCGACCTGCAATATGGGAGGTTGTCGGTGTAGCGACTATTCCAAGCGGCAGGACGCACAAGTTGTACAGCATTGTGCACCAGTCACCCCGGAGTACTTCGTCTACAGGAATACTTTGTATCGTTTGGTTCACTAAATAATATTGGGGTTAAGTAGCATATTTCCTCTGGTGTTGGAGATTGTATTCATGTCTTGGGTCCAGGTACGTATTAATTCATAGATGTTGACATAGCAACGTCCCCTGACATGTGCCACAACGCATCTACAAGTGCCACAACGGCCACACAAGTGCCACAAAGGCCACACAAGTGCCACAACGGCCACACAAGTGCCACACAAGTGCCACAACGCCCCCCACAAGTGCCACAACGCCCCCCACAAGTGCCACAACACCCCCACAAGTGCTACAACGCCCCCCACAAGTGCCACAACACCCCCACAAGTGCCACAACGGTTACACAAGAGCCACAACCCCCCCACAAGTGCCACAACGCCCCTACAAGTGCCACGACGCCCCCACAAGTGCCACGACGCCCCCCACAAGTGCCACAACGCCCCCACAAGTGCCACAACGCCCCCCACAAGTACCACAACGCCCCCCCACAAGTGCCACAACGGCCCCCACAAGTGCCACAACGCCCCCACAAGTGCCACAACGCCCTCACAAGTGCCACAACGGCCACACAAGTGCCGCAACACCCCCACAAGTGCCACAACACCCCCCACAAGTGCCACAACGCCCCCCACAAGTGTCACAACGCCCCCCCACAAGTGCCACAACGCCCCCACAAGTGCCACAACACCCCCCACAAGTGCCACAAGGCCCCCACAAGTGTCACAACGTCCCCCACAAGTGCCACGACGCCCCCACAAGTGCCACAACGCCCCCACAAGTGCCACAACGTCCCTCAAGTAGCAGCATTAGTTCTTAGAGTTTGGGTTCACTGAGCGAAGACGGAGCGCGAGATTGGCAGGAAATTGGTCATCGTCTATACTGACTGAGTTATTTCCCCCGAGGAGTGCCACCTGTGTCTGTCGCCCCGGGAGTGCCACCTGTGTCTGCCGCCCCGGGAGTGCCACCTGTGTCTGCCGCCCCGGGAGTGCCACCTGTGTCTGCCGCCCCGGGAGTGCCACCTGTGTCTGCCGCCCCAGGAGTGCCACCTGTGTCTGCCGCCCCGGGAGTGCCACCTGTTTCTGCCGCCCCGGGAGTGCCACCTGTGTCTGCCGCCCCGGGAGTGCCACCTGTGTCTGCCGCCCCGGGAGTGCCACCTGTGTCTGCCGCCCCGGGAGTGCCACCTGTGTCTGCCGCCCCGGGAGTGCCACCTGTGTCTGCCGCCCCGGGAGTGCCACCTGTGTCTGCCGCCCCGGGAGTGCCACCTGTGTCTGCCGCCCCGGGAGTGCCACCTGTGTCTGCCGCCCCGGGAGTGCCACCTGTGTCTGCCGCTCCTGTGGGAGGAGATCCTCTCAAAGGAATGGATTGGAAACCACAACATGATTAGTGCTATTATCCATTCTCTATCCATGGTTAGGTTTGGTTAAGGTTATTTTAGGTTTAGGTTTGGATAGGTTATGTTTCAATTCGCTTGATTACGTTAATACGGTGTATATTGACGATAATGTAAAATAGGGAATTCGTAAAATATTTGAGTGTGCCCGCAAATTCCGTTTACAGAAAATTCTTCAATTTCAAAACGAAAAAATCAAAATTTCAAAAACAAAACGCCAAACATGAAGGAGTTTTGCCTAAATACAGTTTTAACATTAAAGGTATTGTCAGGAGGAGAAATATTAACACAGAACCAAGCAGACAATCGTCAGCGCTAATACTCTAACTTAAGTCAAAATCTTTGTGAATCTGAATTACATAGTTCCCCCTTGAGGGTGATCCTCGTAGCCTTCAGAGATGATATAGGGCACCCAGGGGTCGTCCTCGGTCTGAACCACGAGTTAATATTACAGTTGCTACAGTTACAGGTGTGGTGTGAGAACTGTGCCACACCTGGACACACTACACCTGGTACAGTGACAGGTGTGGTGTGAGAACTGTCCCACACCAGGACACACTGCACCTGGAACAATGACAGGTGTGGTGTGAGGACTGTCCCACACCCGAACACAACACACCTGGTACAGTGACAGGTGTGTTGTGAAGACTATCCCACACCCGAACACGACACACCTGGCACAATGAATGCCTCCATAAAGCAAGACTTGCGGACGATACTTTACAAACTTCCGGGGGGGGGGGGGGTTCGTCCACCACTTCGAACCCCACCAAACTTTCTCGTAAAGAATTCTATTGTGAAATTGGTCGTTGGGAAAAATGCATAAGTTCCGAGAATTGATGTTTAGAACAAGCAAAATTATTAATAACGACTGTAATAATTATATTAATTCAAATTATTATTGCTATTTGTATCATCTATAGATATAATAGAAACTGCGTCTGTCTGTTCGAAGTTGGGTCAGGTGTTCGTGGCTAGGCTCGCCAAATTCTGCAGGGTGACTGGTCGCTGTCTGGGGATGGTCATAGGCGGGTCGGGGTCGACCCCTCACGTTTCCGCTTTTGCCTGAAATGTCACATTACGCTTAGTTCAAATTTCGGTATATGGTAAGTTCGATTCCCATTAAGATTCATCTAGCATGTCATTTTCTACGTAATCATTAAATGTTAGTTCAACACGCGCGTGCGCGCTCACACACACAACCGGGGCCGGTCGGCCGAGCGGACAGCACGCTGGACATGTGATCCTGTGGTCCCGGGTTCGATCCCAGGTGCCGGAGAGAAACATTAGGCAAAGTTTCTTTCACCCTATGCCCCTGTTACCTAGCAGTAAAATAGGTACCTGGGTGTTAGTCAGGTGTCACGGGCTGCTTCCTGGGGGTGGAGGCCTGGTCGAGGACCGGGCCGCGGGGATGGTTATCTTGAGATTATCTTGAGATGATTTCGGGGCTTTAGTGTCCCCGCGGCCCGGTTCTCGACCAGGCCTCCACCCCCAGGAAGCAGCCCGTGACAGCTGACTAACTCCCAGGTACCTATTTACTGCTAGGTAACAGTGGCATTCAGGGTGAAAGAAACTGCCCATTTGTTTCTGCCTCGTGCGGGAATCGAACCCGCGCCACAGAATTACGAGTCCTGCGCGCTATCCACCAGGCTACGAGGCCCCAACTAAACCACTGGCTACGAGGACACTAAAAGCCCCGAAATCATCTCAAAACAACCTCAAGAAACATATGTGGTGGAGCCTGTATACAGGTCAACGGTCACAATTCGTCAACATTATTGAATCATTCACTTTGAAAGGTTATGGTGGACCTAAAGAAATTGTTAAATCTCTGCTTTAACAAATTAACAGTTTCGAGGAATCATGCAAAATGAAACCGTGGTTCGAATATCCGTAGAGTTATGACTCGGGTTTAAAGAGGCACATAATGGGTACATCAACTGAACCAAATAGTTCGTTTAGTTAAATAACTGACAATCTTTTCAAGCTAGTTACTCAATTGTTAATATTACATACACATGTACATACATATATATCCATATACACAAATACATATACATATCAATAATCTTTTTAATATCAAGAGGCTCGTAAGGTCTGTATATGATGTATTAACAGCCAAAGGAACGAAACAGGAAGGTTTTTATCTTAATACAATGTTAGAAGTGCATGAGTAAAGTTCCGAGTACCTTTCATTCAAACGCAGCACCATCATGGTTCAGTGGGTAGTGTGTATGCCTGAGGAGTCCAGAGGTCTATGTTCGATCCCATTATACAGCCTCACTATTTTCTCATCATTGTGGAGCCCATCTTTCTAAAAATTATAATACTGAGAGTAACTATTTGATTAAACGTACTAATATGTAGTGTTCCACCCCCCCCCCACTAAGTGGCCCTGAACGATAGTTTGAGAGCCGCTAAGTGACCCTGAACGATAGTTTGAGAGCCACTAAGTGCCATATAGGATGTTCAGATGGCAGCATCTTCCTCCTGCTCCACACTACCCCCCCCCCCTGCTCCACACTACCCCCCCTGCTACACACCCCCATGGTCCGCCCTCCCCCCCACCTGCTCCACACCCCCATGGTCCGCCCTCCCCCCCCCCTGCTCCACACCCCCATGGTCCGCCCTCCCCCCAACCTGCTCCACACTAGCCAGGGCAGCACAAAGAGAGGTGCCATAGTGTGGATGCTGTACTTCTCATCTCTCCTGGTGGTAGCGAGAGGCGGCGGGACGGGGGGGTGGGGGGGGGAGTATACATTAAGGACGTAAACCTCACTTACATAGCACTCACCTTCACACACTCCGACATCCACTGTCGACACTATTCTGCATTTTTAAGCCAAACCGTTTCCCCCTCTGCCACTTTTAAAAGCTTTAATTTTAATTAAAAGCTTTGAAAAGACTGTTGACTGCTTACAAAATTAAACGACATGTCTATATAACTCTGAGCCTTAAGGCATGGCCTGGAGAAGGGATTTGAGGGTTTTCCGTCTTGGAACGTTATCAGCCGTAAAGCTGCAGTATCAGTATGAGACGCTTTACCTTATCTTAAGCTTGTTCAATGCTGTGCGTGATGTAATTAGGGCTCACCATAGCCCGTGCTACTTGGAACTTTTAGTTCCAGGGAGCGAATCTTAAACAACAAGAAGAAGGTAGCGTGGCCAGGATTAGGGGGTTTCTGTCTATTGCAGTGGTCGTAATTGTGTGTGTGTGTGTGTGTGTGTGTGTGTGTGTGTGTGTGTGTGTGTGTGTGTGTGTGTCTGTGTCTGTGTCTGTGTCTGTGTGTGTGTGTGTGTGTGTGTGTGTGTGTGTGTGTGTGTGTGTGTGTGTGTGTGTGTGTGTGTGTGTGTGGACACCCCTATACAGGTTAGGGGGTGTACACTAAATATCCAAAATGGGAGAAATGGGACACTGGCGGCTAGCTTTCCAAAGAGGTGTAGGTGTTGGGACCCAGGGCACGGGATTGGGATCCAGGGCACGGGATTGGGACCCAGGGCACGGGATTGGGATCCAGGGCACGGGATTGGGATCCAGGGCACGGGATTGGGACCCAGGGCACGGGATTGGGACCCAGGGCACGGGATTGGGATCCAGGGCACGGGACTGGGACCCAGGGCACGGGATTGGGACCCAGGGCACGGGATTGGGACCCAGGGCACGGGATTGGGACCCAGGGCACGGGATTGGGATCCAGGGCACGGGATTGGGACCCAGGGCACGGGATTGGGACCCAGGGCACGGGATTGGGACCCAGGGCACGGGATTGGGACCCAGGGCACGGGATTGGGACCCAGGGCACGGGATTGGGACCCAGGGCACGGGATTAGGACTCCATGACACGAGGTTCGGATCTGAGCCGACCACACCTCTTCATAGCTTCCACCTTGGATAATTGGATTGTTTCAAGCGTAGGTTAGACGCATGGATGAGTTTGGGTGGATATAGACGGCACAAGCCCCATATGAGCCAATAGCCTTTCTATAGTATTCTGCATTCTTATGTACTGGCAGGAGATTGTCAAGTTTGACAGTGAAAGGTGCCTTCGAAACCCATGCCGTCAAAAAGTGGCTTCCCTTTCTTTTCCCATGTGTGGGTTACCTTACTGGTGTTCAACCAGATTGTTGTGACTTATTCTCTGCATATGTGACTTATGAACATGAGACAGCTGAAGTTCACCTCAGCATCACCTTATATTGCCAGAATGAAGAGAGATCTAAGAGGCCAGGGGAGGCAGATATTGCCTCGTTCAAGCCTGCTGTTGTGGGTGGTAATTTGGCAACCTGGAGGAAATGACTGGCCTGGGAGTAGGAAAGGTGTTATTTCCAGTGAGAAAATGTCTCCTTTCTCCAAGAAAAAAGATGTTCTTCAGATCCAAGAGCAGAACTGGCTGAACTGACGTTAACGTGGTCATTACATTTGATCACTACAATGTTGACCAGACCACACACTAGAAGGTGAAGGGACGACGACGACGTTTCGGTCCGTCCTGGACCATTCTCACAAATCGACTTGAGAATGGTCCAGAACGGACCGAACCGTCGTCGTCGTCCTTTCTAGTGTGTGGTCTGATCAACATATTCCAGCCACGTTATTGTGACTCCTCGCCTGCGCCAGTACAATGTTAGCGTCAACAGCCTCGCCACGCCCTCCTGCAGGAGTGACCAGGGGCGTCACTCCTACAGGAGTGACCAGGGGCACGCTGGGGCCGGCCGGAAGCGTCCTCGGCGTAATCCTTGTGGTTTCATTACTCCCTCAGGCAGGTTTTATGGAGCTCTACGTCACCTCGCCAGGAACATTGCCAAGAAAAAAGTTAATGACACGACCACGGGATTGGCAGATGACTGAGTCAGGAGGCGCGGTGACGGCGCTGAATTGAGAGTGAGCACTGAGCACCAGGAGGATATCTGTACTGAGCACCAGCAGGATATCTGTTCTGAGCACCAGCAGGATATCTGTTCTGAGCACCAGCAGGATATCTGTACTGAGCACCAGCAGGATATCTGTGCTGAGCACCAGCGGGATATCTGTTCTGAGCACCAGCAGGATATCTGTTCTGAGCACCAGCAGGATATCTGTACTGAGCACCAGCAGGATATTTGTATTGAGCACCAGCAGGATATCTGTATTGAGCACCAGCAGGATATCTGTACTGAGCACCAGCAGGATATTTATACTGAGCACCAGCAGGATATCTATACTGAGCACCAGCAGGATATCTATACTGAGCACCAGCAGGATATCTATACTGAGCACCAGCAGGATATCTATACTGAGCACCAGCAGGATATCTATACTGAGCACCAGCAGGATATCTATACTGAGCACCAGCAGGAGGACATCTGTACCAGGCACCACCACTAGGACACAAACTTAGCACCATTTAACTTTCCTAAAACACTCTAAATATAGTTATAAAACACACTTTAATAACTATAGTCTTGTCTACAATGACCATGTATGATTAAGAAGCATTTATTATATCTAATTTCCATGTATACAATGATTATTGCTCCATAAAATATTGTATTATTGATGAGTGAGTGTCACTGAAGACCGTCTGGTCTTGGACTTGAAGACTGAGGACGTCGTCTCTGAGGAAGCAGACCCCGGGACAGGGAAGGAGGAGATGGGGGAGAACTGGGGCAGAGTGAGAGATAGAGAGCACAGGTCTGTGTAGCGTCAGGGGGTCCGACCTGAGGGCGAGTTAGGCAAGTTTTATTGATTTGACACAGATATGATGTGGAAGTCTGGGTGACAGGCTCCGGGGGCTGAGCAAGGAGTTGGAGGAAGACGAGGAGGAGGAGAAATGGAAAGGAGAAAGAGGAGAGGGGGAACAATGAGAAGAAGGGAGAAGTCAACAAAGCTTGACGTAGAAGCAGAGAAGATGAGGAATTCAAACATGTGAAAGAGTGGGTGCAAGCCGAAGTGTGAGAGGTAGGAAGGGACGGACGGAGAATAGAAAGATAGTAAGGGAGGAAAAACAAACTCCAGCAAGTGAGAGGAGGGAGAAAGGAACAAAAGAAGTGCGACAAACCAACAAACATGGGTAATATCTTGGAGGCCAAGCAGAGACAGGGGCTAATACCTGCCCCAGCTCACCAAGATGAAGGGAAGAGTTCGGTCAAGTATATTGTGCTTGTGGAGCTGTGTAAGGAACTGGCTTCAGCCACCTCTCGCTCCTCCTCCTCCTACCACTCAGCTCTAAGGCACTACGAGGTTGTTTATACCAATACAGCCCGCCCTCATAAACAAAGGCCAAAGTCCATTCCATCCACCCGCCAAACCCTCTGTTTATGAATGAAAAACGGTTTACACACGACTCACAACTGATGACGCCAGAACACTTCCGGAACAAGTGCTTCGCTAACGACTGTTATTGGAACCACAACGCTGTAAATGCTTCATCCACATACTTCAAATACAAATAATGTCCAACAGAGCCTAGACTCATAACCAAACCTAACCAATGCCTAAATATGCGCAGTATGCTAATATATAACAATATTAATTTATATTTGAGAAAATTCGTATTTTGAATGAACAGCATGTTAACATTGATGAATGCGTCTTTGGGGTCGACCGCTGGATGGAATGGACTTGGTCTAAGGACGGGTTGAACAATAATAACCTTGAGTTGTGAAGTTTCCAAGCTTGTAAACTGTTTAATAAATGTAAACAAAGCCGCCACCATAGAGGAAAAATGTACAGATATCGTACATATGGTTACATAAATGATGACTCCTGGCCTTGGTTGCCTCTTGCTCTTCTCTATTCCAGATCGATGCATTAGGTCGAGTTCCCTCAGTCATTCGTCTAACTCAGTCTTCTAAACTTTCCTCGTAACTCAGACCTGTAAGTTACCTGGTAAGTCCGTGTTGGTAAGACCAGGCGCAGGTCAGAGCGTGGGAGACGGCGCATAACCAGGTACCACGACCTGGGAGTAGTTCTGGTGTGGGCGATACCAGAGAAATTGGAGGGATTATTTTTAAAGGCTGAGGGAGTGACGGAGAAGATGGGAGGGACATCAGTATTCCCGTGACGACACCGGGGACGCCGGGTCGAGTCACGGAATGTGTGATGGGTCAGGGAGGGATGGGACGACCCCGGTAACACCACGTCCTTGTCACGTTAGTCTCAGGGTGCTTCAGGTCGTCCAGCGGTGCTTCAGGTCGTCCAGCGGTGCTTCAGGTCGTCCGGCGGTGCTTCAGGTCGTCCAGCGGTGCTTCAGGTCGTCCAGCGGTGCTTCAGGTCGTCCAGCGGTGCTTCAGGTCGTCCGGCGGTGCTTCAGGTCGTCCGGCGGTGCTTCAGGTCGTCCAGCGGTGCTTCAGGTCGTCCGGCGGTGCTTCAGGTCGTCCAGCGGTGCTTCAGGTCGTCCAGTGGTGCTTCAGGTCGTCCAGCGGTGCTTCAGGTCGTCCAGCGGTGCTTCAGGTCGTCCGGCGGTGCTTCAGGTCGTCCAGCGGTGCTTCAGGTCGTCCAGTGGTGCTTCAGGTCGTCCAACAGTAACATACATAAAACTGTAGACATTTACTTCAGTATACTTATTATGATGTAATTTATTGTTTTAGAGTGAAAGCTTCAAGCGGGACGCCTGAGATCATTGTTGGTCTTGGTCATATTGAACATTGAAGCCTCATAAAATTACTAACAAAAGCTGGTTCCAACCGCATATTAGGTGAGCAGCACAGATGCCCTTCATGTGGGGTGGGCGGCACAGATGCCCTTCATGTGGGCTGGGTGGCACAGATGCCCCTCATGTGGGCTGGGCGGCACAGATGCCCTTCATGTGGGCTGGGTGGCACAGATGCCCTTCATGTGGGCTGGGTGGCACAGATGCCCTTCATGTGGGGTGGGCGGCACAGATGCCCTTCATGTGGGCTGGGTGGCACAGATGCCCTTCATGTGGGCTGGGTGGCACAGATGCCCTTCATGTGGGCTGGGTGGCACAGATGCCCTTCATGTGGGCTGGGTGGCACAGATGCCCTTCATGTGGGCTGGGTGGCACAGATGCCCCTCATGTGGGCTGGGCGGCACAGATGCCCTTCATGTGGGCTGGGTGGCACAGATGCCCTTCATGTGGGCTGGGTGGCACAGATGCCCTTCATGTGGGCTGGGCGGCACAGATGCCCCTCATGTGGGCTGGGCGGCACAGATGCCCTTCATGTGGGCTGGGTGGCACAGATGCCCTTCATGTGGGCTGGGTGGCACAGATGCCCTTCATGTGGGCTGGGTGGCACAGATGTCCTTCATGTGGTGTCATAACAAGGTGGGTTATGACCCTGAGAATGACCCCAACTTGGAAGGGACATAAAGACGCAGATCAGACACAGAACGGAACGCCATGAACGGTAACCAACCACTGAACAGTCGGGAACCCAACGTCGACTTCCCGACTACAATGCTGAGACTCAACTTAATAAAAAAGAATCATCCTCAAGTAGTGAACTTCTTGAACTGTTCAAACCTCAACATTGTTTCCCGTGTGAGAGATGAAGATGTTGTTGATTTAGATGTTGCTACTGAGAACGAAATGTGCAAGTAGCAGGGGCTATAATGAGCCGGTAACAAGCTTGGATTCCTTCAACGTTGATGTAGTTGAGTAGTCACCAACCCTCCACCTGCGCCGCCGAAGGAATCCTGGCGCATAAAACGGTCATCACATCAATAATGTGATGACCAAATGCAAGTCGTAGCCTCGTACAAACGACCGGGTGTGGTGATTAGCGGCGGCCATAAAGGATAGAACCTGTAACTCTTATGGATGGAATATACAAAGATATGGACTAGTAACTAAACAAAAGTTCATCTTTTGTAATATTGGAGTTCTTAAGGGCATAAAAAACTGTGAAACAGTAACCATAAACCTAACCTGTCCTAGGCTTAAAATAAGCAATACTAGGCCTAACGCAGGCAATCTTGCATCACATTAATTTGATACATATCAGTGCTATACGAGGCCTAAGAGTAGTTAGGTTAGGTTAGTTCTTTCTTTCTGTAGCCCTTTGTAAAATTAATAGCACAAAATGTGAATAATTTGTTTTTGAGAGAGGGAGGGAGGGAGAGAGAGAGAGAGAGAGAGAGAGAGAGAGAGAGAGAGAGAGAGAGAGAGAGAGAGAGAGAGAGAGAGAGAGAGAGAGAGAGAGAGAGAGAGAGAGAGAGAGAGAGAGAGAGAGAGAGACCCCGAAGAAGGAGTCCTGAGGTTTCGAGTTCGATCCCCGGTGGAGGCGGAAACAAATGAGCAGAGTTTCGTACACCCTGATGCCCCTGTTACCTAGCAGTAAATAGGTACCTGGGAGTTAGACAGCTGCTACGGGCTGCTTCTTGGGGGGGGGGTGTAACAAAAAGGAGGCCTGGTCGAGGACTGGGCCGCGGGGACGCTAAGCCCCGAAATCATCTCAAGATAACCTCACACGCCACGGTCCGCGGTTCGAATTGAATGTAAGATCACCCAAAAATTCGGCTTAATTTAGTAGTCACTTAACTTAAGTCACTTAGGAGTGACTTAACACATGTGCTGGTCTTTCCTTCACCTTCAGTAATATTAATACTAAGTCAAAACACAATGAAAACTCTCCTTGGAGACCCATTTTCTAGTAATCAATAATTAATAATGACTTGCACAAAAGAGACCTTTGCAGTGGTGTTAGTAACGGCCCATGTCGCATACTTCTTGAAGCGCCTCGCTCCACACAAACACATTTACATATAAATTGAGATTTATTACGAATATTGAGTGTGAGGAGCAACATATATATATATAGCCGTAACTCAGAGGTATAGGTTGAGAGAGAGAGAGAGAGAGAGAGAGAGAGAGAGAGAGAGAGAGAGAGAGAGAGGGAGAGGGAGGGAGGGAGGGAGGGAGGGAGGGAGGGAGAGAGAGAGAGAGAGAGAGAGAGAGAGAGAGAGAGAGAGAGAGAGAGAGAGAGAGAGAGAGAGAGAGAGAGAGAGAGAGAGAGAGAGAGAGAGAGAAAGAGAGAGAAAGAGAGAGAAAGAGAGAGAAAGAGAGAGAGAGGGAGGGAGGGAGAGAGAGAGAGAGAGAGAGAGAGAGAGAGAGAGAGAGAGAGAGAGAGAGAGAGAGAGAGAGAGAGAGAGAGAGAGAGAGAGAGAGAGAGAGAGACAAAGACATAGAGAGACATGGATATGTGTCTCTCTAGGGAGAAGAGAGGGAAGGGGGAAGCAAAAGAGAGGTGTAGAGACGGAGGAAGATGGAGAAAGAGAGGGAGAGAGAGAGAGGGAGGACAAACCACAGGTGTGGGGGAGTGTGGACAGGCGAGCAAGGACGCCCAACAGGTAATGTATGCTGATTGGCTTGCTGGTAATCTAATACAGATACTCCCTGCACGGTAGTCTCCATCACATTACCCGCTCCCTCACTCACCCGTCACCACTCCTCTCACACCCGCTAGTGCCCGCTACCCGCTAGTGCCCACCACCCGCTACCCGCTAGTGCGCACCACCCGCTACCCGCTAGTGCCCACCACCCGCTACCCGCTAGTGCCCACCACCCGGTAGTACCCGCTACCCGCTAGTAGCCACCACCCGCTAGTACCCGCTACCCGCTAGTGGCCACCACCCGCTAGTGCCCGCTACCCGCTAGTGCCCGCTACCCGCTAGTGCCCACCACCTGGTACCCTCTGAATTTAATAACGCCACAAAAAATATAATTATCCGACGCTCAATTTTCCTGCTCAGAACAAGAACCATATTGCATTGGTAATTTTTCCTCTCACACACTCTCTCTCTCTCACTCTCCCTGTGTTGGCCTTACCTACAGCCTCCGCTCATCTCTCGCTCATGATGAATCAAACAAATACAATTATCTCTGATATGTTTAGCGAAAGATTGTTTACAAAATTTCTGTTAAAACTTGTAGCTGGATATTACTGTATTCCATGTTGTGTGTCTACCTGTCACTGGCTACAGTGATGTGTATGTGTACTGTTCACTACCTGTTACTGGTTACAGTGATGTGTATGTGTACTGTTCACTACCTGTCACGGTTACAGTGATGTGCATATTTGTTCTCCATTTCACCGTACGGATTACACTGAGCGCATTCATGTGTTCTCTGGCTTTAAGAGGCTTGAGAACAATAACGCGACAGAACAATGTTATCATGTGTAATCTGCTTTTGGAATACATGTTTCAGAAGCTTGTAGGTTAAAGAACTTTGACGTTGTTCAGCAAACAGTATCGCCTGCACACCTCCTGTTACTGCAACAGAGCCCAAGTGTCTTGCAACAGCACTGGTAAACAACCCAAACAAACGTTTAAAACAACAGTAATGACGAGAAAATCCTTGGAGCAGGACGACGGGATCGAACCAGCGTCCAGGGTACTCCCATACCTGCGCCTACTAGTGTGAGGGAGTAGTAGGGAGCTGGGAGTCTGGCATTTGGCTGCCTGGGTCGAGGTAATCCCACAGACGTCTAGAGCAGCTCTTTAGTTAATTACAGCGAGCGGGAGGATGGCGTCACACAGGTGAGACACTTGACGCTTTACAAATGTCACGGGAATGAGCCCATTGCGCACCTGTTGCCTTTGGAGGGTTGCGGTGATGGGTATGGAGGGATGGGGAGGGGTGGCCGGGAGAGGGGAGGGTATGGGACA
>NC_091183.1:39245645-39300645 GCF_040958095.1 Procambarus clarkii | reverse complement strand
GACAGCTATAGTTATCGCGCTATAGCCCAAACTTCCGCTATAATGTCAGTCCTAAATGTACCAGTACATCCATCTCCTGCAGGTCTTATCAAACCTTGTTTTATATCGCAGCTGAAGATCATTTACCAGATAGGCTACCCGGCGGTGCCCGGGTCGGTCTATCTCTCTCTCTCCCAGTGGGCAAAAGATGCTCGAGTGACGTTCAATCAACGTTACCGACGTTCAAACGTCATCTACGTTCATTCTACATCGACAACAGCCGTAAAATCTGTTTTAACACTAGATACGACCAAACACACGTTTCATACTTCATAAGAGTCGCTGCAATTCGGAATGGGAGCCGATCATTCCCCAAAAGGGGCTTGGGATCGAACCCCAACCATCCTATGGCACTCGGCAGGCATTCACTGATCACCCTGCACAGTTTAGTGAGACTAGCCACTAGCGTCTGGCTCCCAGTCTCGAAGAAACAAGAGATTCTCTCTTATAGATTTATTCTCCATTCTTACAAGTGATATCAACAGTGCAAGATGAAGACTGCGTGTATGTTGACCAGAAGCGTTTGTTAAGACGTGGTTCATGGTTCTTGGTACCTCATGACTCTTGAACTGCCTCATGGCTCGTGGTGCCTCATGGCTCGTGGTGCCTCATGGCTCGTGGTGCCTCATGGCTCGTGGTGCCTCATGGCTCGTGGTGCCTCATGGCTCGTGGTGCCGCATGGCTCGTGGTGCCTCATGGCTCGTGGTGCCGCATGGCTCGTGGTGCCTCATGGCTCGTGGTGCCTCATGGCTCGTGGTGCCTCATGGCTCGTGGTGCCTCATGGCTCGTGGTGCCTCATGGCTCGTGGTGCCTCATGGCGCCTCATGGCTCGTGGTGCCTCATGGCTCGTGGTGCCTCATGGCTCGTGGTGCCTCATGGCTCTTGGTGCCTCATGGCTCGTGGTGCCTCATGGCTCGTGGTGCCTCATGGCTCGTGGTGCCGCATGGCTCGTGGTGCCTCATGGCTCGTGGTGCCTCATGGCGCCTCATGGCTCGTGGTGCCTCATGGCTCGTGGTGCCTCATGGCTCGTGGTGCCTCATGGCTCTTGGTGCCTCATGGCTCGTGGTGCCTCAGGGCTCGTGGTGCCTCATGGCTCGTGGTGCCTCATGGCTCTTGGTGCCTCATGGCTCGTGGTGCCTCATGGCTCTTGGTACCTCATGACTCTTGAACTGCCTCATGGCTCGTGGTGCCTCATGGCGCGTGGTGCCTCATGGCTCTTGAGCTGCCCACAGCACCAACACACACAGCCTGTGAGGGCCAACACGCTTCTGTAGCATGACGTCCCCAGCGGGCCAGGTGCTGCCTACCTCCTCAACTGGGCGAGGAATACTAGTGTCATCTGTCACCTTCAGTGTCCACTGTCACCTTCAGTGTCCTCTGTCACCTTCAGTGTCCTCTGTCACCTTCAGTGTCCACTGTCACCTTCAGTGTCCTCTGTCACCTTCAGTGTCCACTGTCACCTTCAGTGTCCTCTGTCACCTTCAGTGTCCTCTGTCACCTTCAGTGTCCTCTGTCACTTTCAGTGTCCTCTGTCACCTTCAGTGTCCACTGTCACCTTCAGTGTCCTCTGTCACCTTCAGTGTCCTCTGTCACCTTCAGTGTCCACTGTCACCTTCAGTGTCATCTGTCACCTTCAGTGTCCACTGTCACCTTCAGTGTCCTCTGTCACCTTCAGTGTCCACTGTCACCTTCAGTGTCCTCTGTCACCTTCAGTGTCCTCTGTCACCTTCAGTGTCCACTGTCACCTTCAGTGTCCTCTGTCACCTTCAGTGTCCTCTGTCACTTTCAGTGTCCTCTGTCACCTTCAGTGTCCACTGTCACTTTCAGTGTCCTCTGTCACCTTCAGTGTCCACTGTCACTTTCAGTGTACTCTGTCACCTTCAGTGTCCACTGTCACCTTCAGTGTCCTCTGTCACCTTCAGTGTCCTCTGTCACCTTCAGTGTCCACTGTCACCTTCAGTGTCCTCTGTCACCTTCAGTGTCCTCTGTCACCTTCAGTGTCCTCTGTCACTTTCAGTGTCCTCTGTCACCTTCAGTGTCCTCTGTCACTTTCAGTGTCCTCTGTCACCTTCAGTGTCCTCTGTCACCTTCAGTGTCCTCTGTCACTTTCAGTGTCCTCTGTCACCTTCAGTGTCCACTGTCACCTTCAGTGTCCTCTGTCACCTTCAGTGTCCTCTGTCACCTTCAGTGTCCTCTGTCACCTTCAGTGTCCTCTGTCACCTTCAGTGTCCACCATCAACTTCAGTGTCGCCAGCGCGGTTTCGAAGAAGTTCCCTTCAAACTATGCCATACCAAGCTCCCCCTCCCCCCCCCCTGGCAACCACAAGGATGGCACATTCCTTCCCACGGCAACCCAGCCTCCCCCCCCCCCCCCACTGAACAAATCCTTCTTTACCACACAAGAAAATATTCACCTTGTAGAACTGGCAATTTGCCTCTGTGATGTCCGTCAATAACGGTGTTGAGTCCCTCCAGCTCAAAGGGCGAGCTTAACCCTAATGGAGTAGGAGTAGAGTATTGGCTCTATCAGCGCGGCCACCGAATTCCACCCAACTTCTCACTTCCCACCACAGGCAGCTTGATCCTAGCAACTCCGGCGTCTTCCACCACCACTACAGATGGTGGTGGGAGATGGTGGTAGAAGATGCACGTAGTAATACACACATACACACACACACACACACACACACACACACACACACACACACACACACACACACACACACACACACACACACAAATGTAGATATGATAAGAGCCCAGTAGGCTCAGGAATCTGTACACCAGTTGATTAACAGTTCAAAGACGGGGACCAAAAAGCCAGAGCTCAATCCCCGCAAGTACAACTAGGTGAGTACAAGTATGTGAGTACACACACACACACGCGCGCGCGCGTGGTCGTTTTGCACACCACATTTTTTGTTTAAAAATATTTTATCTATAAAATCTGGCAACCCAAAAACTCACAACCCCGTATATTTCCTCTCCCCACACAAATAAATATACAGTTTTATGTTTTACAAGTTTTCGATACTGAAAATATAAGTAAAAAAAAATGTGAATAATAATGGATGATGCTTTTGCCTGCAACTGTGACGTGGAACAAATTTATGGAACAAATTACCGGGTAACATGATGGACGTGAGATCGATGGGTTGTTTCAAGCGTAGGTTAGACACATATATGAATTAGTCTGTGAGGATGAACTTCGCACTCCTGAACACTCCAGGGGCCAGATTCACGAAAGTACTTACGCAAGCACTTACGAACCTGTACATCTTTTCTCAATCTTTGGCGGCTTTGTTTCCAATTATTAAACAGTTAATGAACTCCGAAGCACCAGGAGGCTGTTTATAACAATAACAACAGTTGATTGGCAAGTTTTCACTGCTTGTAAACTGTTTAATAAATGTAACCAAAGCCATCAAAGATTAAGGAAAGACGTACACGTTCGTAAGTGCTTGCGTAAGTGCTTTCGTGAATCTGGCCCCAGGTGCTGAGCACTTCACTACCTTACTGAATGTCCAGTCATTAGACCCTTTACACCTGCCGGTATAAGGTACCTGGAGCTTTGCAATCACTTTATTACCTCTCGAATTCTTGAGGATATCCTGACTATGCATCCAAAGTCTGCCGGTGCAGGAAGGAAGGAATTATCAAGGGAAAGCACCAAGCCATTACGACTATATAGCACTGGGAAGGGGTCAGGATAAGGATTTGGGATGGGACGGGGGGAAAGGAATGGTGCCCCATCCACTTGGACGGTCGGGGATTGAACGCCGATCTGCATGAAGCGAGACCGTCGCTCTACCGTCCAGCCCAAGTGATTGGGTTTGCCAGGTGCAGACTACTGATCACATGCCTCTGTATGACTAACCATCCTGTGTGATGGGGATTTTGCTAGCATCACGCAGCTACCTCTTGACCCACTATGTATCCCTTCACATAGTCTAGGATAGCTACATAAATGCAGGTGTACCTAAATATGGTAATACAAAAATTGGATATAAGTAGGAAGTGCCTCGTACAGGCCAATAGGCCTACAGCAAGTTTCCTTTTTATTATTTTTATGTATAAATGCATGAAGCATTGTGCTACATCTTGCGTCATGGAGATCTATCGGGTGCTTCGCGGCGTGTATCCATCATGGTTTTTGCGTCAAGGGGATCTATCGGGTGCTTCACGGCGTGTATTAAACATGATTCTTGCTTCAAGGATCCACCGGGTGCCACACCACGTGTGGTCAACATGGGCTATCACGGGGAAAGTCGACGATTTAATCAATCAAGACAATAATCGCTCACTACATAACGACACACTGCATCACACGTTGCGTTAAACAGAGGACAACTCCGTTGCTATCAAAAGGATATACCCCAGCACCCGTTGGAATGTCCTGGCCAATGTTTAACAGCACAATAAACAGCCAACCATATAGGAACTTGAATACCATCACATTATAATGAACAACCTCATTTTACCCCTTAATACACAACCCATTACACAAACACCTCGGCCATCAATCCCATCACAAAACCCAACATCACTCTCAATCATGGGGACACAATTGAAGATAATTGAAGACCCATTCCTCCATCGCCTTTGCGAATTTTAATTGCATTCCTCACAATTCTTGCCCAGCGAGGCTTTGCTAATGACCTCTGAAGATATCGAGACGAAACTCCCAACTCTGGAGAAAATGTTATCGGGACTCCCAATAGAGCCATTAAGAGGAGATTAGAGAAGGGATGTGAGAAGGTAATGGGGGAGAGAGAAGACTGTGTTCTTCACCTGTCTTGTGCATGAACACCTCTGATTGATGACACCTACTGCTTCTCTTGCTCTCTCTCTCTCTCTCTCTCTCTCTCTCTCTCTCTCTCTCTCTCTCTCTCTCTCTCCTCTCTCTCTCTCTCTCTCTCTCTCTCTCTCTATCTCTCTTTCTCTCTCCTTCTCTCTCTCTCTCCTCTCTCTCTCTCTCTCTCTCTCTCTCTCTCTCTCTCTCTCTCTCTCTCTCTCTCTCTCTCTCTCTCTCTCTCTCTCTCTCTCTCTCTCCTTCTCTCTCTCTCTCCTTCTCTCTCTCTCTCTCCTTCTCTCTCTCTCTCTCTCTCTCTCTCTCTCTCTCTCTCTCTCTCTCTCTCTCTCTCTCTCTCTCTCTCTCTCTCTCTATCTCTCTCTCTCTCTCTCTCTCCTTCTCTCTCTCTCTCCTTCTCTCTCTCTCTCCTTCTCTCTCTCTCTCCTCTCTCTCTCTCTCTCTCTCTCTCTCTCTCTCTCTCTCTCTCTCTCTCTCTCTCTCTCTCTCTCTCTCTCTCTATCTGTAGAACTGTAGTTTGTAGAAAGATGAATGTTTCCAATAGTTTGTGGACTCCATCCCCCCCCCCCCACCCACCTTCCTCCTAAGGTAAATTTCTCCCTGGCTGAGAACTTCTGATCTTGAGGCTACAAAGCTTGTTTCTAAACACCAACATAGCTTCAGAGAGAGTAATTCCTTCTCATCATATCTACTGGACTTTTATGCGAAAGTAACTGTGATAAAGAAGGAGAGAGAAGTGTGTGTGTAGACAGTGTCTTCCTCCGTTGTCACAAGGCTTTTGCATCCACATCATCAAAGACTTGCGTGAACTAGGAAATCAAGCAGAGGTAAGGATGGTAAACTGCATTAAAGAATACCTCTCCACTCACCCTTGACGGTAGAGCGACGGTCTCGCTTCATGCAGGTCGGTGTTCAATCCCCGACTGTCCAAGTGGTTGGGCACCATTCCTTCCCTCCCCCGTCCCATCACAAATCCTGACCCCTTCCCAGTGCTATATAGTCATAATGGCTTGGTACTTTCCCCCTCATAGTTCCCTTCTCTTCCACTTACCATTATGTCGAATGGAGAGACTTCAGACCGAAGGGAGTGGAATACCACAGCCATCAGTACTATACTAAATTTGTAAATTACCTAAAAAAGGGAGCTGATGTAATTACATCAACGCTTCAGGATGATACACAATTAACTGAGAGTCGTAACACACATAGATAGTTGAAAAAGATGCCAGACAACCTGGATAACCTTCACAGATGGCAGGAGAATTCATAGATGGCTACTAGACTTCAAGCCATATCAATACAAGGTAATTACAGGCGCACAAGGGAACAACATGACCCACTGAACATTAAAAAAGGAAAGAAGAGACGACTGCCTGAAACAGCACGGGCCTGGGAGTTAATATAACTTCAAAAATCATACATACAACGATGGCATATAGTAGGCTATGGAAGAATTCCTTCACTCTCTTGCTACTTCAAGAGCCAGGCAGGCCTGCAGGCTCTTAACTGCTCCTGCTCCTTGGTGCTCTGGACGCTCTTACTCTCATTTGTCATTGTAAACTCTTGGATAGTATTCTGCTGACAAGATACACTCAGTAGAGAAGTGTGTGTGGAGGCACAGTGCCGCACCGTCGATGTTACTGGCAGCGGCCACCATCACTTGCAACAGGTGAACCGGGCACTGATGTCAGGTATGATGTCACTGTGAAGGCGGCGGTATACATCACCGTACTGGTTTACATCGTTACTCTCTGCCACATCAATATGTCAAACACATCTGACGCGGCATCAGTAAACACATGTTTTACCGGAGGCGGAGCCGGCAGTGACAGCTGGCTACCGGATACAGCTGGCTGCCGGATACAGCAAACAGCTGGGTGCCAGAGTAGAGCAGACAACTGGGTGCCAGGAATACAGCAGACACCATTGGTATCACTGGTAATATTGATCTCCCATAGCAATGGCTGCACAAGGATGTCTCCTGCTTGGCACTTGTGTATGGCACGCTAATAAGCTCACTTGGCACTCCACATTCAGTGCCACATTAATTGAACTTTATTTTTTCTATAACACTACTCCAGAACACTCATCTGGAGTAGTGTCTACCATCTACTACTGTTTATACACTACTCTATGGAACTACTATATTTTATTCTGTGGCACTATACGATGGTATTATTCTATGGCACAACTTTGTGGTATTCTATGGTACTATTCTATGGAACGGTGTGGTACTTTATGTCACTACTCAGGAGTAGTCTGTGCTGCTCTAGGCGGCTCAGTTTGGTAAGTTTGAATGATAGCGACAAAGAAATATGGAGCTAACAGGAATCGTTTGGCAAAGATTAATACGGCCTTTGCCATGACATAGTGGGCGTGGAGGCGTGGCAGAGATGACGCAATGTGTCATGCACGCCTCCTACCTCCACCATCATCTACCTCCACCATCATCTACCTCCACCATCATCTACCTCGACTATCATCTACCTCCACCATCTACCACCTCAAATTACATATATCTGAGCCGTTACTGCTGTTGCTAATGAGTGATTCTCTCTCTCTCTCTCTCTCTCTCTCTCTCTCTCTCTCTCTCTCTCTCTCTCTCTCTCTCTCTCTCTCTCTCTCTCTCTCTTTCCTCTCTCTCTCACTTTCCTCTCTCTCTCTCTCTCTCTCTCTCTCTCTCTCTCTCTCTCTCTCTCTCTCTCTCTCTCTCTCTCTCTCTCTCTCTCTCTCTCTCTCTCACTCTCTCTCTCTCTCTCACTCTCTCTCTCTCTCTCTCTCTCACTCTCTCTCTCTCTCTCTCTCTCTCTCTCTCTCACTCTCTCACTCTCTCTCTCTCTCACTCTCTCACTCTCTCACTCTCTCTCTCTCTCTCTCTCTCTCTCTCTCTCTCTCTCTCTCTCTCTCTCTCTCTCTCTCTCTCTCTCTCTCTCTCTCTCTCTCTCTCTCTCTCTCTTCCACGGTCATGGACGAGAGAAATTAGCGGGAGCCTTTGACCTGGGATGACCATGATGACCTCTTTTGTCCCGTGGGATGACCCCGGCTGGTATTAATGGGTGTGTGTGTGTGCGAGAATTAGGAGGCCGGGACTTAGGCCGGTGTGGCCACGGATGTCCTGCTGATGCCAGCCTTAATCTCCCTACTAATTTCACACTAGTTTTCCCGCGTCCTTGGCGGTGGTGTGGTGTGGTGTGGTGTGGTGGTGTGGTGTGGTGGTGTTGTGTGGTGGTGTGGTGTGGTGTGGTGTGGTGGTGTGTGGTGTGGTGGTGTGGTGTGGTGGTGTCGTGTGGTGTGGTGGTGGGTGGATGAGTATAGAGGTGTGGTCGAATTGCGTGTAGTGTGGGAGGTATTGTGGTAAATTAGTGGGGCTATGGACTTGAAGTGGACCATTAAAAGCAAAGAGGAAGATAGACTATATCAACACTTTCGGCAGCCTCCTCCATGGGAAGAATCGAGTCTAAAGATAATCATTGAAGGACTACCAGTTAAAAAATCAGTATGTGACTCACAGAGGCTCAAAGCAGTCATAGAACAACAAATGGAAACCATCTCAAGACCTACAACGACTCACATCTTTACAGACGGATCAGTTGATCAAGAAAGAGGTTCTGTTGGGGCAGCAGTTTACACTACCAACCATGAAGCTTACTGGAGCATGACTAGTGGGTGCTCAACATTGCAAACAGAATTATATGCCCTGAAGGAGGCAATAAACTATATAATTGAGAATAATTTACATGATGTCATCATTCATACCGACTCTAAATCTTCGCTCCAGGCATTGTTATCCAGTCAGCACAGAGATAATATACAACTCCTCACGGAAATCCAAAACATATAGGAAAAGAAGCACACAATCTAGGGCTGTCAATCACCCTTAATTGGATACCAAGTCACATTGGCATAGATGGTAATGAAAAGGCAAACTCACTAGCAAAACCTGCCACTGCTCTACCTGTTGTACAGGTTCAAATACCTCCAAGTTTTTCACAGATTAAGAAGCAAATTAAGAAGAAAATACTCCCAACTATCAAAAGTCGCCACAGAGCCAAAGTAGCAGAAGGAAGATCCACTGCGATATGGTACGAACAAGCCATTAGTTACTCCTCTTTGAAGCCTGACAAAAAGATATCCAGAGACATTGCAGTAGCCATACACAGACTCAGACTTGGTTACAAGTGCTGCTGGGAGGTAATAAACCCAATAGTTAAAGAGTGTCATATCTGTGGAACAGAAGCAGAGGCGCCACTATTGCACTACTTACTGGAATGTGAAGCTACTGAAGCCCTGCGCATCAAACTCAACATTAATCCAACGACAGCAGCTGCATTACATGCACATTCCACAGCCACTACAATGATGAGAAAAGCCGTTGAGGAATGGGACTCACTAGTGAACATTCTGCATCTACATCCGCCACCAAGATATTATTAAAACACGACTAAAACAGAAGCAAAAAAGAGACAGGGAAAAAGGAGGAATCCCCACCTCCGTTTAAAACTTTGACCCAAATATCACAGTAACAAGGTTATCGCGAATAACCGAACTCAATTACGGGCTCACCATAGCCCGTGCTACATAGACATTTCCTTCTGAGTAGCTAAATCTAAAACAACAACAACAACAAGTGGGGCTTCAGAATGTGAATGTGTGTGTATACACTATTTGTATCGGCAGAATCGAGCTATAGCTCGTGGACCCCGCCTTTCTAACCAATTTTTTTCCTCTATCATGTCTACTACACATATTTCTCTTAGACACGCACAAACACAAACACACACACACACACACATACACACACAGATACACACACGCGCGCGCGCACACACACACATCCCCAAGCTGCAGGCCGTAGCAGCTATCTAACTCCCAGGTACCTATTTACTGCTAGGTAACAGAGACAATGTTGACATGATCAGGGAAACAGTTCTTAGCAACAGGACATAATAAACATTTAAAATAAACTTTTGGAGACATAATTCTTCAACTTCCTTCTCAAATGAAGAAAAAAAAATTAGAAAAGATTCGTGCTAGCACCATTGATCTCTCCCACTTATATCAAAGTCAGTAACATGCCTACAGGAAAGACCGCTACCAAAATATACCAATATGATATATATATATATATATATATATATATATATATATATATATATATATATATATATATATATAGACATATGTCGTACCTAGTAGCCAGAACTCACTTCTCAGCCTACTATTCAAGGCCCGATTTGCCTAATAAGCCAAGTTTTCCTGAATTAATATATTTACTATAATTTTTTTCTTATGAAATGATAAAGCAACCCTTTTCTCTATGTATGAGGTCAATTTTTTTTTATTGGAGTTAAAATTAACGTAGATATATGACCGAACCTAACCAACCCTACCTAACCTAACCTAACCTATATTTATAGGTAAGGTTAGGTTAGGTAGCCAAAAAAAGCTAGGTTAGGTTAGGTTAGGTTGGTTAGGTAGACGAAAAAACATTAATTCATGAAAACTTGGCTTATTAGGCAAATCGCGCCTTGAATAGTAGGCTGAGAAGTGCGTTCTGGCTACTAGGTACGACATATATATATATATATATATATATATATATATATATATTATATATATATATATATATATATATATATATATATATATATAGAAAGTAAAACATTTTGAAATCCGCATTACACTCTTCACTTTCCGGGTAAAGTTTGATCGAATTCCCGCTGTCGAGTTGTATCCGAAGCTCTTGGAGAAAGAAAGTCCCTAAACATTGCTGAAAAGAAGGTTTTTAAAGGTGTTTTTTCTTGTATGGTGTTCACATCCAGCGGGGAACCTAGAATTGTTTTGAGAAAAACTTATATGTTCAAACTTAAATCATTAAAGTTTGTCGCGCAAGTGTTCGCATTTTTGTCCTTATTAGCACGCACGTACACACACGCACGGACCGTGTACGTGTGTGTGTATGTGTGTGTGTTAAGAGAGAGTGTGTGTGGAGTAAATAAGGTAAGAGGCAAAAAATAGGTCGGGAGTCATTTGATTAGACAAGCGATGGTTAGAAAGGCGGGGTCCAAGAGCTAACAGCTCGATCCTGCAGGCACGAATAGTAAACACACACACAGAAACACATTGTGTGTATGTGCTAGAGCTAAAATCCGCTCGGTAAAACATCTAAGCTACTGGGACCGACTAAAGAGCCTAAATCTGTATTCTCTTGAGCGCAGGCAGGAGAGATACATAATAATTTACACGTGGAAAATAATAGAGAGGCTGGTCCCAAACCTGCACACAGAAATAACACCACATGAGACCAGGAGGCATGGCAGGATATGCAGAAATGGCCAGTTGAAAAGCAGAGGTGCAATAGGTATGCTGAGAGAGCACTCTATCAACATCAGAGGCCCGAGACTGTTCAACACGCTTCCACAACACATAAGGGACATAACTGGCCGACCCCTCACAGTGTTCAAGAGAGAACTATCAACATCAGAGGCCCGAGACTGTTCAACACGCTTCCACTACACATAAGGGGCATAACTGGCCGACCCCTCACAGTGTTCAAGAGAGACCTTGACAAACACCTCAAAAGGACACCTGATCAACCAGGCTATGACTCATACGTCAGGATGCGAGCAGCAGCGTCCAACAGCCTGGTTGACCTAGTAGAACCCCGAAATCATCTCAAGGTAAAGGTGTGTGTGTGTGTGTGTGTGTGTGTGTGTGTGTGTGTGTGTGTGTGTGTGTGTGTGTGTGTGTGTGTGTGTGTGTGTGTGTGTGTGTGTGTGTGTGTGTTAGAGAGAAATATATGTAGTAGACATAATAGAGGAAAAATAGACTGATTAGAAAGGCGGAGTCCAAGAGCTAATAGCTCCGATTCAGCAGGCACAAATAATAAATACACACACACACACACACACACACACACACACGGGTCCTCGGGATTGAGTAGACAGCGCTCGAGGGATCGTAGTCCTAAGGGCCCGGGTTCGATTCCCGGCCGAGGTAGCCATAACTATACCGATAGCAGAAAGACTGTAAAGTGAGATGTAAGGAGGCATCTTGATATCTAAATTATCTCTCTCGGTGAAGTAGTATTAACAGGTAATACTAATAATAATAATAATTACAAAACAATTTTGATATTTGTCAAGAACTGAGAATACAGTTTAATTAGACTACAATGAGAACATAAAGGCTTAGAGTATAAATGACTGTGTCAGCGGATTTGAACATTAAATTAATAGATTGTTAATTACAGTGGGTTTATCACCTAGTTGTACTCAGTTGTGCTTGCTGGGGATGAGCTACGGCTCTTGGGTCCCGGCTCTCAGCTGTAGCAGCACCCCTACAAGGCTGTGGTTGTAATAGGCAGCCTGACGGTGGTGGTGGTTATCTTGAGGTTATCTTGAGATGATTTCGGGGCTTTTTAGTGTCCCCCGCGGCCCGGTCCTCGACCAGGCCTCCACCCCCAGGAAGCACCCCGTGACAGCTGACTAACACCCAGGTACCTATTTTACTGCTAGGTAACAGGGGCATAGGGTGAAAGAAACTCTGCCCATTGTTTCTCGCCGGTGCTCGGGATCGAACCCGGGACCACAGGATCACAAGTCCAGCGTACTGTCCGCTCGGCCGACCGATGGTGGGGTAGTGACCATCAGGGGAAGATAAAACATCCATGAGCAAGTACGGAAGCCATACGATCTTGGCCGGTACAGAGACGCGGGTTCAATCCCATTGTATAGCTCCACTACTTTTCTCATGGGAAAGTAGCTTCTATTGAGACACGGGGCTTGGTAGTGTAGAAAACTAGTAGTTCTGATGTTGTAAAACCTTGGTGGGAGCATTTGTAAGTTACTTTGTACGGATGGTTAAGGTGATGGAGAAGGGATAAGATGTGGTATTAAATAATATTATTAATAATATTTTATATTATTATTATTATTATTATAAGGCTAATATATCACAGCGCTGAACCAAAACATCTTTTTACTGAAAAGACGGCCGTAGATCCTAAACCAAGCTTCCTCAATTAGCGGGCACATGTGAATACTGAATGGTGTGTGTGTGTGTGTGTGTGTGTGTGTGTGTGTGTGTGTGTGTGTGTGTGTGTGTGTGTGTGTGTGTGTGTGTGTGAGTGTGGGTTAAGGGTTGTAGTAAAGGTGGAGTTTTTCCGTACAGAGGTCAGGATGTGAGCATTCGTCACACTTTTCCTGGCGTGAGTTATGGCTCCCAATATACAGCAATGTTGTCTTTGTTAAGCAACACGCACACACACACACACACACACACACACACACACACACACACACACACACACACACACACACACACACACACACACATACACACACACACACACACACACACACACACACACACATTATTAGAAAGAACTTTTTTAGTGTCAGAGTGGTTGACAAATGGAATGCACTAGGCAGTGATGTGGTGGAGGCTGACTCCATACACAGTTTCAAGTGTAGATATGATAGAGCCCAGTAGGCTCACGAATCTGTACACCAGTTGATTGACGGTTGAGAGGCGGGACCAAAGAGCCAGAGCTCAACCCCCGCAAGCACAAATAGGTGAGTACAAATAGGTGAGTACACACCTTTATCGCTGGTCTTTAATAAGTCAAATGAGAAGAGAGCTTTACCCAGGGGATGGAATATGGCTCATGTGCCAATATATAAGACATAGGGATGAGGCATTAAACTACAGACTACCATCACTTACAATCCACGCAGAGACACTTGAGAAGATAATAAGGATAAGACTAATGACACTAATAACTAATAATAACTAATGACACTAATAACACTAGTTAAACACGTACACAGCATCACGTATGTAAATAAACACCAACATGGCTTCAGGGAAGAGAAATCATGCCTAACAAACCAACTGGAGTTCTATAAGAACCTGCTTATAATACCCTCTAAAACGGCAATTTAATAATGGTTGTCATTTGGTTTATTATAAATCGCCCGGAATTAAAATTTTTTAATTATGTATGTGTGCTAATTACTAGTACTGTTAGAACACCCACTTGGGCTGTGAGGGGGCTCGAACTCGCGACCCAAGGCATTGCCAACCCCCATTAAAAAAAAAAATCTTTAATTAAACATGACCTTCATGTTAACTCATAGGTCAGTTTCCCCTCGTGGCCTGAGTGGGGAGTGGGGGGGGGATGGGGTGCCGTCAGGGGAGTGGAGCAGGCGAGAGGTGAGGGGGATAGATGAGGAAGGTCAAAGGTCATCCCATACTCGAGGGAAGTGTCTCACCTGAGCTCTTGATTACTAGTTTTAATTCCTATTTATGTCTCAATTGCCTCAATAGTTTCAACGTGTTTTCTCGTCCTGTCATCTTCTCTGAACATGTCATGATCACTTCCGGTTTGTCATGGTCTTCAGTATGTCCTTACACTTTCCTTATTGTCACGTTGCGTTGTGATATTCCACACTATGATGCTGTGCGTCTTGTATTGTATTATACATCCTCATACATCACACTATGATGCTGTGCTTCTTCTATTGTATTATACATCCTCATACATCACACTATGATGCTGTACTTCTTCTATTGTATTATACATCTTCCCCTTAAGGGTCTCCGCGGAGGCCTTGCTAATATGTCGGCTCTATGGGTTGTGAAGGCCGGGGGGGGGGGGGCAGGGGGTTACAGTAACAGTGTGCAGGGCGATGAGTCACAATAACGTGGCTGGAGTATGTTGACCAGACCACACACTAGAACGTGAAGGGACGACGACGTTTCGGTCCGTCCTGGACCATTCTCAAGTCGAGAATCCATTCACAATCGACTTAAAAATGGTCCAGGACGGACCAGTGTGGGTTGTGAAGGTCAGGGGGGGGGCGGGGGTTAAAGTACCAGTGTGGGTTGTAAAGAGAACAGCGGGGCGGGGGGGGGGTGGGGGGGGGTTAATTCCCAGTGTGGGGTTGTAAAGGTCAGGGGGGGCAGGGGGTTAACTACCAGTGTGGGGTTGTAAAGGTCAGGGGGGGGCGGGGGTTAACTACCAGTGTGGGTTGTGAAGGTCAGCGTGGGGGGGTTAAACTACCTGTAAATAAAAGAATTCCCTCTAGATATTTTTTTCCTCTGACTGGCTTTAATGGAGCAGCCGCTGGTGGCTTTAATTGGTGAGCCTTTTTCATCCGCACAAGGAAAAAAAAATTATATTCACGTAAGTTAATGAAAGATGAGCACTTACCTAGTTGTGCATGGGGGGCTGGGCTTTAGCTCCGGGACCTCACTTCTCTGAACTATTGCGTTCTGCCGCATTAACTGTCTAGTTAAGAAAGTTTAACCCTTTCTAGTTAAGGGTTGAGCTATTTATTTATTCGATTTATATATTTCAAGAAGGTACAATGAGTTTGTGAGATTACATAATATTGGTATTTTTACATTTCGTGCATATCCACTAACACACATAGCGGTTCAGGCAGCTTCAGCTCCTTGGTCCCGCCTCCCGACTGTCAGTCAACTGATGTAAAGGTTTCTGAGACTACCGGGGTGACTTCATAGTGTATTTGGTAAATATTTGACACTGACAAAATTCTAATGTCTGTGGCTCACTTGGGTACTCAATGTCTCCTTTAGTACGACCCGTACTAAACCTTGGGTGAGTACCACCCGTACTAAACCTTGGGTGAGTACGACCCGTGCTAAACCTTGGGTGAGTACCACCCGTACTAAACCTTGGGTGAGTACCACCCGTGCTAAACCTTGGGTGAGTACCACCCGTACTAAACCTTGGGTGAGTACGACCCGTGCTAAACCTTAGGTGAGTACGACCCGTACTAAACCTGTCTTTATATATTATGGTATATTATATGTTACAGAATTCACAAAGGAAATACAAATTTGCCGTGAGAAATTTTACACTCGCGCGATATCGTTTAAATTATTGTATAATAATTGTAGCAAGTTAACATTCCCAGTTTTCGTCAGGAATATCTAGGTGTAAGTTAAATGGAATTCACAAACTTGTGAATCTAAACACTTTGAAGTTATAGAGTAATGTTGAAATTTAAGGCTTTGTGGTGGGCTCCATGGACCATATTTTATATATATATATATATATATATATATATATATATATATATATATATATATATATATATATATATATATATATATATATATATATATATATATATATATATATAATATCTTAGGAAAAAAGATCCGTGACTTGCCTCTCTTAAATCCAACAAGCCATGGAAGAAGCAAGTTAAGAAAAGACAGGTTATGACTGAGACTGGTTGGACACTCCCCCTACCTCCCCGAGCACCAAACAGCCTGGACAGTCACGGGAAAGTGCCATTAAGCGAGGTATTATATATTTGAAGGCTGGCAGAGCCGGCGGCGGCCACCCCGGAGGTGCAGTGGGGGGATGGCAGGACTCGTAAGTCACTTCTTTGCGGGTTAAGAAGGAGAACTGCTGGTCAGTTAGTTCTGTTAGATGGTTTAGACGTAAAGCGAAGTGATTATTCTGTTTTTTTAATGGACAAAACGTGCAGATTTAAGATAACAGTTTGCCATTAATGTATTTTTGTGTTTGAATGAGCGTGTGTGAGTGAGTTAGGTGCGTGACTGGGTGTGTGAGGTGCCTTGTTTGCAGCAGGGAGTCGTCAATGGTCGTTAGGTTGTTACTTCATATATTGGTAAGATTGTCCGGTCCCTTGTGCTCCCTGCTGACCACCTCTCTGCACCTTCACCACACCCTTCACCGACTCTCCTGTTTCTGTCTGCAACTAACAGGAAAACTGACAATCACGACTCCTGTCTACACACGGAGGTCATCCGTCTGTTTCCCCTTGTTGACAGGTTAGTTGGCTGGCAGCTGTCAAGCTAATAGGGGATAACTGATAGGTTTAGACTAATGATAGAGGATGCTAGATAGAGGATGATAGAGGATGTTAGAGGATCTGTGGATTTCCCACATCTGTGCCAGAGCACAGATGTGGGAAACAGTTCCTTCCCATCCACCACAACTGTCCATCACTGAGACACGATTCATCAACCATTTACACGTCATTTACGAAACTTGTTCATCAACCACTTGGGCTGGACGGTAGAGCGACGGTCTCGCTTCATGCAGGTCTGCGTTCAATCCCCGACCGTTCAAGTGGTTGGGTACCATTCCTTTCTTCCCCCCCTCGTCCCATCCCAAATGCTTATCCTGACCCCTTCCAAGTGCTATATAGTCGTAATGGCTTGGCGCTTTCCCCCTGACAGTTACTTTCCCTTCATCTTTCAACAATTACACAGTTTGTGAGGTTTAAAATTTCTCAATCCAAGGTTATTTTTGCTATAAACAACCTCAAAGTGGTTCGTAGCTAGAAAACTGATTAATAAATGTAAACAGAGCTTCCAGGATTAAGGAAAGATGTACAGGTTTCGTAAGTGGTTGTGTAAATACTTGATGAGTCCTGGCCCAGGGCACACCTGGTGTCAGTAAACAACAGGTGTGGAGTGGAACACATCCACATCTGCCTTTTGAGTTTGCTTGTACACGCTTTTGTTTAGAGCGGCGGCTGGTGAATGGTGCGTTCTTCCCTCGTCCTGTGAGCGGTAGTTTATTGTGCACCCCATACTCATCCTGTGAGTGGTAGTTTATTGTGCACCCCATACTCATCCTGTGAGCGGTAGTTTATTGTGCACCCCATACTCATCCTGTGAGCGGTAGTTTATTGTGCACCTCATACTCATCCTGTGAGCGGTAGGGCAAGATGATTCCAGAGATCACAAAAGATAAAAATGAGGCCTCAGTGGATGTTCAACATTGAGTGTTACAATTCCTAAATATGGCATAATACTGAGTCTTGCAAATACTTGAGCGGAGTGTCACATTGCGAGTCCTTACGACCTGGCTGGAAACACAGCCACTGTTTGCATGGAAACTTTTATGTATAACAATAAAACATTAAACGCGCTGCAGCAAAGTCAATTTGGTAATAATTTACATATTTTGAACACTGGTTTGCTTCCTAGGTGGAGCTTGGGTGTGTGTGGGGATAGATTCCTGGGTGGGGTATGGGTTTTGCGGGCATGGGTGTGTGTGGGGCCAGCTAGATGGGGCATGGGTTTTGCGGGCATGGGTGTGTGTGGGGCCAGCTAGATGGGGCATGGGTTTTGCGGGCATGGGTGTGTGTGGGGCCACCTACGTGGGCCCTATGGGGGTTTGTGGAGCCAGCTACGTGGGCCCCATGGGGGTTTGTGGGCATGGGTGTGTGTGGGGCCAGCTACGTGGGCCCCATGGGGGTTTGTGGAGCCAGCTACGTGGGCCCCATGGGGGTTTGTGGGCATGGGTGTGTGTGGGGCCAGCTACGTGGGCCCCATGGGGGTTTGTGGGGCCAGCTACGTGGGCCCCATGGGGGTTTGTGGGGCCAGCTACGTGGGCCCCATGGGGGTTTGTGGGGCCAGCTACGTGGGCCCCATGGGGGTTTGTGGGCATGGGTGTGTGTGGGGCCAGCTACGTGGGCCCCATGGGGGTTTGTGGGGCCAGCTACGTGGGCCCCATGGGGGTTTGTGGGGTCAGCTACGTGGGCCCCATGGGGGTTTGTGGGCATGGGTTTGTGGGGCCAGCTACGTGGGCCCCATGGGGGTTTGTGGGCATGGGTTTGTGGGGCCAGCTACGTGGGCCCCATGGGGGTTTGTGGGCATGGGTGTGTGTGGGGCCAGCTACGTGGGCCCCATGGGGGTTTGTGGGGCCAGCTACGTGGGCCCCATGGGTGTGTGTGGGGCCAGCTACGTGGGCCCTATGGGGGTTTGCGGGCATGGGTTTGTGGGGCCAGCTTCCTGGGTGGGACTGGGGATCAGCCTCATCCCTACCAACCGTGGATGTGCGCTCGTTAAGTGTTAATGGCACAGTTACATTAGTAAGATGGTCGTTCTCTGGGGTGCCATTATCTGAGGAATTATTCTTTACCGGCACTAACTGCACCGGGTGACTCGTCGTGCTGGCGGATGTCACCGTAAAATGGTTCCTTTATAAGGCAATGATGCCTCTCATAGGACCACTCCAGCATTGTATGCTGGAGTAATTACCGGCGGGTTTCCCCCTTCACTTATAAGCATAGTTGATAAATTGCTACGCATTAATCTCTCTTCAGTGGTCGTGAGAGTGTAACTACTGAGATACGCCAGAATAAAATAGACTAGATAATGTGTGTGTGTAAAGGGAAGACACAGGGCTCAGAGCTCAGTAGTGGTAAGAGGGAGGTGCTGAGCTCAGTAGGATGGAGGTGCTGAGCTCAGTAAACGAGGAGTCCTTGAGCCTGGCCATCTCACTAAGTCTCGTGGCTCCCTCTCTCCTCTAAAAGCTCTACTCTCTTTATGTACTTCAAGTACTAAAGCATTTCTAGGTATTTTATACAAACCTTTGTTATAAATTTATATTTATTTTTCCTATTTGTCTATATTATTTATTTCGTGGGAATTAATGTGGTTTGAATTAAGAAGTAGGCCTTTGACTGGCTCTGCTAGTGAGAGTTTCGTCTTGTAAATGGTCTCGCTGCTGCTGGATGGTATTCCAGCCATATTATATATATATATATATATATATATATATATATATATATATATATATATATATATATATATATATATATATATATATATATATATATATATATATTAGGATTATTCTAATAATCTTATTCTTCATCGGATTATTCAAATCCGATGAAGTCGGATAATCATCGGATTATTCTAATCCGATGATTATTATTATCCAATCTATCATCAACATCATCAATGTACTCATATCATCTTCAAAGTAACGGGTAAATACTTCCGGAGTTTTTATGATTTTTCTTGCACATGTCAAGAATTTTTTTACCAGTTTCTTGGATGGTTGTCTGTTCGGTTTACAGTTCTTTATTCTGTATTAGTATTTTACCTTTTATTCTCCCTGTATTGTATCTCTGTATTATGTCTGTGTATTGTTGGGGGGACATTTGCACTCACTTGAGCATTCCAATACCTGAGCTTCTTCTCAACAGTCCTCTGTATCTTTTTTTCTAGATTATTAAATTTTCACATCACCTTTCTCAAAGAAACATTTTGCGTAAATTGTATACGTTTATATATATAATATACACTGTGTTGGAGTGTGGGGCTCAGAGCGGTGTTCCAGTGTTCGGTGTTCCAGTGTTCGGTGTTCCAGTGTTCGGTGTTCCAGTGTTCGGTGTTCCAGTGTTCGGAGTTAAAATTAAATATATTAAATGTGCTCTTCTTTATATATGTGACTCATGAGAATTCTTCTGCTACCCTGCCGGTCGGAGAGCCGGTCGGGAGCGGACAGCACGCTGGACTTGTGATCCTGTGATCCTGGGTTCGATCCCAGGCGCCGGCGAGAAACAATGGACAGTTTCTTTCACCCTATGCCCCTGTTACCTAGCAGTAAAATAGGTACCTGGGTGTTTGTCAGCTGTCACGGGCTGCTTCCTGGGGGTGGAGGCCTGGTCGAGGACCGGGCCGCGGGGACACTAAAACCCCGAAATCATCTCAAGATAAGCTCAAGATAACCCCCTCGATCCCTTCCCCCCTTTTTCACGCCACACATTGGTGAGGGCAGGGTTGTAGCTCCTGGCTTCCTCCTCATCAGTCCACCATAGGCAGGTCTACAAGGAGGGCCCCCTACCAGTGGTCAGACAGTCAGGGACCCCCAGCACCAGGCTAACAAGGGGGCCCCTACCAACAGGGACCCTCCAGCTGTGTCTAAGGGACCCCCCCTGACTCGTCCCTCAATATGCTGAGCCTCTACTTACTATTATCATATAAATGAGAATACATTCTGATATCTGTAGAGAAAATGAATAATTTAATTATGTAATAAGAGCCAGTTAAATAATGTATGATAATTAACAACTTTGTTAATATTTATATTACAAAAAAGGAAAATATTATTACATTGAAAATATATTCCTGATTAAAATTTCGCTCCCAGAAGTGTAAATTCACTAAAAGGAGTCACTCGTTTAGCCTAACGGTCGTCGAGGAGAGTCACTCGTCTAGCCTAACGGTCGTCGAGGAGAGTCACTCGTCTAGCCTAACGGTCGTCGAGGAGAGTCACTCGTCTAGCCTAACGGTCGTCGTTAGAGGTTAGAAAGTCACTGCTTCCCTCCCCCCCCCCCCCCCCCCCCCCCCTTCGTCCCCAACCTCACCGGAGATACCGGAGATCTTGTCTCACAATAAACCCTTAAGATCCAACACTAAACATTTGTATTAAACTAACTGCTTCTGACCCAGAGCCACGGGGGGAACTTTGCGAATTAGAGTTCGGTGAAGTTAACGCTTATAGGATAAAAAATGCATTATATTCCGACATTCGTAAGCGAAGCCTTTCATGAGAGCGCAAGTCGGGGCTCATTCAATCCCAGGATAAGAAGCATTCCTGGATTTCTTGAAGGCAAAAATCCCACTAGCCTAAGGATCTCACTTTTGACAATATATTTTAACGTTTAGGACAAGGAAGTGAAGCGTTTGAGTCGTTGATACGTTGCTCTCACTGGGCATGCTTTAGGAAAATATTATGTGAGTGTAGTTACAGGTTTTGTAAGATTTTTGTTATGAATTTTGTTGAGACACACAATGGTCAGACATGCCAGTGTTCCTTGTTTTGTTATATTACGTCGTCCAGGACCCCTAGAGACCTTGCAAGAAAGCTCACACCCTCTCTGGCTCTTTCTCACCAGACACGCGTGTTGACTCATCTCTTTGTTAATTGTTCCCCTCACTAGGCGTCTGGCTCATCTCTCTGCTCCTCCCTCACCAGGCACGCGTCTAGGAATACTATCCTCCTCCTCCTCCTCCTCCTGCTGTGGCGCCACTCCACAATATCACAGCCAGAAAACTAGACAATGCAAGCACTGTTGATAATATTGACGGTGAATGTTGAAGAGAATCGCGGCCGTCCTTCAGAGCCTGCCAAAGTTGCCTGTGGGTGACAGTGGTCGGGTCTTCATCTGCATCCAATGCTCGTAATTCTACAACTTCCAAATTTAGTCTCGCTGGAATTGTTGGAGCGGGAAAGTTCTGTGGCTCTAATGCACCACTACAGGACATGCCACTGTAACCATGTACATTTTTATAAAGACGCGTATATACGCTCGTGTTCAAGTTGAAAATGTGTATAATGCACCTTGTGTCATACTTACGAATGTATGTAAGTACCTGTGTGACATTTACGCCTCGTGTATATACACTTTTATTCCCGCTACGACAGAGTATATACAGCTGTGCCCAGCACGAATGTTTTTCTTTAAATTTTGCAACAATATTTTTATCGAAGGTCGTCAACATAAGTCCGTCAGCATTTATAAGTCCACAAAGCCCCGCCGGCACCAGCAATCAAGGCGCTCCACAGCACTCAAACAGTATTTACATACAAGTGTGTGACGGCTATTGCGTCCCTGGTGCCAACTGCGGACTCCCGGCGGAACTTGGAACTTCACAAACTATAAATATTGATTACATGGAGGGCGCCGAGAAATAACTTATCCTCCGTGATTGTATATTGATGAGAAAATATTCTCAATGACGCAATATAATTCATTGGTTGTATGCAATGAATAATTAGGGAATATACAAGTGTGTAAATGGGGAATGCCAGTTGGTGATGGTGGAAGAGAAATTGTGTTGACGTGAAGTCAACACAATTGACTTCAAAAAATGAAGTCTTCTGTGATCATGAGGTTAGGAGTCGTCTTCCCAGCAGGAGCCACACCCTCCAGCAGGAGCCACACCCTCCAGCAGGAGTCATACCCCCCAGCAGGAGCCACACCCTCCAGCAGGAGCCATACCCGCCAGCAGGAGCCACACCCTCCAGCAGGAGCCATACCCGCCAGCAGGAGCCACACCCTCCAGCAGGAGCCATACCCGCCAGCAGGAGCCACACCCTCCAGCAGGAGCCATACCCGCCAGCAGGAGCCACACCCTCCAGCAGGAGCCATACCCGCCAGCAGGAGCCACACCCTCCAGCAGGAGTCTTCCCAGCGGCCAGCAGAGCGTATACAGTAAACCTGAGGAAGGAAGGCTGGCCCGGGCCACCGCTTGTGGAGTATTAATGGCTCAAGACGAGAGGAGGAAGAAGAACCGCACGAGAAGAATATTCCGCTGAATTATGCCCAGTGAACCACGAATATAAACTCGGCCGGAAAAAATGGAAAGTTTTAATTGTGTATATCTTGCTGGGTTGTTTATTTTTCTCACTGTCAGGGGCAAGTTTGGTAAGTTTTAATACATCTGGAAGTGGAAACATTTATTGTTACGGAATGTAGTTAAGAGAACGTCCACCAGGCGGGGCTTGGACCAGGCGTTCCTGGTGGCGTGAGCCACAGAGCTGAAGCCTGCAGGGATGATGCGTACGTCTCCTGTGGTGTCAGGTGAGTACGACGGGATCACCATAGCCCGTGCTGCTTGCTACTTTTTGTTCCCAGTAGCTGAATTTAAAACAATATTTCTGTGATGGACTGGGACTAGTCTCCAATGTTAGTTTAGTTCATTTATTATGCACCCCATACCTATCTTGTGGGCGGTAGTGGAAAGGGTTACAGAGGTACATAATGGGCTCAGGGACTGAACCCCACAATTCATTTAGTCTCCAAGGAGCTCCATTCTAATTGTCAATGAGTAACATAACTTTTGTGTGTATTCCTATTATTAATATTTTATTTAACTCCCCTTTATAACACACATTAACTTCCCCTCGGTATTTATAAAGTCTTCCCCTTGCTATCCATTTAATTTTTAAGACGTCGCTTCCCCTTATACTGGAAATATAAGTTAATTTGTACAAAAATCAGCTCAGTCAAATGGACGGAGAGAATGTTTACATTCTCAAGGAGTCTTGACTCTGAAACGTGAGAATCGCGAATTCTCAAAGTGCCTGGCGGAGTCTTAAAAATTAAGCTGGTAACAAAAGACGAGTCAGCATAAACAGCCGAGCATGAATGTGAGGTAATCAGGGGCCAAGTGGAGCTGCATCAAAGTTTTCCCTGGGAGCGTCAGCAAGGCAGGCATCATAGGAGATGTGAGTGTGCTTAAACATGCCGGCCAAAAGCATAATTAAGAATAGAAGATGGGTGAGGGGAGGAGGAGAGGGGACGTGAACCTGATGCCAACAGGAACAGGAGTGTGGCGCAGTAATGGTGTCTCTAGGTTAGGCGTCATTACACACAGGGAGCTGGTCGGCCGAGCGGACAGCACGCTGGACTTGTGATCCTGTGGTCCCGGATTCGATCCCAGGCGCCGGAGAGAAACAATGGGCAGAGTTTCTTTCACCCTATGCCCCTGTTACCTAGCAGTAAAATAGGTACCTGGGTGTTAGTCAGCTGTCACGGGCTGCTTCCTGAGGGTGGAGGCCTGGTCGAGGACCGGGCCGCGGGGACACTAAAGCCCCGAAATCATCTCAAGATAACCACAGAAATCACAATAACGTGATGCGTCGTAGCTCGGTCGATTAAGGCAGCGTCTGGGATGGTCCCGGACGCAGGTTCGAAGCTCGTCACGGCCCTTGTGGATTTGTTCTAGGTTAGGTCCTTACCAGATAATCGACTGGAGTCATGAGGAGGATTCGAACCTGTACCCCTGGGTGCATTTAAGTTCAATTACGTTTATTGAGACGATAAAATACATCTCAAAGGGATAGAGTAGATTAAGCGATTTCTACCCTTCCCGTGGGTGTATTTGCAGTGAACGTTCGGGGTGGAACTCCTATACCACACAGGAGTGCAAGTGGGTATTGCGTGAAACCTTGATTTGGTATCAGCTCGATTCCTCAGAATCCCTAAACGATTCAGTTGAATCCCAGGTTATATTTCTTTTAGCATATCATGGTTTAGTTATTTAAGGGGTGTGCTTGGGAGTACTCAGTCCAACCACTTGGGTCGAACGGTACAGCGACGGTCTCGCTTCATGCAGGTCGGCGTTCAATTCCCGACCGTCCAAGTGGTTGGACACCATTTCTTCCCTCCTCCGTCCCAAATCCTTATCCTGACCCCTTTCCAAGTGCCATATAGTCATAATGGCTTGATGCTTTCTCCTCATAGATCCTTGGGAGTACTCAGGTGGCAGGTTCATCTCCTCCTTAAGGAGTACAGATCTCTCCGGGTTGCCATGGAGACCGCATCCCCTCACCATAGGCCATTGGTAGAGCCGGCGTTGGTAACCTCACAAGTCACGTGATTAGAATTCTTTCCGTCTGGACTTGTTAAAAGGTGGTTGTTAAGCGTGGCGGAACAAGGCGACCTTATGGGACTTGCTTGCGTCCTTGGAATGTTGTGCTTGTTGGAGTGCGCCCTCTGAGTGTCTTATTTGTTGGTTTGCCTCCTGCGTCCTCTGAGTGTCTTATTTGTTGGCTTGCCTCCTGCGTCCTCTGAGTGTCTTATTTGTTGGCTTGCCTCCTGCGTCCTCTGAGTGTCTTATTTGTTGGCTTGCCTCCTGCGTCCTCTGAGTGTCTTATTTGTTGGCTTGCCTCCTGCGTCCTCTGAGTGTCTTATTTGTTGGCTTGCCTCCTGCGTCCTCTGAGTGTCTTATTTGTTGGCTTGCCTCCTGCGTCCTCTGAGTGTCTTATTTGTTGGCTTGCCTCCTGCGTCCTCTGAATGTTGTTTTGCGTCCCAATGTCCTCTAAAAGTTGTGCTTGTTGTCTAGCGTCCTGTGTTATTTGAATGCTGTCTTCCATCCTCTGAATGTTTTGCTACTTGTTTTGCGTCCTCTCAATGATATCTTGCGTCCTGCGTCCTCTGAGTGTTGTGCTTGTTCTCTTGCGTCCGTCGTCGGTAGTGTTCATCATTCTATCATCCATAAACAATATTCCAGTATTTCTGAATCAGACGTATTCTTACTAAATGTCATCCAATCACTTCCTCTGGAGGACACCGGCCCTCGACGCCCTAAACCAAAGCGCTTCGGTACCACCAAACGTGATAATGGAAAATTTGACACGAAGAATTACTGGAAATTTAATAGTAAAAGACTTTCTCAAGACCGAAGGTAGAAAGTAGTAGTAGTAGAAAGTAGAAGGTAGAAAGTAGTGTCTAAGGCCTGAGAAAAGCTGGGGGCCTACTACAGCACCTCTATTCCTTATATACACCTAACCCAATCTAATTTAATCTAATCTAAACGGACCTAACCCAACTGTACTCAAGCTAATCTAACCTAATAGGAAATGTAGATGTTTATCTCTCAGAATGTTTGGTAATATGTTTATTGTTTGTGATGTGTTTATATGTATGTATTAACACGATGTACTGAACGGGGTGAGAATAGCTTGAGCTACCTCATCCCTTTGTGTGTATTTTACCTCAATAAACTTATTTCAATTTCAATCTAACCTAATGTTGTGTTATATATTTAGTGTTCACGAGATGTGAGGAAATAATTGTAAAGTTGGTACCGGTTTTGGATGGCGATGGAGCCGAGGGATGAGGCGTTCTTGTGAGGGGCGGTGTGAGGGGCGGTGTGAGGGGAGGTGTGAGGGGGGGGGGGTGGTGGTGAAGGCTACGGGTGCATGATGACCGTCGTGGACAGAGCGAGTCACCAGAGGTGTGAGACAACACACACGCAACACCTACGCGCACCTTCTCTGATTTGATCTTCAAGATGTTAAGGTCAGGACCGGGCCACCTGTTACTTATTTTCTCACCTTCAGCCCTGGCTACTGTCAACAAAGTTAGGCAGTTTGGAGGCGGCCGGCCGAGTTGCTCACTGGGTGGGTATGGCTCCGAGCGGGATGCGGGAGATTGGCTTTTACCAAGAGACTAAGGGAGGTGATTTTGTATCAAGAATTTAGAATGCTGCTTTGGCTTGCGCCAGGGTACCTAGTTTGACCATGCTGGTTGACTTCTACCTTCAGCCTGGCTTTGACCAAGGCATAGGTTTCATACCAAGGGAATGTACAAGACGGTTGGGTGGGTGGGGGGTGGGGGGGTCTTTGCCCAAGGTGGTTGGTAATTCTGATGGGAATTTAACGAGGCATTTAACCTGGAGGTTTCGCTGTTGGGTAAGGGGTCAGGTACGGCTGGCACTATGTTAAAGCTGTTATCAGGTCTCGTTTTAAAGCGGAACACAGACTGGATCGTCTCAGCTGAGCCTGCGTAGACACTCAACAACAACAACAACAACAACAACTGCTTGCGTAAAATCACCGAGTAATTCTGGCGGAGGTTTTCTTAAGAAAAGGAAAACGTTTCTTAAAGGCAAATTTGCGTAAATCTTACAATAAATTATTCCTTGGAAGACTATCATTGAGTTATTTTCCATCTCTTTGTCCCTTCTTCTCCCCCCCCCCTCTCTCTCTCTCTCTCTCTCTCTCTCTCTCTCTCTCTCTCTCTCTCTCTCTCTCTCTCTCTCTCTCTCTCTCTCTCTCTCTCTCTCTGTTTCTCTCTCTCTCTCTCTCTCCCTCTCTCTCTCTCTCTCTCTCTCTCTCTCTCTCTCTCCCTCTCTCTCTCTCTCTCTCTCTCTCTCTCTCTCTCTCTCTCTCTCTCTCTCTCTCTCTCTCTCTCTCTCTCTCTCTCTGTCTGTCTGTCTGTCTGTCTCTCTCTCTCTCTGTCTGTCTGTCTGTCTGTCTCTCTCTCTCTCTCTCTCTCTCTCTCTCTCTCTCTCTCTCTCTCTCTCTCTCTCTCTCTCTCTCTCTCTCTCTCTCTCTCTCTCTCTCTCCCTCCCTCTCTCTCTCTCTCTCTCTCTCTCTCTCTCTCTCTCTCTCTCTCTCTCTCTCTCTCTCTCTCTCTCTCTCTCTCTCTCTCTCTCTCTCATTCACTCTCATTCACAATCCTCACCAAGATTGTTGTTGTTGTTAAAGATTCGCTACCTGGAACAAAAAGTTCCAAGTAGCACGGGCTATGGTGAGCCCGTATATCCCCTCACCAAGAGCGGGAACAAGGGAATATCGGAGCAGTGTGGCAGATTACCACCTTCCAAATTACATTCTCACATTCTCACCCAAAAACCAATTTTAAGAGCAGTTCAAGTTTCGCCTTAACCCTTACGCTGCTCCCAACGTTCTTTGAACATTTGTTTTTTTTCCTATTTGATTCGTTGACTATTTTGGAATCATGCGCACCTCAGTGTGGCACCTTTCAATAGGTGTGTGGTGTTTAAGGGCTAAAGCAAACTACACGACCGCAGTAAACTATATTGGTGCTTTACTCTCAGATAAAGTATCCACTCCGTAAAGCATCCAGCGCTTTAGTCTTATGAGAAACGTACGAACCCATTCAACCCTCTTAACCTATCGAGTCCGATGCATAGTATATAATCGCATATATTTGTGAGCCGTTGTTTTTCTTAATATATGATAACAAACATATCATTTGTTTCGTAATACATAACAAAAGATAGGTTTCATTTGTAACATTGTTCCGAGAACGTAAAAAAAGTGACCTATTAATTGAACGGATAAGATGCTCCCAAATCCTGTACACTACTGGTTCCTTCACCAAAACTTTGCAGACCTGATACAAGGTGAAATTTACACAAGCTTTTCCATCTATCATTGTTAACTACGAGATAGATGTTGAATATCTACGAGTCATCCAGACTCGTTGATGTTACTACGGCTAGGCTTAAGCTAGTGTTATAAACATCTTAGGCACGTCATACCACATGCTGATTGACCAGACCACACACTAGAAGGTGAAGGGACGACGACGTTTCGGTCCGTCCTGGACCATTCTCCAGTCGATTGTGATCGATTCTCAAGTCACAATCGACTTGAGAATGGTCCAGGACGGACCGAAACGTCGTCGTCCCTTCACCTTCTAGTGTGTGGTCTGGTCAACTTACTTTAGCCGCGTTATTGTGACTCCTCGCCTCCACATGCTGATGTAGAACTGACCACATTTAAGCAATAAATAAGAATAGTGTCATCAAGGCACTATTCTACATCATACCCTACAACACTGTGCAACTGTCTAACTCTGAGTAAACAAAACCCAAGAATTCTATAGACAATTTCGGTATGTGACATGTCCAAATATATCCAAAATTCTATATTACCTCAAATCTTAATCAATATTCCAAGCTTATGTGCGGCAGGATACAGCGGATAGAGTGGCTGTATCGTCGTGTGACTGTATCCTTCCCATCCACCCCCCCCCTGGATGGCTGCATCATAGAAGAATACAATATGTAATAAGGTCAACACAGTTGTAACTTGTGTAGCTTGATGAACATTGGGGTCCAGCTCCTGAACTTGTTATGTAGTCTCCAACCTTCATAACATTTTGTATTTACTGGGACTGAACTGTAATGATTACAGATCCCTCCTTCAGCTTATCTGTGTTTCTGCAGCTTGCTCCCTCCAAGCCCTCTTCTCTCACAATGTGTCTCATCACCTCTGTTGCAACACGTCTCATCTCTGTGTTACAAGAGGCCTCATGACCTCTGTTGCAATATGTCCGATTACACGTCAAAATACGCCCCATTACATGTTAAAATATGTCCTGATTACCTATGTCACAATAGGTCTCACCACCTACAAACATGGCCATGTAGGAATTAGCCTCTGATGAGAGGTGGGTCGTGTGTAGAAAGATCAGTGTGCAGGGGGGGAGGGGGGGGGGGGGGGGGGGAGGCACCAAGTGTACGCCGTCCCGGGCGCCAGCTGGGGGGGACGGTCCAGTTTTCCCGCCAAAACAATTGGCGGGAATTTTTTTTTTCCGCGAATAATTTCAGTCTATTTTTTCTAATTGCTAAAACGGTATACATCGTTAGATTAGGTATTAGGCGTGGTTATGATACGTTAGGCTACGTTAGACTCGGTTAGGATATGTTAGGTTAGACTAGACAAGACTAGGAGGCTAGGCTTGGTTAGGTTAGGTTAGGTTAGGTTAGACAAGACTAGGAGGCTAGGCTTGGTTAGGTTAGGTTAGACATGACTAGGCTAGGCTTGGTTAGATCATGCTGTGTGTCTTAGATGTAGATACATAAGTTTTAAAACCCATTGGCGAAACCATCTTACATACGAAGTGACCTGAAATAGATTTATTATGTGCTCAATCCGCAACATGAATTCCGGGATTAAACTCGGTATGTGAAGCTGTTGCTAGTCCACGCTGCAGACCTGGCAACGACCTAAGAGGATTATATCGGATAGTTATGCCCGTGATTCTCCTAGCAGCCTGATGTTGTTGTTGTTGTTTTAGATTCAGCTACTGGGAACAAAAAGTTCCAAGTAGCACGGGCTATGGCGAGCCCGTAGTGGACTTACGTGGCACTGGAGCGGGGCTGTAACTTGACTTAGCCTGATGCTTCCACTGGTTGTGAATAGGTGTTGTTACTTAAGGTCAACTCACACAGCTTCAAGTTGTGATAGAAAATAACAATTATTGATTGTGTTGAAACACATTACATCAGCAGGCGAGGAGTCACAATAACGCGGCTAAAGAATGTTGACCAGACCACACACTAGAAGGTGAAGGGACGACGACCTTTCGGTCCGTCCTGGACCATTCTCAATGATCCAGGTGTGTGTGTGTGTGAGACCACTCTCACAATCGACTTGAGAATGGTCCAGGACGGACCGAAACGTCGTCGCCGTCCCTTCACCTTCTAGTGTGTGGTCTGGTCAACACATTACATCAGCTCCAGGATGCTGAGATACGCCACAGACGACTCTCCGGGCTACAATTGAAGAGCTTGAGATTGATGACCGGCTCACAGCCACCAGGAGGAGCCTAGTGGAGTGACTGATGCCCCGCGCCGCCCGGGAGCTCTTACAGCCGTTCTCTCTTGCTTAACGTGTTTGTGGTCCCTTGGATAATAAACTTCTCGGCGTTGAAAACCAACGATCATTGGATTTCATGTTGGAATTACTGCAGCATAAACTGCTGTGGCTTTCTGTTCAGCCCGTCCTCCTAAGGTTTCCCAATGTACAGAAACATATATATATATATATATATATATATATATATATATATATATATATATATATATATATATATATATATATATATATATATATATATATATATACATATATGTGTGTGTGTGAGTGTGTGTGTGTGTGAGAATGCGTGTGTGCCCGCCAATGAGTGCACGCGTAATGTGGACAATGTAACACACTTGTCATGCAAGGTAAGGAAATTACATCTAGCATTACGGAGGGTGACGCGCCTGAGGCCAGGTCCACGGGCGCGGACTACTGCACAATTATCCCGGTAATTGGCGGACCTGCTGCTGGTTACGCAGTTATACGCTAATTTAGACAGGGGTAATTATGTATGTTGCAGTTTATGGCTGCTTCTCAGTGTACTAAACTTACATTCAGGATGAAAATTGCTGGTTTGTTTCTGGTCCACTGGGAGAACCCGAATTGCTCAGCACAGGTAAGGCTCAGGTGAAGGCTGAATTTGTGTATGTTGCAGACTTGTTTTTTTTGTTTTTGTGTTTATTGGTGTGTGTGTGTGTGTGTGTGTACTCATCTATTTGTGCTTCCAGGATCGAGCATTGACTCTTGGATCCCGCCTTTCCAGCCATCGGTTGTTTACAGCAATGACTCCTGTCATTGTCACACACACTCCTGTGTGTGTGTGTGTGTGTGTGTGTGTGTGTGTGTGTGTGTGTGTGTGTGTGTGTGTGTGTGTGTGTGTGTGTGTGTGTGTGTGTGTGTGTGTGTGTAAAGGCATTATGCTCACCCCACCCTGCTCCTACCTCAAACAGCGCCCTCCCCCCCCCCCTCACCACTACCATACATGCTGCACCGCAGTGAAGTCATGCTATTGAAAAGATATTCAAAAGATGAGAGACATGATCACCACATATACAATACTTAGATAAATAGATAAGTCAGACAGGAACTATGTCACATGTGTTAAACAAACAATGCCTGAATGAGCCCACAAAGACCTACGATTTCTTCAGTCAGAATAAATATAATTAACTTAAATATGGAGTGATATTGTACATAGCTTCAACTTTAAATAAGACAGAGCCCAACAGGCTCTGGCACCCGAACACATTGAAAATTACGACTTAAACTGAGCTACATTCTCAATGGTGAAGGGACGGGCCCCAAGAGTTACCCCTTGGTAACTCTTGGGCCCCTTAGGAGGGGTGGGTCTCGGTAACTCTTAGGAGGGGTGGGTAGGAGTGGCTAGGGAGGGAGACGGCCCTAATAACATTATGTAGACGAGGTCCGCTTCCCCACACCACAATTAATGGGTGTTATTTTCAAAACAATTACTTTGTGGTCAAGGGAGCAAGTTTATGGACCAGACTATGTGTAAATCTCCACCCCCCAAAGGCTGTCCTTCTGCCGCATCTGCTTCTGCTCTCTACTCTGCTGCACCTGCTTCTGCTGTTTCTTCTGCTGCATCTGCTTCTGCTGTCTACTCTGCTGCATCTGCTTCTGCTGTTTCTTCTGCCGCATCTGCTTCTGCTCTCTACTCTGCCGCACCTGCTTCTGCTCTCTACTCTGCCGCACCTGCTTCTGCTGTCTACTCTGCCGCACCTGCTTCTGCTGTTTCTTCTGCCGCACCTGCTTCTGCTGTTTCTTCTGCCGCACCTGCTTCTGCTGTCTACTCTGCCGCACCTGCTTCTGCTGTCTACTCTGCCGCACCTGCTTCTGCTGTTTCTTCTGCCGCACCTGCTTCTGCTGTTTCTTCTGCCGCACCTGCTTCTGCTGTCTACTCTGCCGCACCTGCTTCTGCTGTTTCTTCTGCCGCACCTGCTTCTGCTGTTTCTTCTGCCGCACCTGCTTCTGCTGTCTACTCTGCCGCACCTGCTTCTGCTCTCTACTCTGCCGCACCTGCTTCTGCTGTCTACTCTGCCGCACCTGCTTCTGCTGTTTCTTCTGCCGCACCTGCTTCTGCTGTTTCTTCTGCCGCACCTGCTTCTGCTGTTTCTTCTGCCGCACCTGCTTCTGCTGTTTCTTCTGCCGCACCTGCTTCTGCTGTCTACTCTGCCGCACCTGCTTCTGCTGTTTCTTCTGCCGCACCTGCTTCTGCTGTTTCTTCTGCCGCACCTGCTTCTGCTGTTTCTTCTGCCGCACCTGCTTCTGCTGTTTCTTCTGCCGCACCTGCTTCTGCTCTCTACTCTGCCGCACCTGCTTCTGCTGTTTCTTCTGCTGCACCTGCTTCTGCTGTCTACTCTGCCGCACCTGCTTCTGCTGTTTCTTCTGCCGCACCTGCTTCTGCTGTTTCTTCTGCTGCACCTGCTTCTGCTGTCTACTCTGCCGCACCTGCTTCTGCTCTCTGCTCTCTACTCTCTATCAGATACCTTGATAGACCTGAACGCTTTCTAATTTCTAAGTGAATTATTTTTTTTTCGATGTATTATAATATAAATTTTGTTTTGTTTTAACAATTTTTAACAAAAAAGGATATTGAGAAACATGTTTACAGGTAGAGACAAGATATTGTCACCTGGGTGTGGGTCCTCTCCCTTGCCCCGTACTGGGTGTGGGTCCTCTCCCTTGCCCCGTACTGGGTGTGGGTCCTCTCCCTTGCCCCGTACTTCCCGGCTTTTCTCTTACTCTCCCCCGTCTCCTCTTACTCTTCCCCGTCTCCTCTTACTCTCCCCCGTCTCCTCTTACTCTTCCCCGTCTCCTCTTACTCTTCCCCGTCTCCTCTTACTCTCCCCCGTCTCCTCTTACTCTCCCCCGTCTCCTCTTACTCTTCCCCGTCTCCTCTTACTCTTCCCCGTCTCCTCTTACTCTCCCCCGTCTCCTCTTACTCTCCCCCGTCTCCTCTTACTCTTCCCCGTCTCCTCTTACTCTTCCCCGTCTCCTCTTACTCTCCCCCGTCTCCTCTTACTCTCCCCCGTCTCCTCTTACTCTCCCCCGTCTCCTCTTACTCTTCCCCGTCTCCTCTTACTCTCCCCCGTCTCCTCTTACTCTCCCCCGTCTCCTCTTACTCTCCCCCGTCTCCTCTTACTCTTCCCCGTCTCCTCTTACTCTCCCCCGTCTCCTCTTACTCTTCCCCGTCTCCTCTTACTCTTCCCCGTCTCCTCTTACTCTCCCCCGTCTCCTCTTACTCTCCCCCGTCTCCTCTTACTCTCCCCGTCTCCTCTTACTCTCCCCCGTCTCCTCTTACTCTCCCCCGTCTCCTCTTACTCTCCCCCGTCTCCTCTTACTCTTCCCCGTCTCCTCTTACTCTCCCCCGTCTCCTCTTACTCTTCCCCGTCTCCTCTTACTCTTCCCCGTCTCCTCTTACTCTCCCCCGTCTCCTCTTACTCTCCCCCGTCTCCTCTTACTCTCCCCCGTCTCCTCTTACTCTTCCCCGTCTCCTCTTACTCTTCCCCGTTTCCTCTTACTCTTCCCCGTCTCCTCTTACTCTTCCCCGTCTCCTCTTACTCTCCCCCGTCTCCTCTTACTCTTCCCCGTCTCCTCTTACTCTTCCCCGTCTCCTCTTACTCTCCCCCGTCTCCTCTTACTCTCCCCCGTCTCCTCTTACTCTCCCCCGTCTCCTCTTACTCTCCCCCGTCTCCTCTTACTCTCCCCGTCTCCTCTTACTCTCCCCCGTCTCCTCTTACTCTCCCCCGTCTCCTCTCCCCCGTCTCCTCTTACTCTTCCCCGTCTCCTCTTACTCTTCCCCGTTTCCTCTTACTCTTCCCCGTCTCCTCTTACTCTTCCCCGTCTCCTCTTACTCTCCCCCGTCTCCTCTTACTCTTCCCCGTCTCCTCTTACTCTTCCCCGTCTCCTCTTACTCTCCCCCGTCTCCTCTTACTCTCCCCCGTCTCCTCTTACTCTTCCCCGTCTCCTCTTACTCTTCCCCGTCTCCTCTTACTCTCCCCCGTCTCCTCTTACTCTTCCCCGTCTCCTCTTACTCTCCCCCGTCTCCTCTTACTCTTCCCCGTCTCCTCTTACTCTTCCCCGTCTCCTCTTACTCTTCCCCGTCTCCTCTTACTCTTCGACGTCTCCTCTTACTCTCCCCCGTCTCCTCTTACTCTTCCCCGTCTCCTCTTACTCTTCCCCGTCTCCTCTTACTCTCCCCCGTCTCCTCTTACTCTTCCCCGTCTCCTCTTACTCTCCCCCGTCTCCTCTTACTCTCCCCCGTCTCCTCTTACTCTCCCCCGTCTCCTCTTACTCTCCCCCGTCTCCTCTTACTCTCCCCCGTCTCCTCTTACTCTTCCCCGTCTCCTCTTACTCTTCCCCGTCTCCTCTTACTCTCCCCCGTCTCCTCTTACTCTCCCCCGTCTCCTCTTACTCTTCCCCGTCTCCTCTTACTCTTCCCCGTCTCCTCTTACTCTTCCCCGTCTCCTCTTACTCTCCCCCGTCTCCTCTTACTCTCCCCCGTCTCCTCTTACTCTCCCCCGTCTCCTCTTACTCTTCCCCGTCTCCTCTTACTCTCTTCGTCTCCTCTCATTCTCCTCCTTGCATGCATTAATTTATATTTTTCTATTTATGAAATCCACGCTCTCTGTTCTGGTTAATCTGTTCTTTAGGGGTCCTTCTCTGTCTGTCTGTCTGTCTGTCTCTCTCTCTCACACACACACACACACACACACACACACACACAGAACGGCGTTCTGTGTGTCTGTTCAGAACGGCGTTCAGGAACCTGTGTAAGGAATCATTCAGAATCTTGTACACCACATATGTAAGACCAATCCTGGAGTATGCGGCCCCAGCATGGAGCCCGTACCTTGTCAAGCACAAGACGAAGCTGGAAAAAGTCCAAAGGTATGCTACTAGACTAGTCCCAGAACTAAGAGGCATGAGTTATGAGGAAAGGCTGCGGGAAATGCACCTCACGACACTGGAAGACAGAAGAGTAAGGGGGGACATGATCACAACCTACAAAATCCTCAGGGGAATCGACCGGGTAAACAAGGACGAACTTTTCAACACTGGTGGGACGCGAACAAGGGGACACAGGTGGAAGCTGAGTACCCAAATGAGCCACAGAGACGTTAGAAAGAACTTTTTCAGTGTCAGAGTAGTTAGCAAATGGAATGCATTAGGAAGTGATGTGGTGGAGGCTGACTCCATTCACAGTTTCAAATGTAGATATGATAGAGCCCAATAGGCTCAGGAATCTGTACACCAGTTGATTGACGGTTGAGAGGCGGGACCAAAGAGCCAGAGCTCAACCCCCGCAAGCACAATTAGGTAAGTACACACACACACACACACACACACACACACACACACACACACACACACACACACACACTCCCCTCTCCACCGCCCTCGTCTAAAAAGCACATTAAGGATGTTATACTTGAGTTCCTTCATTTAGTGGCATCATTTATATATTTTTTCCGCCGGGGCCTTGAGACTTAGAACTCTCACCCGCGTCCACCACTCTCCCCTCACTGTTGGTACTCTCCCCTCACTGTTGGTACTCTCCCCTCACTGTTGGCACTCTCCCCTCACTGTTGGCACTCTCCCCTCACTGTTGGTACTCTCCCCTCACTGTTGGTACTCTCCCCTCACTGTTGGCACTCTCCCCTCACTGTTGGTACTCTCCCCTCACTGTTGGTACTCTCCCCTCACTGTTGGCACTCTCCCCTCACTGTTGGTACTCTCCCCTCACTGTTGGTACTCTCCCCTCACTGTTGGCACTCTCCCCTCACTGTTGGTACTCTCCCCTCACTATTGGCACTCTCCCCTCACTGTTGGCACTCTCCCCTCACTGTTGGCACTCTCCCCTCACTGTTGGCACTCTCCCCTCATTGTTGGTACTCTCCCCTCACTGTTGGCACTCTCCCCTCATTGTTGGTACTCTCCCCTCACTGTTGGCACTCTCCCCTCACTGTTGGCACTCTCCCCTCATTGTTGGTACTCTCCCCTCACTGTTGGTGAGGGGAGAGTACAGTCTCACCCTACAGTCAAGGTAGCCTCAAGGTTGGTACTCTCCCCTCACTTCTGCTATTCTCACCATTATCCCCTCTACCCTTACAACCTTCACCATCCTCCCCTCTACCTTCACAACCCCTCACCATCCTCCCATCTACCTTCACAACCCTCACCATCCTCCTATCTACCTTCACAACCCCTCACCATTCATCACAGTTTAATCTTGGTGTATGGAGAGTGTGGCGGTGAGCGCTAGTTTATGGAGGCAGGTCTGGCCTTTATTGTGGCCTGGCTCGTTACTGCCCCGACCCTACAGTGATGACTGGGGGGCCCACCCTACAGTGATGACTGGGGGCCCACCCTACAGTGATGACTGGGGGGGTCCACCCTACAGTGATGACTGGGGGCCCACCCTACAGTGATGACTGGGGGTCCACCCTACAGTGATGACTGGGGGCCCATCCTACAGTGATGACTGGGGGCCCACCCTATATAATGACCGGGGGGCCCACCCTTCTATAGGGCCCACCCTACAGTGATGAGAACTTAAAGTTCCTCAAACTGTAACCTATGAAGTACACCTGGAAAATATGAATTATTATCCCCAAATGAGTAAGTAATTAATTACTCGAGCAGGAGTCAGGTTGTGTAAGCAGGCTCGTACACAGCATCTCAAACCTCACACGTCTTTCCTGAATTCTTATCTAGGGTTAATTTCATAAACCCTTGTATTATTATTATTATTATAGGTCCTAACCCCTAAATTGTTGGCTTAAATCATATGTGATAAATGATGAAAGGTGAGATTAGCCCTCAACAGGTGAGTTAGGGAGGGGACCTGCCCTACAGGTATTGAGCTGAAGATGGATACTGTCTGCCTCACCTGTGATTAGTTTGTTGAGTTATACACGATGAGGTGATGGAGGTGCGTGGTGCCAGGTGAGCCCACACGTGGTGCCAGGTGAGCCCACATATGGTGCCAGGTGGGCCCACATATGGTGCCAGGTGGGCCCACATATGGTGCCAAAAGGAAGGTGGACCCACGTGTCAGAAGTGTGCGGGGGTTCCACACTTGGTGCTCTGATTCGTTGCTTGCTAATGATCTCTGTGTCACATGTGACACTTCCCCGCCCCCCCCCCCCATGGGGCGCCCCCCCTCACCATGGTTGTTCAGCTGCTTCCTTATCGTTTGGCACCACTTTACGACACCTCTATATCCTGGGAGTCAACTATTGCTTAAGCATTCCAGTACTTGACAACACATATCATGTGCTGGTAGATTGTGGCTATCTTTTGTGTGGAGATGGGTGGCAGGCCTGGGTGGTGTAGGGTGATGGGTGGCAGGCCTGGGTGGTGTAGGGTGATGGGTGGCAGGCCTGGGTGGTGTAGGGTGATGGGTGGAAGGCCTGGGTGGTGTAGGGTGATGGGTGGAAGGCCTGGGTGGTGTAGGGTGATGGGTGGCAGGCCTGGGTGGTGTAGGGTGATGGGTGGAAGGCCTGGGTGGTGTAGGGTGATGGGTGGCAGGCCTGGGTGGTGTAGGGTGATGGGTGGAAGGCCTGGGTAGTGTAGGGTGATGGGTGGCAGGCCTGGGTGGTGTAGGGTGATGGGTGGAAGGCCTGGGTGGTGTAGGGTGATGGGTGGCAGGCCTGGGTGGTGTAGGGTGATGGGTGGCAGGCCTGGGTGGTGTAGGGTGATGGGTGGCAGGCCTGGGTGGTGTAGGGTGATGGGTGGAAGGCCTGGGTGGTGTAGGGTGATGGGTGGCAGGCCTGGGTGGTGTAGGGTGATGGGTGGAAGGCCTGGGTGGTGTAGGGTGATGGGTGGCAGGCCTGGGTGGTGTAGGGTGATGGGTGGCAGGCCTGGGTGGTGTAGGGTGATGGGTGGCAGGCCTGGGTGGTGTAGGGTGATGGGTGGAAGGCCTGGGTGGTGTAGGGTGATGGGTGGCAGGCCTGGGTGGTGTAGGGTGATGGGTTGCAGACCTGGGTGGTGCAGGACGATGGGTGGCAGACCTGGGTGGTGCAGGACGATGGGTGGCAGACCTGGGTGGTGCAAGACGATGGGTGGCAGACCTGGGTGGTGCAAGACGATGGGTGGCAGACCTGGGTGGTGCAAGACGATGGGTGGCAGACCTGGGTGGTGTAGGACGATGGGTGGCAGACCTGGGTGGTGCAGGACGATGGGTGGCAGACCTGGGTGGTGCAAGACGATGGGTGGCAGACCTGGGTGGTGCAAGACGATGGGTGGCAGACCTGGGTGGTGCAGGACGATGGGTGGCAGACCTGGGTGGTGCAAGACGATGGGTGGCAGACCTGGGTGGTGCAAGACGATGGGTGGCAGACCTGGGTGGTGCAGGACGATGGGTGGCAGACCTGGGTGGTGCAGGACGATGGGTGGCAGACCTGGGTGGTGCAGGACGATGGGTGGCAGACCTGGGTGGTGCAAGACGATGGGTGGCAGACCTGGGTGGTGCAAGACGATGGGTGGCAGACCTGGGTGGTGCAGGACGATGGGTGGCAGACCTGGGTGGTGCAGGACGATGGGTGGCAGACCTGGGTGGTGCAGGACGATGGGTGGCAGACCTGGGTGGTGCAGGACGATGGGTGGCAGGCCTGGGTGGTGCAGGACGATGGGTGGCAGACCTGGGTGGTGCAGGACGATGGGTGGCAGGCCTCGAGGGGAAGTAAGATGATAGGTTAAGTGGCAGGGTTAAGTGGAAGGCGCCATAGCTGACACAATATATAATTGAGTATTATTTTTTTGTGTGGTTGGCCGTGCGGTGGGGCGAGTCTGAGAGGAATATTGAAAAGGAGTTTATTTAATATTTATGTGTGGCTGGAGTGTAACCGAACCCCGGTGTTCTGTAAACTGCTCCAGGCAGCAGGAGAGAGAGAGAGAGAGCAGGACATACGAGTGTGTTTTGAAGTTCCCGCGCACCCAGTTGCAAATGTAAACTGCGAACCATGAAGTTTATGTCTGCAAGTGTACCGTAGGATACCGCTGGAGCGGACATGGATGCTGCTGGTTAAATATATACAATAGATTTCTTGTATTTAATGGAATTCCATTGAGGTTCAAGCCCTGCCCGAGTGTATATATTCCCGCGGTGTAAAATGCGGTTACCATCTGTAATATACAATGACAGGTGCACAATGACCTGGGTTATATACCTGAAGAAGACTAGGGGGGGGGGGTTCCGGTGAAGTTGTTGTGTAGTGTAAGGAGCTTTAGAGCTTCTGTAGCAAAATTATGCAGTAGTGTAAGGAACTACAGGTGTTGTAGCATCAATATACAGTAGTGTAAGGAACTACAAGTGTTGTACCATCAATATACAGTTGTAAAGGGAACTACAGGTGTTGAGACAGTTACATTGTTTGGTAGCCACTTACAACCGTTGCCTCTCCACCTGTCCTCACACGTACAGCTGAGCAGTTTCCTCTCTACTGACCAAGAGTTCTGGCGCTACAGAGAGATTACAGGCTCCCCGCTACTGAAGCTTTCTGTAGTGGTGAGGAAGCTATAGAGGCCTATAGAGGCCTGTAGACCTATAGAGGCCTTCACCGGCCTCTATAGGTCGCCTGGGTTACCTGTATTCATACGCTCCTGGCTAGCTGAAACCTATTCCAGTTTAACTATGTCAGATCGTGAGAGTGGGATGGTATAGTTTCATCTAATATTATATACCTCACTGTGAGGGTACAGTAGAGGACTGGTCACCGTGAGTGTACAGTAGAGGACTGGTCACCGTGAATGTACAGTAGAGGACTGGTCACCGTGAGTGTACAGTAGAGGACTGGTCACCGTGAGTGTACAGTAGAGGACTGGTCACTGTGAGTGTACAGTAGAGGACTGGTCACCGTGAGTGTACAGTAGAGGACTGGTCACCGTGAGTGTACAGTAGAGGACTGGTCACTGTGAGTGTACAGTAGAGGACTGGTCACCGTGAGTGTACAGTAGAGGACTGGTCACCGTGAGTGTACAGTAGAGGACTGGTCACTGTGAGTGTACAGTAGAGGACTGGTCACCGTGAGGGTACAGTAGAGGACTGGTCACCGTGAGTGTACAGTAGAGGACTGGTCACCGTGAGTGTACAGTAGAGGACTGGTCACCGTGAGTGTACAGTAGAGGACTGGTCACCGTGAGTGTACAGTAGAGGACTGGTCACTGTGAGTGTACAGTAGAGGACTGGTCACTGTGAGTGTACAGTAGAGGACTGGTCACCGTGAGTGTACAGTAGAGGACTGGTCACCGTGAGTGTACAGTAGAGGACTGGTCACCGTGAATGTACAGTAGAGGACTGGTCACCGTGAGTGTACAGTAGAGGACTGGTCACCGTGAGTGTACAGTAGAGGACTGGGTCGCTGTGAGGGTACACCGTGCGGGTACAAATCTGCCTTACGATCTTCACACACCTCACAGCCACCCAGATCCTCGGCCTTTGAAATAATTGTCCTTCTGCATATCATTAAATGAGAAGTGATGTGATGTAGAGAGGGTTACATCTCCTCCACGCTGCGGTAAGGAGAGTTAAGAGTCCTTACAACGCTGTCTCCACCCACCACAAACGGATCACCTGAGCACGTATGGGAAGCCCTAACAAGACCAGAATATGTAAATCGATTTATCGTCCTAATTTGATCATTTATTTCCACAATCCGGCCCGCCATGTTTGGTTATCGCTCGGTACCGCTCACACCCACCTTATAAATAATGCTAATTCCCGCCTTTTTATTCAGTAGCTTTTACCAGCCGAGTGAGGGTATGTATGGCGGCCGTGGTGGGGGGTGGGGAAGGTTAGTGAGGGGGGTGTTGAGGTAGGGGGGTATGGTGGAGGTTATTGAAGCAAAGTGTGGGTAGGGGGTGCAGCAGTGTGAGGATCATGGGTTGCTCGAGACTGGGGAGGACTCGGAATGAGGGGGCTCGCTGGAGCATGTCAAAGAGGTATATATATAGTGATGGGCTGCATAGGGAAGCGGTTGCCTAAGCATGGGGGGAAAGGGAGGCTGCAGGAGGGAGGTAAAGCGGTAGGGAAGATAGGTTGGGATGGGTATGGGTAGGGAGGCTCGTCCCCTATCCACGCTTTCCTCACCCTGGGCGCCGCAGCTCCCACGGTGAGGCAGCTCCCACGGTGAAGCATCTCCCACACGTATTAGGAAGAGCTTCAATCTCGCATGTTGTGAATTTTAATGTTACCATGTTTTGCCGGCACGTGGGTGTTGAGGAGTGGGTCTGGTCCCCTTCCTTGGGCGGGTGGGAGACGGGGTGGGAGGCAGAAGATGAAGAAGACAGCACAAGGAAGAGGAAGACAGAAGGTAAGAAGAAAGGCAGCTTTTTCTTTCCCTGTTTTCTCCAATCTTCAATTTCTGCCCAGTCCATTTCCCCCCCTCCCCCCAGTCTGTTCCAATCTGTAGTCCTGGAGCTGTTTCGTTCCGTATGGTGATACAGTTAGTAATATGATGGATCAGTATCTCCAAGCTTCTTCTCCCGCCTGTACAAGCCCTCTCCTGCCAATGGTGCAGGTCCAGCCTTCCCCAGTGTTGGCAGTGGTGCTCTTCAGCCCCCTGTGGGGCCTCCCCCGACCCCACTCCCCCTGTGGTTCACCAGCCCCGAGGCTGTAGAGGCACAAGTTTGCATGTGCCGGGGAGCCGACACGCAGTCCGCAGTCTTACTATGTAAATTTACGCGTGGGGAAACTTGCTTAATGGTTCCCTACTCTTATTGCTGCCTTATTCTCTCTACCTTGCGTGTTCCCGTGACGTCTCTCTTGTTGCTCTCTTCTTCTCTCCCCTTTCCGTATTGTCATGGCTCTCTCTTCTATTGCCTGTTCTCTCTACCTCCCGCGTTTCGTCAGCTCCCTCTCATTGGTTGAGGTTTTCCCTTACTTCGCGTTCTGGTATCTCTCTTGTATTTTTTTATTCGCCGCATCATCCGCCTGCGCCGCATCATCCGCCTGCGCCGCATCATCCGCCTGCGCCGCATCATCCGCATGATATTTTCCAAAGAGTGAGTCGTGTGGTCCTACTGCATCAGAGGACAGTCCTCACTACTTTGAGTCCTCCTAAAGCTGGGACCGTCAGCCCGGACCTACGGCTCATGTTCCTTTGCTTTAGGTTAAGCTAGAGTAATAATTGGCCTTAGAGTGTTGTTGTTGTTGTTGTTGTTTTAGATTTAGCTACTCAGAAGGAAATGTCCATGTAGCACGGGCTATGGTGAGCCCGTAATTGAGTTCGGTTATTCGCGATAACCTTGTTACTGTGATATTCGTAGAGTGTTGTGGTGTCGGCTTTATATAAACCCTTCATACGCGACGTGTTCCTAGTCTTTAAACCCTTAATAACCAGACAGTTCTATTAGGTTGCTGTAGTTAACGACACCGGTGGTGCATTGTAATACAAAAGTTAATTAAAGTCACACATGTATATTAGTTTATTGTCTTTGTTATTTGTTCAATTCTTCATTTACCTCGTCGTGAACTCTTGCCCCTTCATCGTTGCCTCGTGCCTTTATCTTCCAACTTCCAAAAAGTAGTACAAAGACTCAACAAGCTAAAAGCATCGGCCAGTCCGTGCATTTTAGAGGCGGTAAAAAGTACTGAGGCTTTTTTAGCCCCGTGTTGAGAGTAGAGAGTGGGAGCACCAGAGCCAGCCCCACGCCAGTCATGCTACACAAAAGCTTCTGATACACGTAGCCAAGGCTACAGAAAGAGTTCAAACTGAAATACCTCTGAGAAAGCGTGTGGAGTTTGCGTGCTTAAGAGCCAGATACAGCTCAAGGCGCACGCTACTAAGAGTGAAGACAGGTGCAGCAAATCCAAAAACATGAGAGCCAATTAAAAATGTGACTGTTTCAGTAAGCCAAGTGAAAATTCCCTGGAAAAAATTGCTTGACTTTGAACTTGAGCTGACAAGGTGGGGGCATTGGGGGGGGGGAGAGAGAGAGGGACAAAGATGGAGGTGTGAGGGAGGGGGTGGGGGGGGGGGGGGAGGGAAAGGGGCCAACGATGGGGATTGGGAGGGAGGGAGAGAGGAAGGGATGAGGGCGGCAGCTTGGAGACTGTTTACACACAGCTTGGGAATATTTTCTCTTGTGACCCAAATTCGATATTCCTGTCCTATTCCGGCACGATTGTCTCCACATAATACACCGAGGAGGGACCTATGTGTCCTCTATCATGGAGAATACCACCAGGGTGGGGACAGAGCAGTCAGGACCCGTAACACCAGCCAGGTATGGTGTGAGTTACAGAGCAGTGAGGACCTGTAACACCAGCCACACATGGTGTAAGTTACAGAACAATGAGGACCCGTAACACTAGCCAAGTAAGGGTCTACACTAGATTCCTCATGATCCCCTGCTATTACCTCACAACACGCCGCCTCACTCACACCAACACTCTTCAACACCCTCAACACCTACAACACCTACAACACCCACAACACCTACAACACCTTACAACACCCGCAACACCTACAACACCCTCATACCCTCCTGGATCCTTAAGCTCCTCTGCAATAAATACTTCAGTTTCTGGGCCATGAAGGATCAGTAGCTTTATAGCTCTTGCATCTACAGGACCTGTTTAACTTTATAGTTCCTGCTCCAGCTGACCCCTTAGCTTTATAGCTCCTGCTCCAGCTGACCCTTTAGCTTTATAGTTCCTGCTCCAGCTGACTCCTTAGCTTTATAGCTCCTGCTCCAGCTGACTCCTTAGCTTTATAGTTCCTGCTCCAGCTGACTCCTTAGCTTTATAGTTCCTGCTCCAGCTGACTCCTTAGCTTTATAGTTCCTGCTCCAGCTGACCCCTTAGCTTTATAGCTCCTGCTCCAGCTGACCCCTTAGCTTTATAGTTCCTGCTCCAGCTGACTCCTTAGCTTTATAGTTCCTGCTCCAGCTGACCCCTTAGCTTTATAGCTCCTGCTCCAGCTGACCCCTTAGCTTTATAGCTCCTGCTCCAGCTGACCCCTTAGCTTTATAGTTCCTGCTCCAGCTGACTCCTTAGCTTTATAGTTCCTGCTCCAGCTGACCCCTTAGCTTTATAGCTCCTGCTCCAGCTGACCCCTTAGCTTTATAGTTCCTGCTCCAGCTGACTCCTTAGCTTTATAGTTCCTGCTCCAGCTGACTCCTTAGCTTTATAGTTCCTGCTCCAGCTGACCCCTTAGCTTTATAGCTCCTGCTCCAGCTGACCCCTTAGCTTTATAGTTCCTGCTCCAGCTGACTCCTTAGCTTTATAGTTCCTGCTCCAGCTGACCCCTTAGCTTTATAGCTCCTGCTCCAGCTGACCCCTTAGCTTTATAGTTCCTGCTCCAGCTGACTCCTTAGCTTTATAGTTCCTGCTCCAGCTGACCCCTTAGCTTTATAGCTCCTGCTCCAGCTGACCCCTTAGCTTTATAGCTCCTGCTCCAGCTGACCCCTTAGCTTTATAGTTCCTGCTCCAGCTGACTCCTTAGCTTTATAGTTCCTGCTCCAGCTGACCCCTTAGCTTTATAGCTCCTGCTCCAGCTGACCCCTTAGCTTTATAGTTCCTGCTCCAGCTGACTCCTTAGCTTTATAGTTCCTGCTCCAGCTGACTCCTTAGCTTTATAGTTCCTGCTCCAGCTGACCCCTTAGCTTTATAGCTCCTGCTCCAGCTGACCCCTTAGCTTTATAGTTCCTGCTCCAGCTGACTCCTTAGCTTTATAGTTCCTGCTCCAGCTGACCCCTTAGCTTTATAGCTCCTGCTCCAGCTGACCCCTTAGCTTTATAGTTCCTGCTCCAGCTGACCCCTTAGCTTTATAGCTCCTGCTCCAGCTGACCCTTTAGCTTTATAGCTCCTGCTCCAGCTGACCCCTTAGCTTTATAGCTCTTGCTTCAGCTGACGCTTTAGCTTTACAGTTCCTGCTCCATGTTGTTGTTTTAGATTCAGCTACTTGGAACAAAAGTTCCAAGTAGCACGGGCTATGGTGAGCCCGTAGTTCCTGCTCCAGCTGACCCTTTAGCTTTGTAGTTTAGGTATCTACAAGACCTTTAACCTATTAGGTCTCTCAGGGCCGCATAGGGATTATAACCTCACAACACCTGAGAACCTAACCTAACCCCCCCTAACCCCTGAATGGTTCCCATGACCCCATAACCCAAACAAGGCCTCGTTACCTGGCGATAAATTCCCCCCATAGTCCCAAATCTCCCATCAGCCGTCGCTGACACACGACGAGTCTAGATCCTGGCGATGAAGGCAGGATGTATTCAGTAATTAGCTGCAGGAAATTGGTGGTGAGTACTGGAGATGACTATCTCTAGGCCCCACTACCACCACCTGCCCTCTCGCTAAACAATTAGCTCCTGGTTACCTGCCTGTTACGGCGGGGTTAATTGCTTCTGACTCGTCAATAACCGGAGTAATCACCATTACTGACTGGCTGGGGGGGGGGGGGGCTGACCCCCCCCCCCGCCTGCTGAAGAGTAAACTATGGTTAATTTGGGCCGCAATGGCGATTGATGCTAGTGTGAGGGTGTGGTTAGGCTTAAGTTAGTGTACTCTGGGTACATGGTACACACACACACAGTAGGCTACACCTTGCAGCTCTAGTTACCTTGAGGTGCTTCCGGGGCTTAGCGTCCCCGCGGCCCGGTCGTCGACCAGGCCTCCTGGTTGCTGGACTGGTCAACCAGGCTGTTGGACGCGGCTGCTCGCAGCCTGACGTACGAATCACAGCCTGGTTGATCAGGTATCCTTTGGAGGTAGCCTAGGGTACACTCAGATTCCGGGATGCTAAGTCTCCGGTATACTACACGTTTAGTATACCAAGACTACAGTATACTCTCCCCCACTAAAATCTTCCCTCCTCCTGCTCCTCCTCCCCCTAGCCCCCTCCTCCTCCTCCTCCTCCTCCCCCTCCCCCTACCCCCCTCCTCCTCCCCTGATCCTGGGCTCCTCTGAGCGTTTAATGAGATTTATTACTGAAATTATCAGCGTTGTTTTTGTGGGTTCTGATCAGTGGGCAATCTCAGGGGGGCGGGGCGAGGAGGGTCCCCCTCTTACCTTTCTCCTCTCTCCCTCTCTCTCTCTCTCCCCTTTACTTTGTATTGCTCGTGCCCTCTTCTATTCTTCCTCTCCCCTCATCCTCCTCCTTGTGTATATTCTCATTCTCTCTCTCTGTCTCTTTTCTGTTTCTTTACAGAGGAGGGAAGAGGCCTAGACGACCTTAGACTCTTGTCAGTGGGTCCAGAGCTTCCCTTTCCCATTAGTCCGTGGTAAGCCTTATCCTGGAACACGATTCTCCAATCAGGTTACTACCAGGTCTCCAACTACTGCTGAGCGAACAGTTATGGATTCGTTCCCAGTCAATCCTTCCCAGGTGTTTCGCGGGGCAAGTTTATGTGTGTGTATTCACCTGATTGTGCTTACGAGGGTTGAGCTCTGGCTCTTTCGCCCCGCCTCTCAACTATCAATCAATTTTTTTTGTTTCACACACACACTCAGGAAGCAGCCCGTAACAGCTGTCTAACTCCCAGGTACCTATTTACTGCTAGGTAACGGGGGCATCAGGGTGAAAGAAAGTCTGCTTATTTGTTTCTGCCATCGCCGGGGATCGATCCCCGGTCCCTAGATCTACGCAATCCAGAGCGCTGTCCACTCAGCCACCATTACTGGCCTGGTGTGTGTGTGTAACTATTGACCATCCCCAGTAAGTACTCCTGTAAACTGTAACTGCCAGTACCAGTTTACTACCAGGTACCAGCACCAGTTTACTAGGTGAACAAATACACGAAATGAAAGAAAACACTGTAAAATTGTTTCGGCTTCTCTCGGGATTCGAACCTGGCGCTTTCGGCTGCGAATGAAAGTCGTTCATCGTCTGACTATAGAGCTCCTCCCCCCCCCCCAGCACCAGTGGAGGACTCATCAAGTCTCTTAAACACAAAGTTTAGAAGAAATGTATTTATAATCAAATATATGCCATTCTAGCCTCCCTAATTCTTACCTAAATTCCCTCTTAGCTCCTCCCCCCATTACTCTCCCCCACCTCCCCACTCCCCCCTCCCCACCACACCCACTCTCCCCCCCTACCTCCCCTACTCCCCCAGGGGGCGGCGCCCTTGAACACCAACGCCATTACAACTTTGAGAAGACTTGCATACAAAGTTTAAATAAATTATTGTCCGTTGCTGGAGGAGGAGGAGGAGGGATTAATATCCTCCCCCCCCCCCCCGCCGCCCCCCTTCTTCCCCATTACTCCCCCTGCCTTCCCCCCCATCCCCATTACTTCCCCCCGCCGGCCCCGCCCCTATTACTGTCCACCTGTCCCCCGCGGCCACTGGCTCACCTCTCTCCTGGCGCTCAGATACCCCCAAAAGTAACCCCTCCGAGGGTTTACTTCACTTCCTGGCCCCCCCCCCCTGGGTGTGAGCTGTAAACTCACCCCAAATAATATCGTGTGTAACGTGTAGCCCCGCGAGCGAGTGTATTTGTTTTTATTGAATTTAGAGCGTCAGTAAAGATCACTAATTTTGAAAGTGTCAATAGTGATGAGGCTGGTATTGTTTCCCAGAGTGGTCAGAGAGAGTGGTTCTGTGGTGGGTTCTCTTGGCCGGATCAATGGTTCTCTTGACCAGATCAGTGGTTCTCTTGACCGTATCAATGGTTCTCTTGACCGTATCAATGGTTCTCTTGACCGTATCAATGGTTCTCTTGACCGGATCAATGGTTCTCTTGACCGTATCAATGGTTCTCTTGACCGTATCAATGGTTCTCTTGACCGTATCAATGGTTCTCTTGACCGTATCAATGGTTCTCTTGACCGTATCAATGGTTCTCTTGGCCGGATCAATGGTTCTCTTGGCCGGATCAATGATTCTCTTGACCGTATCAATGGTTCTCTTGACCGTATCAATGATTCTCTTGACCGTATCAATGGTTCTCTTGACCGGATCAATGATTCTCTTGACCGTATCAATGGTTCTCTTGACCGGATCAATGGAGATTGAATGTCCAAGTGAAGCAGATAAAGTTGACACTACTAAAGGGAGTGTGCTTTCTCATACAATTAATGGAGTGAATGCTTCTTACTCAGACTTGAGAAGGCAGTGTGTGAGTGTGTGCTTCAACCACTGGAGACACACACACACACACACACACACACACACACACACACACACACACACACACACACACACACACACGCACACACACACACACAGTGAAGCTGGACTGCCCGGACCTTACCCGCACACTATTTACAACAGACACAGACCCCCTGATATATTAGCACAGTATAATGGCGGTGATCAATATAAAAGGGGACATCTAGCTACAATACACAGGAGGGGGATGGACACTGTCACACACTCAGCTCGGCCCAAAATGCTCTGACATCAGACTAAACTATCTAAATTACCCTCCATTTGTTTCACTCGTTCATTGCCTCCATTCAAAATTGTGCAGTGGTGTTGACAGTCTTGGTGGTGGTGTGGTGTTGACAGTCTTGGTGGTGGTGTGGTGTTGACAGTCTTGGTGGTGGTGTGGTGTTGACAGTCTTGGTGGTGGTGTGGTGTTGACAGTCTTGGTGGTGGTGTGGTGTTGACAGTCCTGGTGGTGTTGTGTTGACAGTCTTGGTGGTGTGATGTTGACAGTCCTGGTGGTGTTGTGTTGACAGTCTTGGTGGTGGTGTGGTGTTGACAGTCCTGGAGGTGTGGTGGTGTTGACAGCCCACCAGGCATAGTTCTGATAACTCTATGGAAAAACAATCAAGACATCAGACATTTTGCCCCAACAGGAGACAAATGAGGGCCAAACCCATGCAAACATTCACTCACAAACCTCTCATTAATTCCGGTGTAGCTTTCAATCATTTGTGCATGCTTTTTTTTCCTTGCAATCCGACAATGTGCATCATGATGTTCGTGTTGAGGTAATTCCTGTGTGTGTAGCGCCGTGTTGCAAGCTCCAGCTGTGATATGTCGCTGCAACTCAATCATTGTCAGTTGCACGTTCCTTGTGTTCCTACACTGCACCACATGTGAGAGCTTCCTCACAGCACTAGTGCCTCGATCAGCCACTGGAACAGGTCAAAACGCAATCCAGTCGGGACAGCCCCCATCGTAGACGGAGCATCTACACTATCTATGGAGCATCTACACTATCTCAAGATGCAGCCCCCCCCCATCGTAGACGGAGCATCTACACTATCTATGGAGCATCTACACTATCTCAAGATGCAGCCCCCCCCATCGTAGACGGAGCATCTACACTATCTATGGAGCATCTACACTATCTCAAGATGCAGCCCCCCCCCCATCGTAGACGGAGCATCTACACTATCTATGGAGCATCTACACTATCTCAAGATGCAGCCCCCCCCCCATCGTAGACGGAGCATCTACACTATCTATGGAGCATCTACACTATCTCAAGATGCAGCCCCCCCCATCGTAGACGGAGCATCTACACTATCTATGGAGCATCTACACTATCTCAAGATGCAGCCCCCCCCCCATCGTAGACGGAGCATCTACACTATCTATGGAGCATCTACACTGTCTTAAGATGCAGTCAGCATGCCCTGCTGTACAAAAGTACAGGGGGAAGGTACTCTAGGCACAGTGAGGTTAAGGACACCATCAAACAAAGCTTTACTAGGCAAGCAATTCTGCTTTTATAGGTAAACAATCTTCAGATATCTTGTTTATCAGATAATTCGATATTTTAAACTTTAAGCGGAGTTGCCGAGTATAATGTCAATATCTGTGAGTAACTTAGTGGGGCTTTGGGACAAGTTCAGCCTAGCAGCCACTTTCCTGAAGTGACAAGGAACTTGGCAAGTTAGTGATGAGCGCGATCCTTGCTCCACTGAGGTTATTGATTAGCGTGTGTGTGTGTGTGTGTGTGTGTGTGTGTGTGTGTGTGTGTGTGTGTGTGTGTGTGTGTGTGTGTTTGAGAGAGAGAGAGAGAGAGAGAGAGAGAGAGAGAGAGAGAGAGAGAGAGAGAGAGAGAGAGAGAGAGAGAGAGAGAGAGAGAGAGAGAGGGAGAGGGAGAGGGAGAGAGAGAGAGAGAGAGAGAGAGAGAGAGAGAGAGAGAGAGAGAGAGAGAGAGAGAGAGAGGGAGAGAGGGAGAGAGGGAGAGAGGGAGAGAGAGAGAGAGAGAGAGAGAGAGAGAGAGAGAGAGAGAGAGAGAGAGAGAGAGAGAGAGAGAGAGAGAGAGAGAGAGAGAGAGAGAGAGAGAGGAGGGGGGGCCACGTGGGAGCCGTCTCCGGGGGGTCAATAACACAGCTAATTGGTAACCGCTTTGGATAACATGATCACTCTGCCGCTCAATGTCTGGAGAGAGTTTAATGAACTAATTGACCAGTGATTTTCTCATACAACCGACCAGGAACTCTGAGGTCAATAACCACAGTGGTTAGTAACTTGGCCAGTCAGTGAACCTCATGTCCTGGAAAAGCTATCCTTGTAGGTCAGTAACTTCAGTGGTGAATATACTCTATGAACTTATCCTGGATTTCAGTCTATTTAAAACCCAAATATTTCAGCTTCATTTAACTCATAAATAACGATTTAATAGACTCTATGTCAATAGCTTTAGAGATCTCTAACATTATGTTAAGTAATCATGTGGGAATGTTCATCATTCAACAAGACTATTGGTGGCAGCATTGGGCAGCAACTGTATGGGGCAGTGACGTCAGTATTGGCAGTAATGGCTTTGTAACTTTGGTGGAGGACCGACGGACGGACGGACACACACACACACACACACACACACACACACACACACACACACACACACACACACACACACACACACACACACACACACACACGCACACACACACACACACACACACTTGTCTTGTGACCATCGTGTTGGGTGGACGTGGGTTGGGAGCTCCAGGTTCACTAGTGGAGTGGGAGGGGTAATCAGGCAACTTCGAAGTGAAAAAGTGTGTACAAGTGAATGAAAAAACCTTGAGTTTTGGCCAGAGCCATAAAGTAGTGAAGAAAAAACAGTTTAAATAGCGTAATTCAAAATAGTTGTAGTATTGTGGCAGTGTGTAGTGTGGAGCAGACCTCACCGACCTCTGACCGCGTGACCTCACCCCGGCAGCAACCCTCCTACCACCACGGGGACGACGCTTGGAGATTCACTCACCTATTGTGTTAGCAGGACGGTAAGATACTTGGAACCCCTGTGGGTAAGGTTGCATTATAGCAATGACTAGGTCAGGAAGGGCGTCTAGGTCCAGCAGTATTATGATTGAGGAAGAAGATAGGTTTGTGGAGAAGATGATTGGGAAATTTGTAGAGAAGAGGGATGTTTGGATAGGTGATCTAATCCAGGGGATTAAAAGTGAAGTCTTTAATAAGATACAGGGCGAGGTTCAAAGACTCAAACAAGAGTTTATGGATTATATTCAAGAGGAAATCAGGAAGAGCAGGGTAGAATGGCAAGGAGAAATATCTAGGCTTACTAATGAATTTGGCAGGAATAAGGGAAGCTTGGCAGGGGAAGGGGAAGTAGTAGTAGTAGGTGGAGTAGCGGGTGTAGGAGGGGTGGGGGTCAGCCAGGGAGAGGGCCACCAGCATGACCCTGAACTGAGAAAGAGGACAATCATAATCCATGGATTACTTGAAGCCAGGGCACCATCGAGGCAGGAAAGGATGGAGATTGAGGATTTGGAACTACAGGGGATCTTGAGAGACATGAGAGCCCAGATGGCAGGGAATGAGGTGCAAGTCCACCGACGCATTGGACCATACAACTGTAACAGGAAACGACCTGTCCTGGTACAGTTCACTAACGAAGAGGCAGTGGATTACATACTGCATCACAAACACCTACTCAGAGGTAGCGAAAATTACTACAACGTATTTATTGACAAATTCATGACGAAGGAGGAACAGATTGCCCACAGAGCAAGCAAACAACAATACGACTCTTCCCATTTGAGCGCAGCTACACACCCCAGTGCTAATCCACCCCATGCTAACCAGCTCACACGTGCTTCTCAGGTCACCCCTTTCCCAAATCAGCCGCCCCTGCTTATCTCCCCAGCACATCCCTTGACCCCTCTGACCCCACTGGAGTCAAATTCATCCCACATTCCAAGGACCCCCTCATCACCTCAACCCCCAAAACCCGTCCAGCCCTCGTCCCCTCAACCCCCAAAACCCACCCAGCTCTCATCTCCTCAACCCCCAAATCCCATCCAGACCTCATCCCCTCAACCCCAAGAACCCACCCAGACCTCATCCCCTCAACACCCAAAGCCTACCCTGCCCTCACCCCTCCTCATCCCCTCTCCTTCCATGTGACCCCCCACCCTTGCGAGGGAGGTGGGAGGTCCCCCCCACCCCCTCTATCCATCCCCCTCCCAACCTCTCAACCTCTATCTGTCTCCCAACCTTACGCCATCTCCCAACCCCTCTATGCCCTCCCTAATCTTCAGACCCAGTATGCCCTTCCTACTCCAGACCTACCTACCCAGGCCCTACCCCAGACCCTCCTACCTACCTTCCTAGAAGCCCAGCCCCCAGTAGCCCCCCAAGCACCCCTCCTGAACTCTTTCACCCCCCATACACCCCCCGGACCCCCCCAGACACCCCCTGGATCCCCCCGGACATCCCCCGGACCCTCCCCGCCCCCAGTCATCCCCCAGACACCCCCCAGATCCCCCAGATCCCCTCTGCCCCCAGTCACCCCCCAGACATCCCCCAGATCCCCCCAGACCCCCAGAGAAAGGGAGAACTCTGGTACAAGAGTTTCCATGAAGAATCTCAAGGTTTGGTACACCAATGCTGATGGGGTATCTAATAAAGCAGAAGAGATAAAAGAAAGAGTGAGTGAAGCAGATCCTGACATAGTTGCAATTGTGGAAACTAAAATTAATGACATGATCTCAGATGCTATCTTTCCTGAAGGGTACCAGGTGATACGAAAAGAGAGGACACAGAGACAGGGAGGGGGAGTAGCACTCCTAATAAAGCGGAAATGGAAGTTTGAAGACCTGGGAAATCGAGTTACCAATGAGTGCACAAGCTTCATACATGGAACTCTGACAGTAGATGGGAGGAAGATTGTGATCATGGTAATCTACAATCCCCCACCAAACAGTAGAAGACCCAGGCAGGAGTATGATGACAACAACAAAGCATGTATAGATGAACTGCAGAAGGCAGCAACACTAGCCCACAGAATGAGAGCGAAGCTGCTGATCATGGGGGACCTAAATCATGGAGAGATAAATTGGGAATCAAGGAATCCCCATGGAGGGGATGAAACGTGGGGAGCAAAATTAGTAGATGTTATAGACAGGAATTTCCTGACACAACATGTGAAGGAAGACACAAGGGAAAGAGGAGGAGATGCACCGAGCCTATTAGACCTGATTTTCACCCAGAACGTAGAAGATATCGAGAATTTAGAGCATGAAATACCTCTAGGGGCCAGTGACCATTGTGTCCTAGTCTTTGACTACATGATGGAATTCAAAATTATGACCATGGGACAAGAGATCTGGGAAAGGAGAGCTGACTACAGGAAAGGGGAATATATGAGGATAAGGGACTATCTGGGTGAAGTGCAGTGGGAGGAAGAAATTAGAGGAAAAACAGTCCAAGATATGATGGACCTAGTCATACAGAAATGCCAGGAGGCCGAAGAGAGATTTATACCAACGGTAAAGGGAAAAAATAAGAAGGAATATAATAACCCATGGTTTAATAGACAGTGTCAGGAAGCAAAAATGGCCAGCAGGCGGGAGTGGAGGAAGTACAGAAGACAAAGAACAGAGGACAACAGAAGCAGATACAACAGAGCTAGGAACGATTACATTAACATAAGACGAACATCGGAAAGGGACTATGAGAACGATATTGCAATCAAAGCGAAAAAACAACCTAAGTTACTACACAGTCATATAAGAAGAAAAATGTCGGTGAACGACCAAGTGACAAGACTAAGGAAGACAGAGGGGGCATATACTGAAAGTGACAAGGAAATCTGCGAGGCACTGAATGCCAGTTTCCATGGAGTGTTCACTACCGAGCCTGAGCAGCTCCCATTGTTGGAAGGGGTTACCCTAGATGAAAGACTATCAGATATAGAGGTGACAGCAGAGGAGGTAATGAAACAGTTGACAACTCTAGATGCAACTAAAGCAGTTGGACCAGACAAAGTATCACCGTGGATACTAAAAGAAGCAGCACAGGCCCTCAGCGTGCCTCTGGCAATGATCTTTAATGAGTCACTTATGTCAGGAGAATTGCCCAGTTGCTGGAAGAAGGCAAATGTCGTGCCGATCTTCAAGAAAGGAGATAGAGAGGAGGCACTTAACTACAGACCTGTATCACTGACAAGCATCCCCTGTAAAATACTGGAAAGAATAATTAGGCTACGACTGGTTGCACACCTGGAGAACATTAGGTTTGTG